>NC_141619.1:1205000-1545000 GCF_047967505.1 Dipteris shenzhenensis | reverse complement strand
ATACACACACACATTAAAAGAAATGTGGGTGAGTGGGTAGTAAGGTCTTGTAAGCTTTGTAGCATATATTAAGCAAATAATCTATAGTGCTTGGTTCTTCCCATAATCTTAGTAGCATATATTAAGCAAATAATCTATAGTGCTTGGTTCTTCTCATGCTTTAAAAATTGTGTCTCCATATCCCATAATATACCCCTTGTTGCTGACAAATGATGGGACCCAAGATCAAGGTAAAATGTGCACAATTTATCCAAGGATCTAGTAAATCTCTAGATAATCGTAGAGGTAATAGAAAATCCTATCTTGGTCAATCATATAAATAGAAATATTTAGTTGACTTTTAGAGAACGTGGTCTGTGTGTATCTGTGTCTGTGTAAGTGTGTCCTACAAACTTACTACCCTTCTACATAATTCAATCAATTAACCTTTAGAAAATCAGAATCATTTTTATCCATATTTCAAGGAGCCCTTAAATAATACTACAGCTAGAAATCCTTTCATTATATATCAGTCTCCATAAATCAAATAATCAATTCCAAGACTCATGATTACCTCTAAGATTGCTTGTATTCCAGAATGACTCCCCATTCTTGTAGGGCCCAAATATACTAGAGATAAGTACATCAATCTTAACATTGCAAAACATAAGGTTTCTATAACAAAGGCAGAAATCCACTGTTATGAAAGGAAATCTGAGCTGTCCCAATTCTGTTTGAATCCTTCATCACACTCAAAGACTTCCAAACAGTCAATTGGGTGAACAAAAGGTATATATGGGTATATATAAGTTCATCAAAAAATTGTCTACTATTGGCTATCCCTATGGCCTAATGAGTTATCCCACATATCAATGGGTATGATCCATCTAATCCAAATGAAGTCTCATGTCAAAAAACTCAGTACTATCCACAGGTTGAACACAAAACAGCAACTAAAAACATAACATAGGTAAATGTATTTCTCCAATTTGCTAGTAATGATAAGTGTGCTAGTGCAATGCTCAACTCCATACATTTGCAAATCTATTTGAGAAGCATGTCAACTCACCTGCATCCACCCACATAAAAGGTAAGTTAGAACTAGGACCTTTTCTATGTGGGACTGCAAGCATCCATGCTAACACGCAGTTGTTATCCATGTCCCTCAAACAAATTATACTTAGGCACTTAAACACTCCAACTGTATTAAATCAAGAATAACTGTAGAGTATTAGAGTGTAAAACATCAAAAAATCAAAGTGATGGAAGTTAGTGTGTTAATATTGTACTTCCCTTGAAGTTTTTGGAGGAACCAGAGTGGGGTTCTTGTAACTCTGCTCATTATATAACTCACATCAAAGTCACAACTCGAAAAATAATTGCGAATATTAATTCCATCATTGGAGGAACTCCTTCCAAGCTAGCCCATCAGTGTCCATATTTCATGGAGTATGTTATCTCAACCAATCCTTGCTATCTTTGATTATCATATATTACTGTAAATATCAAATAGGGGTATAGTGAGAGCCCTAGTGGGCTGTGGGAATCAGCTATGAAGGCTGAAAGATATGCTTATGGAATCTGAATTCCAATCACTCTTCGTCGCTCCAGGGCCGCCCCTCAGCCTACGTTGAAATCAGGATCAAATACTTGTAGTATTATCACCATTTCCTCCTCTCACAAAGCTTCATATATACATTAGCCTAAACATTGGCTCTATTCGACATGTAGATCCAACCCTCTAATACATAAGCATCTCTTGGATCCACTAGATAAACCCAATCAACCGTGGTTAACCCCTGGATACATTGATGCCTCTCAAATCCATCTCTCTGACGCATCATTCTAAAGCAAATTTGAAAGCCATAAGAGTGTAGTAAATCTCAACATTACCTCTTACTAACTTAAAATAACTACTATCCAAGGTCACAATGATCCGAAATACTTGTTAAATATATGTATATCCTATGTGAGGATTATTTTGTTAGAGAAGAGTCACGTGTCTTGACTTAACGTCGATACAGGAGTATTTATTGGGGTCAACTTACATGATCCTTGGTATGCATGAATTATATACAGCATAGTAGACATATCCCAACAATCAATCCCATCTTATCCCTATAATAAAAATTACCGATCTAGTGTATCTCCTAGGGGAAGGCTCTTTTATGATATTTATCTTTGATCCTTGATGCTAAGCTCTTTGGAAGGATGTGTGTGTGTGTGTGTGTGTGTGTGTGTGTGTGTGTGTGTGTAGAAGACATTACAACACCCCTTTCCATAGTAAAGAGAAGACAATTTAAAGTAGGAATGAGAAATGTTTAATGATAAACTTTAAAATAAATAGAAAATCCACTATGAATGAAGTAGCATCACTGGAGGGTGAATTTTTTAAATGAAAAAAGGAAATGTGAGAAGTCGAGCTTTGATAAGTCGTTGGCAGCATCATTTTTATTGAAGAGGGGAATTTGCCTACCTGCCACCATCCAACAAGGAAAACATGATGAGAACCAGTTAAACCTCAGTTGGGAAGATAGGTGTCATAAACACCCCTCCCCTATTATCAGGATCACAATAAAACTAGTTGTTCACACTACAAACTTACAAAGCTAAATTTAGACATTATGCTTTAATTGTAAAATGAATTGGGGTGTGGTGAAGGGATGGTGAATAAATGGTTATGTAATGAAGAAAATGCTTAATGTATTTGGGATGAGAGTATAGAAGGAGAAAGGGGAGAAGGGGGGGGGGAGGGGAGAACTTTCAAAATTAGAGCATTAAATGTAACATTAAGACTTGGAGCATAAGGAGGGAGAAATTATAAGAAAGAGGAGGGGAAGACTTTAAGGTTTTAGATCTAATGAATAGTTAAAGAAGGTAAGGTTGGGGGATTAGGTTTGAGATAAATTAATGAAAGAGAATTTTCTAAAATTTGAGAGATTGAAAAATAGAGAAGTTTGAACTAAGAGGGAGGTGGGGAGGGGGGTAACTAGTAAGGAAAAAATATGGGAAAAATAAGTATAGGACATTGAAAAAAAAGGGGGGGTGAGCTATAGAAAAGTATATGAATTTGGTTTAGTAAGAAAAGGAACTATATATGTAAAGAGAAGGGGGAGGGAGGGAAAAATCAAACAAGGGAAAGGCACTAAATAAGTTTAAAAAAGAAAGAGAAAGCAATAAGAAATGTAAATAAAGAGAAGGGGGAATATATAGATAAAGAGGGGAGGGAGGATAAATGCATAGAGAAGGGGAGAATTATAGATAGAGAGGGGAGAGAGGGGGGGTGCTTGGTGGGTTTGAAATTGGATAAAAATATCGAGAAGAAATAAACATATAAAAGGGAGGGGGAGGGGGCTAAAAACAAGTAAATAGAAAAAGCAAGGAAAGGAGAGGGGGGGGGATTAAAGACCTGAGTGTCGAATTTGGTGAAAGGGTAGAGAGGGGATCGAGGCTCGAAGCCCAAAATGAAAAGTAGAGGCACAAAGGGAGGGTTTTTTGTCGCAAAAATTGAGCGCGCCCATTGTAGATGGACTATGCAGGGAAGGCAGGAGGTGGGCATACGGGACTCTACACGAGTGCGGAGGCTAAAGTATGGGTGCCACAGAGAGAGCATTAATGCAAAAAGTATCATGGAGCCTTAAGTAGGTGAGGTGAACTGGGGAGTGAGGCAGTCGGGGAAGTCAAGGTGTTGAAGGAACCAACCAGTTGAGGAGTTGGAAGGAGAGAGTTGGGTGGTTAGAGTAGTTAAGTTTGGGAGAGAGGTTAGGTTAGGTTAAGAGTGAAGGAAAGAATAGTTTAGAAATAGGGAAAAATCTAGAAATAGATGGAGGAATTGACGGAAAGGGGATTAATTCTCTTTATGAAGTACTTATCTTATTGGTAAAAAGAAGAAAGGAACTATCATTACTCGCTAGTTTGTTTCATTGAAGGATGACTTTTTGGTGTTGTTCTATATTGTGGTGATGGCAGTTGATAAGTGCTTCATTAGGACTAGATTCTACATCCACTACAACATTTGAAGCTTTCTACAACCTTATTTACAGGGATAACTAACAAAAAGTGAGCGAACCAAAAGAAGCGAGCATGAAAAAGCGAGCGAGCCAAAAAAACAAGCAAAACAAAACAATAATAGATTGACAAATCCCCTATTTTAGTAGCAAAAGTAAAAAATCCATGAGAGCTCGTTGGACCTATGTTATTGCCAAGGCATCATTAGTAAAGACAGACCTACTTTTTGCTTAGATTTCCTCGCTCACTTTTTGGTAATCCTCCATAATCAAGTTCTCTCTCTCCTACCAACATAAGTGATACAACCAATAAAAATTTCCACACGTCAAAAGTTTCCATTGATATGGTTCACTAAACAAGATCATGGTAAAAAGTAAGTACCCAATTCCTAGGGTAGACAATCTTTTGGATAGGCAGTCAAGGTCTTAATTAAAATTGATCTTGAATTTGGTTATCATCAAGTTCGTATGTTAGAAAAAGACGTATACAAGATGCACTTCAAATATCAAATGGGGCATTATGACTATATCTTTGTGCATTATGGCTCACTGAAAACAATAGTGATTTTGAAAATTTTAGTAACATTTGGACTGCATTATTTGAGAATTTGGGAACTAGGTTAGATTTCTCTTCAACTTTTCATATAAAAACAAATGGACAAACTAAAGTAACAAATGGTACATTAAAAGTTATGCAAGAAGCCAACCCAAAACTTGGGATAAATATATTCATCTCTTATAGTTTTCCTACAATAATACACGTTATTTACACGTTATTCGGCAATCGGAGCACCCTTTGAGATAATTCATGAAAATTTCTACCCATACCTATCACTCGATTGACCCATAGAGTTGAAGTAGTCAATGAATTTACCCACAAAGATGAGAATATTCTCAAAGAGTTAAAAGACACCAATAGTCTTGCTCAAAAGAAGTATACCAAAGAGGCCATTAAGAAGAGAAAGCATATGATGTTGAAAGAGGGTGACTATGCCCTTTTTAGAATTGAGAAAAAGAGTGTTGAAAAATGGCTAGTCATCGTTTCACAATTCTATGGACCATTTTAAGTTATCAAGAAAATCATTGACCTTGTCTATAGTCTTTAATTACTCATCATTGGAGAATCCATAATGCATTTCACATTAGCCTATTAAAACCATTGAAGGGACCTCTACTTACACATCCTATTTATGAAGAGGCTCCATTGATTGTTGACAAAGAAGAAATACGTGAGCTTGATTCCATTGTTGATCATCAACAAATCACAATGCAAAAAGGAAATCCTTATGTCAAGTATTTGCTCAAGTTTAAGAACAATCCAAGAGATGATGCTCTGGATTCCTAAATGATTCTTTTGATCTTTTCCAAGCCTCATAAATTCTATAATCAAACATGCAACTAAGTTTGAATGCAATCCAAGAAAGAGGGATGTTCTAGAATCGTATTTCTTGCATTGTTTGCTATGGACATTATTTTACTAAATCATATTGACTATGGTAAAGTATACCATAGAACCGCACCAAACATGATGGGGGTTGTAGTGGATGCTTTGTGTGGGTGGTTCCATGGTAATACTAATATTGCTATGTTTATTGGCATTGTGTTTGATTATTGTACTTTGAGTGTAATTACATTGGGATTGATTGATTTGGTGATTCATTCAATTGATTATTAATGAATGTGGCGATGGCTTGAGTACAAGTGATGGAACTAATGACAAGGATTGGAGTTTGTGTGAGGTTATCGACTAAGGTGTCACATAGTGCATATCATATGGCCATAGGCCGAATTTTCTAATGCATTGACATGTATACCTTGATTGATAGTTTTGTAAGAGGACGTAAATAGCTCAAGGAGCTTGTAACAATCAAGAAAGCAAAAAAGGGAGGCAAACATGCATACATGAAATATGGACAAGCTATTATTACAAAAGAGGTAAGGGGTGAGGGAAGCAAGCATAGGCACTTGAGACCTTCAAGGTTAAAGTATGGAATATAGGACGGTGTGTTGGGGAGTGGGAGAAAAGATGGACATCATGGAGAAGAGTGTGGGAACCAAAGGGCAAAATGACCATTGATTTGAGTGGAAGTCCTCTCTTTTATAGAATGTAAGGCACCTCCCCATGTGGCGGCCTTTGTATTACATCATCACTTATGTCATGGTCTAGACACATCATAGCACTTAGTGTGCTACACACACACACACATACATGATCATAGGACAAGCCCTTGATCACACAATTCCTGATAGGGTGAAGGCCATCACACTAGAAGAGCAAATAACTGAGATAGACATAATTATAATTTTGGAGACATAAACATTTCCTTAGGGGTTAAGGCAGAGACACTCTACCCATTCTTGGCTAAAAGAGATATGATACCTATAGAAGGGAAGGCATTATGCCAATTCATGGCTTACCTTAACAAAGTTAAGAAGATGGATGCTAGTAGCATAGCACACAAGGTGATCAATGGGATGGCATATAGGGAATGAAGTGGATGGAATCATGGGGCATAAGAGCAACTCATATACCAAAAGATGAATGTGAATTTAGGGAGATAGGGGCATAGAAAATGATGCAGAAACTATAACAAAACCTAGAGATAAAAAATGTAGTTGTACAAACAAAATATTTCCTCAATGGACAGCTATGAAATGCAAAAATACCTCGAGGAAGACATATCAATGTTTAAAAGGCATCTATCTAAAAAATTAGAACCAATTTACACGATCTAGATGTTGAGAGGAGCAGGTGGCCAAGCCAGGATCCCTAGAGAAGAAAGGACCTACAAAATTTGCCCCACTAAGGAGGTAAAAAATGAGCAACATGTACTCCCAACATGTAGAGCCTATGCCCACATTAGAGAAGCTTATTGGGATAGCAAATATGATTTGAAAAATATAGTGGATCAACTAGATTAAAAGCTAGGAAGCTACTTAAAAGAGGTTTTAGGACACTACAACAAAGTACTAGGACTAGCACGCAAGCTAGTGCAACAATTACTCACTACATAGCAAGTCTATATTGAGTGAGTAATAGTGATCGCTATTAGTTAATAGTGATTGACACATGTAAGGGACCACTATTAGTAAATAGTGATAGCTAGTCCCATAGATCCTTAGCATAGATCTAGAAGGGTCTCTCTCTCTCTCTCTCTCTCTCTCTCTCTCCCTCTCCCTGAACCTCTCCCTCTCCCTCTCTCTCTCTCTCTCTCTCTCTCTCTCTCTCTCTCTCTCTCTCTCTCTCTCTCTCTCTCTCTCTCTCTCTCTCCCTCTCCCTCTCCCGCTCCCTCCCTCCCTCCCTCCCTCCCTCTCTCTCTCTCTCTCTCTCTCTCTCTCTCTCTCTTTCTCTCTCTCTCTCACACACACACTCACTAGGAGGTGATAGTACCACAAGAGACAAATCAAGTGCAATGACATGTCACTAACTTCCATGCCTTTGAGCCCCAAGTCACATTGGGATAGAGGAGAGGCGATAGACAACATGAAGGCATCATGGCTTAGTGGGAAGAGATGATGTAGAGCAGTGGAGCTGGCAACATAGCGGATGATCAAAGCACGCACGATAGAGGTACAGCCTATCACTGCTCTAATTAGAGGAGACCATCCCTGTCGATGTGTCACTCTTGATATAGCCCACCAGGTATAAAGATCATGGCCCACCGGTGTCACTCTTGTATGGCCCACTGGGTACAAAGCCCATGGAGACCATGCCCCCTACCATAGCAAGAGATGGCTCGATAGACATAGATACGTGACATCTTTGTGCCTCATTGAAGAGCCACCATGGTGCTTGGATATGTATTTGGAGCATTAGCTTTTCATGTTTGAGATTTTGAGATTATTAGCTTAGTAGTCAACAAGGGCCTTAGTAAGACCTTTGCTTCAACCCACACTCGCTTGATGAGTTACTATATTAATTGTAATTTTGTCTCATAGGCTCGCGAGGCCTCCCAAAGATGTAAATACATCTCTCTCTCTCTCTCTCTCTCTCTCTCTCTCTCTCTCTCTCTCTCTCACACACACACACACACACACACACACACACACGCATGTGCACGTGTGTGCATGCACACACTTTTAGCCAGAAAAGAAATCAGGACCAGAGGCTAGAGGCTAATCATGGTGACGCTCGAGGGCCATAGAGGAAAGGAGAACGTGAGGGTGAAACATTATCATGGGAGGGGAAAAGGAATTAGAAGGGGAGGGAATGAAGAGGGAGACTATGACACAAGGGGAAAGGGAGAGGGGGAAGAGAAGCATGTACATGATGGGAGGAGGAATGTAAAGATGGAGACATCAAGGGAAGAGGACCATGCTTTATTTTGAAAGGAAGGGAAGGGAGAAATCAAAGTACTAGCTAGGTGGCTTTATAAGAATCAGCGTGTCTCATCAAGGAATAGCCCCCTCCTTTTATAGCCAAGAGAGGGGCTCTCTCCTAATAAATGCATCCCCCCACATGTATGGTGCATGTGGGCTAGGCGGTTATGCACTTTCAATTGTGTGCGACAACCCTTTGCCTCATTCCGACAAAATCTATTCCCCACTTCTGAAATGGATGGATGGACATCACTGGGTGATGTTGCCCAAGACGCAAATCCTTCCTACCAAAGATTTGGCATGGTTCACAGGTTTTGCAATACAAAGTGACATCCTTGAACAAGGTCGGCCAATAGTATCCAGCATGTAAAATCTTCTTAGTTGTACAGTCACTGGCATAGTGGCCTCCACAAAATCCATCATGATAATGCTTCAATACCTTAGGTACTTCATTTGCATCAATGGCTTGTCTCAGTACCCCATCCATGACAAAATATGAAGAGGGGAGAGGAGAAGAGTGGAGATGAGGAGAGAGGGCACAGCTAGAGAGCACACCATAAATGACTAACTGTACAGTAAATTTAGTTGAAAAAATAGAATATATACAAACCCTTTTAGGGTTAGGGTTAGGGGATCTAACCCTTTCCTCTGGTTGGTCTGGTTTCTCAGGGTCAGAATCTTGGATGTGTTCTTGGACTCGTAGAGAGCTGCGAACATATCCCATGCTTCTTTTGATGTCTTGACTATGTTGAGCTGTCCTAGCATGACATCTTGCACATTCTACTTGATCAGGTGATAGGCATACTTGTCTTTCTTATCCCATTCTGCTTGCGCTCGGGCAATGGCAAGATCTACTACTGGTGTGGAAACTGTTTGTGTAGATGTAGATCCCGATGTAGATCCCGTTGCTGGTGCTGTGACAACAGATGGAGTAGAGCTACTGGTGGCTGGATCAACCAATGGTCTAAGTATAGATCCATCGACATACTCCCATTTGTCCTGAAGCACAAGAATGGTCTCCATTCGGTATTTCCATGTACTGTAATTGGAATTGTCTAACTTAGCAGATGCCTCCAGATTGAGGTTGCTAGTCGACATGGTGCAAGAAATGTACTCAAAAGTGTCGTGAAAATCTCTGTATGAATCAACTGCAAATACACTGAAGAGTGAAATCTCTGTACCGTCAGTGAAGATAGAACTGCAGTATATAAAATTTGATGTGTATTACAAGGCTTGTGGCAATGATGCCGGGAATAGCCAAGAGGCTTTACAAGGCTAAAATGATGTGCACGATGCCGTGAAATAGCCGAATAGGCTTTACAATGGTGGCATGTGTGTGTGAAATCAAATGCTATCTGCCCACTGAATCAATCTGCAATGCCTCTGAACTCTGAAGTCTGCTCACTAAACTGATGAACGTAAGGTTTCAGGTAATGTAATGATGTGAAATCGAATGTGAGCGTATGGACTGACTCTGAGTAGGTACTAGTCGGGAATTTCGGGCATGGCTTAGATTGGCAACTTGGGGAATTCAAAGCGTCCCCTCTATGGTGATCTAGTCTACTCTGATCTAGATCTAAACCAACCGTCGATCAATGAAAGAATAGCAAATAATTCCTTTTCTTTTGTTCTTTTTAAGTGCTGGGTCAGATGCGTCGATGTAGAGGCAAATGTGCATGAAGAAAGTGGTTTTGTCGGTGAGGCTCAAATGTGAGTGTAACTTGCACCAAAATGTGCACGTGATGTGATGAGCTCGTAGAGCACAAAAAAACAAGCGACTTTCCTTTTTGGAGCGCCCTCAAATTCTTCCTCGATCAAGAGATATGACTTGATCTAGGTGGAGGGGCAAAAGGAGTGCAAATGGTGCTCAATGATGATGTGTCACTGTAAGTCGCATGCAGTGATGGTGTGGCACTGTGCCTAGCAAGAGGTGTGCCAGTGAAGCTCTGTGCTGAGGTGGCAGGAGTGTGCACATGCAGTGTGTGCACAGTGTGGGACTGTGCCTGTAGAGGGTCAATGCTGAGGTGGCACAGATGATGTCAGCAAGGTGACATGGCACTGATGACATGGCATTGATGACGTGTTTGCTGACATGGCAGATGATGATGTGGCTAGATGATGTGGTAGAATGATGTGGCACTGATGATGTGTCCTTGATGATGTGGTTGATGATGTGGCAGTCGGTGATGACGTGGATGTTGACATGGTTGTTGCTGATGTGGTAGATAGGATGACAAGGTGATGATGTGGCAGTCAACTGCCACGTGTCAGGATAATGTGGTGATGTGGAACTTGGGTGGGATAAGATTGCCATGTGGCAATCTGTGGACTAAACCCAATTGTGAATTAACCTGACCCGGGTTGATCTAACCAACCCTAACCTTTCCTGACTGTACCCGGGTTCTCTGGACCCAAGGTCGGTGTGCTTTGAAGAGTGCCACATGGCAGTTTCTCTCTCAGAGAAGAGAGTCGACGGAGCCGACCTTCTCGAAGAGGAAGCGCACTCTATGGCTACGCTTCAATAAGGCTGGTAGCTGAGCCTTAGGCTCAAAGTTGCATGTAGGTCAGTGCCTTTGCATCGATGGAGCAGCCCATGGATGCAAAAGTCGTCGATGGAGGTGACCCGTTGGCCCTATTGAAGCTGGCTGGTGAGAAGTCATCGCTAAGCATGCACGTAGGGCTGTAATTGCCTTGGAGGTTGTAGAGTGGTGTGTTGAAGTAGAGAGCGCGCTATTGCTGTCAATGGAGACAATTGCTCATCACTATGGGTCGTCGTGTTGATTGCGGAGAGCCTTTGCTGGTCGTCGTGCAGGTCGCATAGTTGAAGATGAAGTCGCAGGAGTTCGCTACTGGAAGGGCGACGTCGAGTGGGTGCTTGCCATAGGTTGGAGCTACTCGTTGGAGGAGAGGCAGCCGCTCATGTTGAGAAGTTGGAAAGGTCATTGTAGATGGCTTTGTAGAGACGACTTCTCATGCATCACCCACACGGTTGGAGTTGCAGGAGCGTTGGCACTGGAGCATCTCGGCTGAGAGCTTGTAGAAGAGGAGTTGGAGATGGAGTAATGCTTGCTGAGCATGGAGTCGTTGTTGGACGGTTTACCAAAGGTCTGAGATGAGAGCAATCGTAGGAGGAGCGCTGGAGCTGTAGTTGGGCTAAGCTATGGCTATGCGGAAGCATATGGAGGCAGCTTGAAGATGTAGTTCGATGGAGTGTTGATAGTCGATGCCTTGTCGAAGCATGTTGAAGGTCGCGTGAAGAGCTTGCCCAAACGGTTGGAGTTGCCTCATGAATGAAGAGGATCTGACTCGTTTGGCAAGCTTGGTCAGTGAAGATGAAGCTTGTCAATGGAGTGCTGAAGTTTACAGAGGCTTTCTCTTCTTCTCAAAGCCAAAGGAGCATAGTCTTCCTTAAGGAGACCCTCTCCCCGCTAAGAGAGTTTCTACTATCTCTCTTCTTGCAGATCTCTCGAACTCATGAACCTCTCAAGTTCACTAAAGAAGAAAAAACTCTCTATCTCTCTGGGATTAAGAACACTCATAGACTCTCTTTCTCACAAGCTCTTTCTCTCACCATGAAAACATAAGCTCTCAATCAGAATTCTCCCAAGAAATGAAGGAGCATATCTCTCTCTCTCACATTGGGAGTCTCACAAAATGAATTGAAATCCTCACAAGGAAATCTCAAGAAATGAACGGAAATCTCTTAAGGGATGACGAAAATTTTCTCTCAAATGGATGGATGAAGATCTCTCACCGGAAATGGACTCTCATGGAGAACACTCAAGAGAACTCTCAATCTCACAATCTCTCTCGCACTCTCAAGAATCTCAATGTCTCAGCAGAAGACAAGGAAGCTCTGATACCATGACAAAATATGAAGAGGGGAGAGGAGAAGAGTGGAGATGAGGAGAGAGGGCACAGCTAGAGAGCACACCACAAATGACTAACTGTACACTAGATTTAGTTGAAAAAATAGAATATATACAAACCCTTTTAGGGTTAGGGTTAGGGGATCTAACCCTTTCCTTTATAGCACTCTATAAGGTTAGTGCTATGCACATATGATCACATGATGGTGCTATGCACACATGATCACATGATGTTGAGCGTGAACTCTCAACAATCCATGCCTTGACAGTATAACACCCCATCAAAGAGGGTGTAGCGCCTACTATCTCTACGGATCTTCTTTCTCTCATAGCTAATACTTTCTGGAGGAAAGGAGAAAGCAGTCAGAAACCTATAGATACCACCATACTAGGGATCCCCAACTTCTATGGCCGCTACAAGGTTACATCAAGGCACTCCTCTAAATCAATCAAAGCATTCTTCAAGTTGGAACAACCCCCTTTTACAATTTTGAAAGAAAAATCATATTCTTGTAGAACTGCCAACCATTTGGCCAACCGGCCCATGGGATTTGGTGATTGAAGAACCTGCTTTGCAAGACCAGTGCTAGTGAGTATAATGAAGGACTTTCTAGCCACATAATGCTTAAATTTCTCAATGCAGAACACCAAAGACAAGGCATGCTTGTCAGCCTTTGAATAGCATTGCTCAGTGTCGAGCAATTATCGAGAAGCAAATCGAATGGGATACATGAACCGATCCTCCCCTTGTTGGAGAAGAATACCTGCCAGAGTGTGCTCACTAAACCCATGATTGATATAGAAAGTCTTTGACCAAACTGGATTGCATAGAATGGGTTCTGAAGCCAGAGAATTCTTGATTGGTGCAAATCCATGATCACAATCCTCATCCCAAGAGAAATCAACCCCATCTTTTAATGGCATAGTCATGGGTCGTGTCAAAGTAGCATATTGATCAATGAAGCGACGATAGTATCCTACTAGATTAACAAATGAGCATACCTAACGTTTGGTTGTTGGTGGGGAGAGCTTGAGGATGGCTTCTACCTTCTCGGGGTCAGGCTTGACGCCCTCACATAAGACAATATGTCCTAGTAACCTCCCTTGAGTGGCTCCAATGGTGCATTTCTCAGGGTTAAGACTACCATTCACCTCATTCACCCTTTGGAAGGCCAACCTTGAGAGTGCTCTCAACGGAAGCAAGAACGAAAGAAGGAGAGAGAGAGAGAGAGAGACAGAGAGCCACACAAGTTTTGGTGGGTGCAGAACCACCCTAATCTTCTTTTTCATTCATTTATATATGTGTTTGAGTATTGTACATAACTGGGGTTAAGGCACAGTGACCTTTAACCCCCACAACCTCCCACTTAAAGGACAATGTGCCTTTAAGGGAGAACAACTAGTGAGCATACTATCCAATGCCCATCAATACACGACAATACTCAAACCGCTGACTAGGTAGACTCTTCGTCAGCATATCTGCAGGGTTATCATCTATATGAACCTTGACAAGCTCTATGCACTTGTCCTCAAGTACCTCCCTGATGAAATTGTACCTGACCTCAATGTGTTTGGTCTTTGCATGAAAGACTAGATTCCGTGCTAGCTGAATAGCACTCATGGAATCACTATGCAATGTCGGTACACCTATATGAATCCCCAAATCTCCCACTAGTTGATCAAGCCATATAGCCTCCTTGCAACCCTCTGTGGCTGCAACATACTCAGCCTCTGTGGTAGACAAAGCAATGCACTTCTGTGTGCGAGACATCCACGACACTACACCACCTGCAAAGGTGAACACATAACCAGAAGTGGATCTCCTACTATCCACATGCCCTGCATAGTTTGAATTTGTGTACCCAAGTACACGCATGTCTCCTTTACCAAAGCAGATGCACATCTCCTTGGTACCCTTCATGTACCTCATGATGCACTTAACTGCCTCCCAATGCCTCGTTCCTGGATTAGCCATATACCGGCTAACAACTCCCACTGCAAATGCAATGTCTGGTCTAGTAGCTATCATAGCATACTGAGACTCCCAACCGCTGATGCATAAGGAACCTTGGCCATCATGGCCCTCTCCTCTTCTGATTTGGGACTATTTGTATGACTCAGTTTCACAGATGGAGGCAATGGAGTACTCACTGCCTTCCCCCCCTCCATATTGAAACGTTGCAATACTTTTGTAACATACTCTTTTTGTGAAAGCCAAAGGAGTTTTCTACTCCGATCACGCGTGATGCGCATACCAAGAATATGACCTGCAAATCCCAAATCCTTCATATCAAAGGCCTCATGCAACTTGGCCTTTAATGCATCTAGCTCATAAGTATTCTTGCTAGCCAATAGCATATCATCCACATATAGTGCCAGGATTATCAGGCTATTATCCTTAGCCCTTTTAGTGTAGAGGCAATGATCAATTTCACTCCTTCTAAAACCCTGGGAACGAATGAAAGCATCAAACTTCTGATACCATTCTCTAGGCACTTGCTTAAGACCATAGAGACTCTTCTTCAGCTTGCAAACTAAATGCTCTTTGCCCTTTTCTTCAAAGCCTTCCGGCTGCACCATGTAAATTTCCTCATGCAAATCCCCATGCAAGAAAGCTGTCTTGATATCCATCTGCATAAGCTCCATATCCTCTGATGCCACTAGTCCAAGAATGCATCTAAGTGTGGTCATCTTCACAACCGGAGAGAATATCTCATCAAAGTCCACACCCTTCTCTTGCTTGAACCCTTTAGCAACCAAACGGGCCTTGTACCTAGGCACATCATCACTTGTGACCTTCATTTTGTAGACCCATTTACATGGCAATGCTTTCTTTCCATGTGGCAAAGAAACCAAGTCCCATGTCTTATTCTTCATAAGTGAACTCATCTCTGATTGCATACTCTGATTGCATAGCATACTTCCACTTGTGTTGATCCTCACACATCATAGCCTCTCTGTAGCAAGAAGGCTCCCCGCAATCAGTAAGCATCACATAGTCTATTCCTGGAACAAACCTATCAGGCGGTCTAGACACTCTAGATGATCTTCTCAAGGGCATTTCAGCTTGCTGTCCCACCTGCATATCAGCCACATTTGGCTCATCATTTCCACCAATAGATGATCCATCATCTACCCTTGATTGTATACCTGTGGGAGTGCTTTGTAGGTAGAGTTAGTACTAGTTGTGGCTAGTGTGTGTTAGTTGGGAGTTGGTTTGTTTTAAAGTTTAGGTTAGTATTTGTTAGCCAGTGTTAGTTAGTCTAGTTAGATTAGTGTTAGTTAGCTAATCAGAGTCCTTTTTTACTTCCCTCTTTGGTAAGTACAATAAAATTTTGTAGAAGTTATATAATTACCCCTCTTAGTCTTTCCACGATTACCCCCTATTATTATCTAAAAATATTAATCTCTCTTTAAGTTATTTTCTAGATTATTATTAGACTATACAGACTTATATTTTTCCTTTAGTAATTATTTTTTTAAAATTTCATTCATTTGCTTATTAAATCCAGTATATTTTCTCCTATAATTCATTGTGTCAATTTATGATAATTTGTTAATGGCATATATATATTGTGGCATGCATATATGTAATATTTAGATAACTTGTAAATATTTTCCCGGTTTTCCCACACACACATACACACACACACTCACACACACACAAACATCAGATTCACTCTTGGTTATCTTATGGTACACCCACATAAACACATGTTATCTCCTTATTTGTATTTAATTGCTTTATCCAAATCATGATATGTCTAATTTTGTAAGTATTCTAGACTTAGTGGTCTAGTTTCGTTAATTCCTCTTTGGTGCTTTCACCTAAGGGTATAACCTTAGGATGTGGAGTACCACCCATTTAAATATT
Organism: Dipteris shenzhenensis; assembly: GCF_047967505.1. Lineage (NCBI taxonomy): Eukaryota > Viridiplantae > Streptophyta > Polypodiopsida > Gleicheniales > Dipteridaceae > Dipteris > Dipteris shenzhenensis. Next base: position 1,528,951 of record NC_141619.1, on the reverse strand, counting down.
TTTCTGGTAAGGGTGTGGACTACCCCCCTCATTATCTCACACACTTCAGCGGTGGATGAATCCCCGTTTTTTTGCTAGATTTGTGACACCAATTTTTTATATATAACACGGTATTAAAAAAAAAAAAAACTTGTGAATCTAGATGGTTATCTATGTTCCCAGGTAAGTGGACCTTGACCTTGGAGCCTAGACTACTTGACAGATTCGACACTCTTTTGTATACAGATTTTATGTACACCTAGAAGATGAGAAATTTATTATCTACCCTTATTTGAGCATTGTGTGCCGTGTTACTAAAAGGTTTTATTTTTTAAACACACACACACACCCAAACCTTATTAACCTTTGGCCAGGTTAACCATGTGTCACATTGCTAATCCTTGGTTGGGTTAGCCACATGGTAGATGCCACGTGCCACGTTGCTCGTTAAACTTTTATCGGGTTGTGCAAGAATGAGATCCTTGTACAACTTTGCTTCAGGAATGACTTATCCCATCCACATTTTACTTTTTGTTGGAATTGTCATAGCTGTGCAATCATTGTGCCTAGTGCATGATTGTCTCTAGATCGCTACGGAAATTCTAGGAGGTCTCTTATTCCATCAACAACTTGAAGATCACAACTTAAAGATCATGAAAGAAGTAGCCACTTGGGAACAAATATGATATACTCCCTTTTTGCAAACACTTACAAAGAGGCTTCCTCTTTGACCTTTTTGGTGTGGGGCAGGACACCACCTGATGGGTGTCCTGCCCCCATCATGTGGTGTCCCCTTGGGTGAGGGTGGGTACACACACACGCACACACACATACACTTTCCCCCCACTCTCTCTCTCTCTCTCTCTCTCTCTCTCTCTTATTTTTAAACATTCCTTAAGTTCTCTTTAATTTGTTTAATTTTTTTAAAACTATTCTTTAATTGTTAAAAAAAAAGTATTATTGCATCCCCCCTTTTTTTTCTTTTTTTTTTCTCCACCCCCCTTTTTTTGGTTTCTGTTAAGGTAGTCTATTAGGTTTTCCCACACACACACACACACACACACACAAACATCAGATTCACTCCTAGTTATCTTATGGTACCCACATAAACACATGTTATCTCCTTATTTGTATTTAATTGCTTTATCCAAATCATGATATGTCTAATTTTGTCAAGTATTCTAGACTTAGTGGTCTAGTTTCATTAATTCCTCTTTGGTGCTTTCACCTAAGGGTATAACCTTAGAATGTGGAGTACCACCCATTTAATTATTTTTGTGGTAAGGGTGTGGACTACCCCCCTCATTATCTCATACACTTCAGCGATGGATGAATCCCCCCCTTTTTTTGCTAGATTTGTGACACCAATTTTTTCTATATAACACGGTATTAAAAAAAAAAAACTTGTGAATCTAGACAGTTGTCTATGTTCCCAAGTAAGTGGACCTTGACCTTGGAGCCTGGACTACCTGACGAATTCGATAATTTTTGTATACAGATTTTATGTACACCCATAAGATGAGAAATTTATTATCCACCCTTATTTGAGCATCATGTGCCGTGTTGTTAAAAGGTTTTATTAAAAACACACACACACACACACACACACACACACACACACACACACACAAATGTATATATGGATATGGTTAAGCCTTGTAATCTTTAGTGCAAATACGGATTTTATGGTTAAGGTAAGCCTTCACTTCAGTAGAGAACCTTTAATGAGTTGCTTCACTATCATCGGCAGCTCAAAAATCTAGATGGGGCATGGAATGCTCGTGACTATTGATTGAAGGTCATAGATGAGACCTAAGGTGTTGATGGATGTTTGATGAATTAAATTTAAGCCTAGAGGTTCATGTCCATAGTCCACACTTAATCCTACCTTTTTTTCAACAAAATTTAGTCAATTTAAATAATTGATGCATGCTTAATTAAATTATCTTATGTGGGATCATCAATCACCAAATGCTTGGATTATCGGACTAGGGCATGGACTAATCAATTACCTTTTGATTTACTTGAATATATAAAATAGTGGACTCATTTGATGGGTGTGGACTACCCCTACCTATTAACTCAATCAAGTTGCTTTTTCTCTTGGGTGTGGACTACCTTCCTTGATAAATGAACTCACTTTAATTGTTTTCACCCTTGGGTGTGGTCTACCCCCCGCCTAGTATTTCACCCTTGGGTATGGACTTTATCCTGCCTACTATTTCATTTTTCACCTTAGGGTGTGGACAAACCCCCTACTTTTTCAATTAAGTGAACTTTACTTGGGTGTCGACTACCCCTCTGATAAATCCATCCAATTTATTTGTTTCACTCTTAGAATCTGTTTGTAGTTCTAAGTCTCTTTGGTATAACAAGCTGGGAAACACAGGCATTACTTGTCTTCCCACACAATGCCAATTTTGTTCTAACAAATGATTTTGTGTGGATGGTGATAGGTAAGTGGACCCTGACCATGGTGCTTGAACTACTAATGGCTTCGGCACTCTTAGACTTATTTTTGAAACCCTATTGGTGTTAAGCCATTTAAATTTAAACTAAATTTTAGTTCTTCATGTATTTATTTTCCATATGTGAAAATTTCTATTTAATGTTTTAAAGCCATTCTATGACTGAATCAATTGTATGGTTCATTTATTGATGGGATTACAAACATACACAACACACATGTATATATAGATATGGTTAAGCCTTGTAATCTTTAGTGCAAATATGAATTTTATGGTTAAGGTAAGCCTTAACTTCAGTAGAGAACCTTTAATGAGTTGCTTCACTATCATGGGTAGCTCGGAAATCTAGATGGGGCATGGACTGCTCACAACTATTGATTGAAGGTCATAGATGAGGCTTGAGGTGCTGCAGGATGTTTGATGAATTGAATTTAAGCCTAGAGGGTCATGTCCATAGGCCACCCATCAACCAACACAAGCAGAGGTAGAGAGTAGAGGAATGGTAGGTCATTGTACATCCCATGTGGCAAGGATAAAAATTAACAACAACTAACACACAAAGTTCCACTACATTGCTATAATAAAGCTTTAGAATTTAGAAGTATTATTGTAGTAGCACAAGATTGAGCAAGTGGGAATGTGTGACATCTAGGTGAGCTAGTACGGCTAGGCATATCTCTATTGTTGTGCAGACTCTCTTCTAAAGATTAGAGCTTGTCTAGCATGATCACTTTGAGGGAATCTTTCTTTTCTGGAGCATTTTATACTAGAACTAGTTCTAACATTAGTAATTAATATGGGAAGTTCCACTGCTTTGTAGAGCTTTCTATCTTGAGAAAACTGTGAGTTTGTGACAAAGTTGGGAGGCATTGCATCCCTAAGTGCTATAGCAAGCTAGCAGGGAGTGATCCTTTAGACTCCAAAAGAACTATGATCTCTTGGAAAACCCTTTGGAAAGCCTTTTCTTCAATTTGAATTTGACTTTTCTTCTCACTTTTCCCTCAGTATCACACACATTTTTTTGCTTTTTGTTGAAGAAAAAATAAGCATAATAGAAGAATAGGGTGCAAAGGGAGAAAGATGCACATAGGCCAAGTGAAATGCCTCACGATCAAATCAAAAACTTATGGAATTTGAAAACCTATATACACCCCTTCTGAAAATTTTGAGATGATTAAAGTATCCCTTATGTATGAAAATTTTCACTTTTTAAATTAAAAAAACCCTTATGTGTGTATATTTTTTGTAACTCCATTAAGATATTAAACGCCTTTCATTGATTACACATGCTATCTTACATATTTCTTAGTGAACACCCCCCCCCTAGGGACAACAACAAATTAATGGATTGTCAATGATTAATGGATTGGTTGATAATAATTGCATTGCACTACTCTTGGCCATGGTCAAGATTTGTGCATGATTCCAAGTAAGTGGGTAACTATAAGGTTTAATGTGATCCTTATTGGGATTTAGATATGGTTATTGTAAACATAGTCATAACATTCCTCCCACTTCAAAAGCAATTTCCATCAATTGAAAGGTGACCATTAATAGAGCTTTATTGGAATTCACACAAGTGACTTCTCACCTTCATAATATAACTCTTAATCTTAGGGTTAGAATTCCTAATAAAAGATCTGTGACTCTTACATGAACTTAACTCATGATGGGTCAAATGTCCCTATCACATGGTGGTATGAGGTTTTATATAATTAGTAGCTAGCTAGTTTATCTTGATTCCTAATGGGAGTTTATGGCTCCCATATGAGCATAAAAACTCAACCAAGAGTTTAATAACCTAGAGCTTGTCGAGTATAATAGCTCAATCAAGGGTATCATAACAATAGAGAATGAATTTTGCATTGTGGGCCATATTTGGATTGAGTTAGCACATCCAAAAATTGTGCTAATTAGCAGTGTCCATGGACATGCATTAGTACTTTGAATATCCCAATAGCCATCCCTTTTAGCATAGGGGAAATTTTGTCATTAGCCACCCAACCCCATTTGGCCTGCATAATTGTTCAACCTCACTTGTAGATTCAGTATACTCCTTTGTCATTGTCATCGCCATGGCATACTTTGTAAAAGCATGGCTATATGATTAACTAGTGAGTATTCACAAAGGTTGCATGATGTTTTTGAACACCCCTAAGTAGGTTGTAAATGTTTCTCCAAATATCATCTTCAAAAAACAACTATTTTATTTATTTTGCACTTTCTTTCATTCTTAAAAAAACAACTATTTTATTCATTCTTGAATAGCCCTAAAAAATTCTTCCTAAATAAAAATGTAATTTTAAGGCATATTAATGTCGTAGTAATAAGGCAAAATTTAGGCTACAAAAATAAACAAATTTGTGCTCTAATGAAGGCTTCAAGAAAAGAAAAAACTATTCATAAATAATAGTCGTTTTATGTCTTTAATTAGGATCACAAAAGGACATGTTATTGAAACTCGCGTGGCTATGTCCATTTACTAATATTTACCAAATACAACTCCCATACTTGTTTAGTGCTTCAAAGATTCACAAAGGTCTTGCTTTAAAGAATCACATAATATTTTACACAAAAAATTAAAAGAATTATTAAAGCCTCTTATAAAAATTTTCATTTGCATTTAAACTTGAACATAAAAAACAATACTCACAAAAGGCATAAATTCAGATAGAGAAGGAACTTGGAGCTAAAGAAAGAAAGAAAGAAAGAAAGAAAGTTTATTAAAGTCTTCGAAAGACTGATGGGTCTATGAGACTGTGAAAATCCTGATACAACAAGCTGTGGTAGTGGAGCTACTAAACGAGCATCCATACCAATGCAAAATGCAAAAATGCAAAATGGCAGTACTAAGTCCTAAGTACAACATAGTCATGTCGATGGTCGACTATATATCAATCTCAACATCGTCATCAATATCATCATCATCATCATCGATAGTAGTAAGATATCAGGATGCATGAGGCAGTGGAGGCATGAAGTCGGCAATAGAGTGCTGTCGGCCACTCAGAGGTGCGGTCCTGGCACGTCTCCTTGTCGTAGCTCTGCATGTGACCAAGGCTACTATGACCCCCGCTAGTCAGAGCTCCGACTCTAAACAAGAAGAGGATGTACCCAAGTGTGATCTGTGTGTCGACCCTCTGTCTGAGCTGTCGGGTCACAGGCTTTGAGTCACGGTCATGTCAAGGCCTCATCTCATGTGGTTCCATGTGATCTAGTTGAAAGAACTTTGTGATAGAGCTCTGAGAGGGATCAGTCAAGGAAGAAGTCTGCTCCTATCTCCGTGCTCGGAGTATCCTCTCATAGTGTCTAAGTGCCTCATGAATGAAACCTACCAAACATTGTTGGTGTGGGTAAGAGAGGAAACATGCCAAAATCCCATAACATGAAGAGGCAGTGGAAATGCCCTTGGATCCCATAGTACACAGGACACCTGAAGATGAAATGCTCCTCTGTCTCAACCTCTTGCATGTCACACAGTGTGCATATGTGCCTCTCCCTGGTTAGTTGCTCTGCTCTGCCATTCTTGATGCGAAGTCTGTGTGAAGAGACCTGGAACTGCCCAAGAGAGATCCTTAGTGAGTGGGGTAGGTGAATCTGTGTGTATCTAGGTGGGTCCAATGAAACCCTCCACTGTGATATGTAAGAAGTGATCTTTGTAGAAGCTAAGCTTCACTGGTAGTTCACTCGGTCCCAACTAGGACTGAAATGTGTGTAACTGTAGTAGATCCTTATGGATAACCTGGTTGACATTGTGTGATAAGAGGGGAGAAAATAGAGCATCCATACTGTACTAGAAGGGAGGTAGTCTATCCATGTGGAGCCCTAATCGCTCAAACCATTTCTCTGTACATGCATACCAGCACCTCTGGTCTCCTCGTGCTGCAAGTGCCATAGAAGAGGATAGAGCTATCCATGGTAGCCTGCTACGCCCCGAGGTATAATCCCCATATTCCCTAACTCGATACAGATACATGATGACCTGAAATGCAGCATCTAGCTGTAAAGGGGGTGACCCAAACTCAGCCTGAATGATTTGGCGAGGAACTGATGACTTACCATGAATCATCTATGATAACATGAGAACCTGTAGCCACTCCACATGGGCCCACTTTGTATTCGACAAGTCTAGCCCCCAACAAGGGCTGCAGTACATCCCCGCTGGTCGAACCAAGGAGTCAAAAAGCAACCCCTTGGTGCATGGATCTTGAAAGTGTGAGCGGAAGCACTACCTCTCTAGTTTGGCCAATGAAGCATACCCTCTACTCAAGTGTGCCTGCATCACAGGTCTCATAGTGAAGCTGGATCCGAAGAAGATAACCCCAAGATAAGTGTATGATGAAACTATCTCAACAGATGACCCCCAAATGTGAACTACTCCTGACGCATGATGGCTCGAGATGTATTGAAGATCATGACCTTGGTTTTACCCAGGTTGACCTTCAAATCATGAGACTCACAAAAGGATTGTAGTGCATCTAGGTGTCTATGAAGCCCCTCTATTGAGGAAGACAAGAGAGCCACGTCATCTGCAAAGAGCAAAATTTGGATCAGCGTGCGTGCAAGAGAGCAACCTACACCCCCTGTGTCTACATCATTGTCTCAAGCTCGTCTATGTAGAGGCCAAACAAGCTAGGTGACAAAGGACACCCTTGTTTGACCCCGATGATCTCGTCTATCCATCTAGATCCTACCCAAATTCTACTTGAAACTCTCTCATAAAGTGCCGTGACAGCCCAAATGATCTCCTGGTCATAACCCAAGTCTTGTAGGCATCGTATGAGGTGAGCTCTCAAAACTCGATCAAATGCCTTGCGGAAATCCACAAAGTGACAATAAACCCTCTGCTTTCGTGAGCTCGCCTTGTACATCATTTTGTATTTTAATTTTCTCTTCAACCACCTACTACTTCATGCACTTCTTGGATTTCTTAGCCTTTGCTTTCTAATACACTATGATTATTTTTGTTAGTTGCTCTAATATTGATTCATTTTTAACACCCATTATTTTTTTGTACAATCATATTCGTTGTCCTATCTCTATTTGGTTGGCAGGCAAAATGAAATTCCAAAAAAAAAGAGTTCATTTTGTCTGAAAATAAATTGTTTACCCTTATCCTAGATGTGGAAAAGAAAATGTTTTCTGTACATAGGTTTGCATGAAATAAAATTGGCAATTGAAGAGAGATCCATTGTTTATAAGTTCAAGGCACATTTGCTTGTGGTTCAAGCTCAAAATTTTTTAGCTATTGGTGAGTTTATGAGTGAGGTTTTATAGAAAGTACTACACTCGTTTGTAAGATACAAATGATTTGAGATGCTCAAATGTGTAGCACCAACTTTGCAATTGTCACATTCCTATCCATCTAGAATTCCAAAATGATACTCTTAGAACTTCCATTGCTATCCAAAGGATGGCTTTCAACCCACTAGTTTGAGGAGCAAACTAATAAGTGCAAAAAGATAATAAACAAAGGGGAATAAACATACTAATGCCATGAAGTACATAAAACTTCATGTATGGCCCAAAAAGTAAAGAAGTATAGTGCCTAAGTTGGTGAGGAGCCATGTGCAATAGTTATTAGAGAACGGTTGCATGTGATGTTCATGAGTTCAAATTCAAGAGTGTAAAAACAAGCACTACACCTTGCTATACCATATATTGTCGGAAGATGCCACAATCATTAAAGCCAAGAAGAAAGGACCTCATACAATATCCCTACTAGTGTCACACTATAAGAATGAAGAGTACATACATCATTCCACTCCTAAACCTTTCATAAGGGACATCCATGAAAGGAGAGCAGAGATGGAGTGGAATATGTAGGGGGCCTCCTTCATGCAGTATTAATAGCTAAAAGGACCAAGATAGGAGAAGAAACAAGTGATGTAATAGTTTGTAGGTTAGAAATACATAATGGCAATAGATATGATAACTTATGGAGTTAAGAAGAGAGTTGTTGAGGTGCTTAAGAGCCATTGCACACACACTAGCTCTAGACTCACATGCAAAAATGGTAGTGGGACTTTGGTTCACATAATTATGGAAGAAGGGCCCACTCTACCTTTCAATGCTCCTTAAGCCTCATTGAAGACCTTTGCAGAATTTTGCTCAGCTCTAGGTTCACTTTGTAGGGATTTGTAAGGTTCGGATAGGTTGAAAACCTAGCTTCATTATAATTCTCCAAAACAACATAAGGTGCAAGCTAGCACTGTAGCTTCACTGTTAAGTCTTTGTAATATTAATAAGCATGTAGAGGATTTGGTGTATCCCATTGCAACCATCTTGCACTAAGAGCCTTGTGCGCAATGACTCGAAATAGCATTTGTTTAAGAGCATGGCCACATGCACAAATGCATGGAGGGACCAACCTAATGGTTCTTATGGATTTTAAAGGCTTTACTGTTTTTTGAGGTTGTCTCCTCAATCCATTTTCCATTACTCGATATTGACTGAATCTAATTGCACAATTGTCCAATGGTACCTCCAACGTATCAAAGGTCATGTGCCTATTCTATAATGTATGTAATTGCATGTATATTCGAGGCGGCTTGACATATTGATTGTTTTTTATGCCTTATTATTCGGCATAATTTTTTATGGTGGTGCTATTGCCTTCTTTTATTTGAGGAGACATTGAGAAGGGCAAAGGGTTTAAGGGGGAGAATAATTTAAGGTGGATGTTGAAGGGGGCAATGGACATCCCATCTTGTTCTTCACATGGTAATCAATAAATTTCATGAACATACAACTTTTAGTTGACATCACATCCTCTTCTTGCATGCCAACTTTTCCTTAAAGGTGATGTGGCAAGATCCTATGCACTTGCCCACCATTTCTTTTCTGTTTTATTGAAGAAGTCATAAATGCCTAGAGTGCTTCAGCTCACGATGATGGCTTGATGATTTCTACTTTCTCTAGATCTACCACAAGACTTGATTACCCCATAGGTCTTGTTCTATAATGGGTAAATCAGAGCAAGTGGATCTCCCATGGCCGAATAAGGTATTCATGCAGCTTGTGAAGCTTTGTATCTATTGACACACTCCCAAGAGGTGGGTTATAAGGTAGCTTGTGAAGTTTGTATTTATTGACACACTACTCGACATTTGCCAACTCATTCTAAGGTGCTAGGATCAAATCAACCCTATCAAGATCCCATCCTTTAACTTTTCCCAATGATATGATTATTCAAGAATTAGTTTCACCAGATTAGCTGATTGTATACCATTTAGTATGATTTGATTGCCACAATGTGCTATTTTCTATGTAGGCCTATTCTCTTGTAAGAGGAACTAGAGACAATGGCATTCCACAAGTTCCAAAACCTTCATCAGTTTACAAGCTTGTATAGATTTCCTTTTCTTGTTGCTATAGAGCAACAAGCCCATTCTCTTGATCTTTGATGAAAAATCAACCATTGCTAAAAATGATTGAGAAAGCCAACTAATTCCATATGGTCTACAAGTGGAGGCATGTGTGAGGTGGCTCTCGAATCCAAAAACTAATCATCTTAGGAGTCTCATCGTCCTTGTCATCTATTGTAGGGACTCTATCCTTCTTTGTATCTTGAATTTTTAAGTATTTTAACGATAGTCTCTAGTAATATGGCTCACTTGCCACATTCCTAACATTATACATGTGACATATCCCTCGTCTAGATACCTTGATTGTTCTAGTTTTGATCTTAATTTCTCTTCCCTCCACCTTGCATCCATTTTCCACTTTCTTCTAGTATGCATGTAATGGTTTCTTCAAACTTAATATCTTCAAATCCATTCTCAAGAGTGACTAGTAGTGTATCAAAGTCAAGATTCAATCTATTAAGTAGAGTCAATACCTAACCATCTCCATCAATTGATGCATCTATAATTTCAAGATTGTTGATAGTTTTAAAGCTCTTAGATATGTTGAATGATAGAATATCCTTAACTAGTTTTATCATTTTCCATGTAAGCTTTGCTACCTTTTGTCATGGGTGACTTCCTCTCATATATTGTCTCCATCATTGCCTAGATCTCCCTTGCATTCCTCGGATCAATAATGCCAAACCATCCTCCGATCCTTCCTAGATTTCACTTCCACTCATGCATGCTTTGATAATCATGCCCGACCATCCTCTATAGTCTTGCAAATAGGTGACATGATCTTTCCATTTTTTTCCATCACTAACTTGTCCTCCTTTGATAGAGTCTTCAACACCTCCTCAAGTTCATCAAGTTGTGGACACCAGGGCCTTAGGTTTGTCTTGCTGCCCAATCTCCACTTCCAATAATCCATGTTCTTTAAAGTGCATAGTCATTCACCATTCTAGATTTGAAAGTCTTCTCTGTTAAAGTTTTTGATGTGCATCTTCAATATGGTAGTACTGTCCAAGTTGCTAGATACCATCTTTAAATAGGAAAACCTAGATCCACTACATACTTTCTGTGAGACACATGACAAAGGTCATGATCTTCAACACATCACAGCCATGGATAGAGAACATTTTACCTTGGATGGGTTATCAATGGAGGTAGTTACATTCTATACATACCTCGGGGTCCTATTCTTTGGCTTGATCTTTACGATATGACCAATACATAGGCTCGACTGAGCAAGGGTGTGCTGCGTTGGCCAGACTCGAGCGACAGTGCTTTCACTCTCACTTCCAAGGTTCTCAAACCAAGTCTCTTCTCTTTAACTCTCTAGTTTGACCTGTAGGTATGTATGGTAGCCCTTATGTGGGCATGATCTATCAGGGATGGAGTGAGAGGCTTTAGGTTCTCATGCTTTCACGTAAGATTTGCAATAAGCCTTCTGTTCCACATCAGATAATTCTTGAGTACACAGCATCCCCATTGCAACTTGATGCAACATTCCAGGTCATCACATATCTCTTCCCCATTCGACTAAATGGACCTTGCACCAAAGTGCGATGTATGCTTCATTGGTTGGCTTTATACTCATCCATGACATTGGCAACAGAGGGGGACCAGAAGTATTGGTATGCATGTACTTGCAGACGGTTTAAGAGCCTTTGGCTCAATATAGACAGGCTACCCCCCTTCCATCATAGCATTGAGGCCCTCTCTATCCCGCTCACATATCACGATGTGAACCAGGTCAAAGTGAGAGTATCTCTTACAATTACACATTTTCACAACTTAGTTAGCATCCCATGGACTCCTTGCTACATGCATACATACATACATACATACATATACGTTTACGTTTACGTGTATAGAAATGCATGCATGCATGTATATATGTGTGTGTGTGTGTGTAGCTATATATATATGTACACACACACACACATGCACATGCACACACACACACACACACACATGTTGAGGATGGTGTAAATTGCACCATACCTCTAGGGCATTAGGGGCAAACCCTAATTGTAAACCTAAGGGGTTCACATGTATATCTTCATGTTCATGTTCAACACAAAATAGTGTACATGTAGGTATATCATGTGCACTCCTCTCTCTCTCCCCCTCTCTCACTTTTGCTATTATGGTATTAGAGCATCAAGTGCTCCCACTCCCTTCATGAGTGTCAAGCCCTCCTTACCTGAGGCATTCTCCATTGAGAGAGTTTCCGTCATCGAGAGAGAGAGTCAAGCCCTTGCTTCATCAATGCATGTAAGCCCTTGCTCTGTCAAGGCACAAGCCCTCTCCGTGAGGCACCTTCATCACTTTTCTAGCTCTTCTTGTAGAGCCGCTTCTCATCTTCATTTTGAGACAAAAAGCTTAGGAATCCGCTTCCTGGAGCTTGATATATCTCATCTTGAGCGATTATGTTTGTTGGTGTTCATTCTTGAGGTTCATTTCACAATTCTCTTAATTTGAGGTGACTTGGGATTCTTTAAGGTTCATTTGTTAAGAACTTGTTTGTGTGAGAAAATCTTGAGAGATAGGGATAAGACTTGAGATTGAGCTTTCTGAGAGAGAGAGATAGAGAGCTTGTCTAAGAAAGCTCTCTATCTCCAACTCTCAGGTGATACCATTCTAGCATCCATCATTGATGCTTTTACCTCGCTTTTACCTCTGACACGGAGCATCCAATGGACATAGTTTCCATGATTAGTTCAAATTAGCACATCAATCTACAAGACATTCTAGCATCGGTGCAGTCATGCCGCATTGCACCATCATTGGATCAAGTGATTACCACCTCTTTCGATCAGCAGATTATTCCTCAACATGAGGACATTTACACATCAATGGAGTCTTGTCCCACTGCATTGGACTCATCAGGTTCAACCATAGCGCAATCTAGGGAGACTCAGTGTTTCAACACTCACTTATGACTGTAGTATACAGTCCATACTTGATGCAGATTAATGGTTGGATCCAGGACTATAGATCGATCCCTTCATCAACATTTGGCATGGCATATGCCTCAAGGATATCTTATGTTTTCTCAGTTATACTTTAGGCTTCTAGGCCTTTATACTATCAGCTCCTTCTTGACGAGCCTACGACAATGCTACATCCTATTCCAATGGATGTTTAGCCATGCATGATAGCGAAAGTGAGAGAGAGAGAGAGAGAGAGAGAGAGAGAGAGAGAGAGAGAGAGAGAGAGAGAGAGAGAGAGAGAGAGAGAGAGAGAGAGAGGGAGAGGAGAGAGAGAGAGAGAGAGAGAGAGAGAGAGAGAGAGAGAGAGAGAGAGAGAGAGAGAGAGAGAGAGAGAGAGGAGTGCACATGATATAGCTACTTGTACACTATGTTGTATTTAACATGAACATGAAGATATACAAGTGAACCCCTTAGAGTTAGGGTTAGGGTTAGGATTTGCCCCTAATGCCCTAGAGGTATGGTGCAATTTACACCATCCTCAACACCCCCTCTTAAATTGGACTAGGTAAGTAGAGGATGCATGAAAGCAATCAAAGGATGTAGGAGCTTTGTGACTCATTGGTAGAGCTATGGCGGAGAGAATTAAGCTTGAGAGCTTTGTTACAGGTTGATGGTGTATGCCGAGGCTGCCTTTTGGTGAAGCATTAGATGAAGCAGGAGATTTCTTAGACAAGCTCTCTATCTTTATCTCTCAGAAAGCATAGGATCATAAGTTGTACTCATTGTACATGCTTTAGCTACGTAGTCATATTGCTCACATATGCACATACTACTCTGATTCTTTTCAGTTTTTAATGCTATCATATGCACCAAACAATGCTGAGATTGTTATACATGCTTCCACTCATGGATGGCCTTTTTTGTGACCTCCCCTCCATCCCCATTAGCTAGACCATGGTGAGTGAGAACATGCATGGCTACATGACCGTGCACATCAGCAGCTACAACAGTTGATACTTCGCCAAAGTTGCAACGCGTATAGTGGGACAGTCAATGACATTCTTATGATTTAGGAACACACACTTTCAGCTTTAGACATCAGGCAACGGCACCATCTCCTCCCAAGGAGACTCCCGAGGAGAGGTCTAGAGATATGGTCTCCAAGAATGGGCAAGAGTAGAGGCGCGTGCATTTCAGTAGCCCAGACTTAGCCCTAGAGGTGTTTGATTTGGAGAACGGGCGATGTGGCTAGGCTTGAGTCTCTTTTCCTTTTTCCCATATTCATTCCTTGTTCTTCTCCTTCTCTTTCTCTTCTCTTGCATGCATGTTTAAGTTGAATTTTCAATGTCTTAATCAATCATGAGGGATTGCATGCATGATTGAAACAAGAGATTGCACATGTGAGGGAAATTGGAATAAAGCATCAGGGCAGTGGGATAGGGAAAGAGGGCATGCATGATGGATGAGGGAAATTGGGATAAAGGATGAGGTCATTCATAGGGAAAGAGGGCATGCATGATGGAAATAAGGGATTGTAAGTTGATAAGCATAGGATAAATTCATATGAATAAATATTTGATTTATTCATAACTCTTATATGCACATGCATAACTCTTTTATGCATATGCATAAATCTTTTATATATGCATATGGAAAGAGGGCTTGCATGATGGAAATAAGGGATTGCATGAGGGAAATTGGGAAGATAAAGCATGAGGGTGCGATAGGGAAAGAGGAAAATAAAGGATTGCATGAGGGATTTCCCTTTTCTCTTTTCTTCTCTGCTCTTCTTATGTTCTTATCTTCTTTATTTCTTTTCTTTTCTTCTCTGCTCTTCTTTCTCTTACTCCTCTTATTCTATTCTCTTTGCCAACACAAGGTCTGTTCTTGATATTCATGGCAGTTTAAGGGCGAAAAGCTCCCTCCTTTCTCTTTTCTTATTTGCTCTTCTCTTCTTTCTTTATTTCTTCTCTTCTCTTGTGTACTCTTCTTCTTTCTTCTCTTCTCATCTCTACTCTTCTTATCTTCAACCCTTCTTCTCTTTGTTGAGAAGAAGAGAAAGAGGAGAGAGATGGACACAAGAGTTTCTCCTAAGAAAGTGACTCTATTCATAGATCATAGGCATATATATAGTTGAGGATTAGGCTCAAGCTATATATAGCTCTAACACCCCCACTCAAACTAGGCCCTCTAGCTAAGGATGAAAAAACGCTTGGGGACTACAAGGGAAAAATTCGAGCCACTATATATATCTATGTGAAAATATATATTCAAAGGATGGCCATATGCCGATTTGAATGATACAGTGTAATGTTGGATGATACAGTGCAAATTGCATGTGGATAGTATAAAGGCATAAGACAAGCACTTGTCCATAGTACAGTGCAAAGTATAGGCGCTATGTTTGGTGCATGATACACTGCCAAGTATGTGTGAAAAATAGAAACATCTCCGAAAATCTCAACTTGTTTGACATAGTGATGATGCATAATCAGGGCTTGAGATCTTCAAGTTTGATGTTTGAGCTCTTCATCTAAATAGTAGAACTTGTTGTCTCCAAGTTCATTCTGGTCAAACCTCCTCAAGCCTTTATAAACATGCCTTCATGTTTTGCACAATTCATCCACCCAAAATTATCGATTTCATGTAGTGTATATGAACACAGTAAATATTCAAGTTTCCTTTTCTACTGTACCAAGGATGAATGTATGACGAAATTGCTTCGGTCACTCCAAAGATGAGTATGGAGGGGTGATTTGAGATGTCCACAAAGCCAGGGCTGAAATGTCTCTTGGATAGTGTAAGAAAGACAGTAAATATTCAAGTGTACTTTTCTATTGTACCAAGGATGAATGTATGAGGAAATTGCTTCGGTCACTCCAAAGATGAGTAAGGGGGGGTGATTTGAGATGTCCACAAAGCCAGGGCTGAAATGTCTCTTAGGTAGTGTAAGAAAACCATAGCAACACAATAGGAAGGCCCATAAAGATCCCACAAATCAAGAACCAATAATCCAAAACACAACGACAATCCATGCATCAAAGAGTACGATGATTTGAGATGTCTGCAAAGATAGGGCTGAAATGTCGCTTACATAGAGTAAGAAAGCCATAGCAACACAATAGGAAAGCCCATAATAATCCTACAAATCAAGAATCAATAATCTAGAAACACAACGAGCATCTAGACATCCGAAAGAACCGAACAATTGGGATCCCAAAAGTACTGAACAACTAGGTAGCCGGAAGTACTGAACAACCAGAAATATGAACAATTGAGCATCCCAGAAGTACCGAGCAACTGGGCAGCTAGAAGTACTGAATAATCAAAAATACGCTTGAGCATAAGCCATGCACGTATAATAAGAGGCAAGCTGGTGTGGATTAGACACAACATACATAATCATACGCATAAATGAAATAACAATCTCCTCATCCAAAAGTATTGAATAACCAGAAATACAATGAGCATAAGCCACATGCGTATGACAAGAGGCAAGTTGATGTGGAGTAGACACAGCTTACATAATCATAGTGGGAATGAAATAACCTCTTCACATCCGAAATAGATTACAAAAAACATCTAGAAGTAACTAAGAAAATGGGCATTCGGGAATGTGATCATGTCCAAACAAGTACTCAATAGTAATCCAGATGTGCCATGTCCAAACGAGTGCTTAATAAATAATCCATATGTGCCATGTCCAAATGAGTACTCAAGCAATTTGCCATATGTGTTCATAAATATCGTTAGTTGAAAGACATTGAACCTTGCCACGTCCAAACGAGACCGCAATGTGACCAAGTCCAAATGAATACTCAATAAGTAATCCATATGTGTCCATCATGAAAGCCAAATAAATGTGTCACATCCAAACAAGGACTCAATAATAATCCATGTACCACATTGAGACAAGTAAGTATGTATCACATCCAAACAAGGACTCAATAATAATCCATGTACCATGTCCAAACGAGTAAATATGTGTCACATCCAAACGAGGACTCAATAATAATCCACATACCATGTCAAAATGAGTACTTAAGTAGTTAGCCATATGCCACATCCAAATGAGTACTCAAGAAATGAGCCATATGTGTTCATAAATATTATCAACTAAAAGACGTTGAACCTTGTCATGTTCAAACGAGTACGTAATTAGTAATCCATAGGTACCACGGCCAAACGAGTACTCATCTTTCTCTGTGTTCATCGTGAAAGACATATAACTATACCTCACCACATAAAGGGCAAAATAAAAGTATGCCTTGCTTGAAGATATAAGGAGAATCAATAGGTAAATACATACCATAAGTCATCAATAAGTTAATTGACACCTCATCTTGTACGTATCAAATGTGCATTTAGTCCATTGTATTGTATTTAGGCACCTGTGCAAACCTACATGTACTTGGAGACACAACTGAGTGTGATGAAAGAGAACATATGAGCTCACCTCGGAAACAAATGAGTGCCTTGAAAATGAAAAGAAAACATGTGAGAAGAACCTTCGCATATGTGAAGTAACGTGTCCAAGAAGTAATGATATCAAAGCTAAATAAAAAAGAAACATTGAAAGAAAACATGTGAGCATGTTAACAACATAAAACATTCGGCAAGTCCTTTTCTTCCATAGGATGGACTAGCTTATGAAAGTGAAGCTAGTGTTTAGTACATGAGGAGCAAGTCAAGCAAGATGTTAGCTTATGAGAGAGAAAGAAACATTAGATCGACATTTTCTTTTGCATATCAAGCACACCTACATGATCTTTACCCTACTCTAGATCAAAATACAATGGATGGCCTATAGGCATGCTTGATTAATAGAAGATGAAAGAGAACTTGCTTTCAAAATCATAAGATAATCGAAAGTAACTATCACCTTCAAAATAACATAAAACATTTAGAAAATCAAAAGTAAATGATAAGATAATCGAAGAAAATCTAGCCTTCGAAACAATACAAAATATTTTGGAAGCTCCTTTGAATCAATCAGCTCATGCTAAAAGTAAAGCTTGATTTAGAATATTCGGCAAGTCTCTTTAATAGAGATTCATGGAAACTTGAGAGACATGCACTAGCTGAGATTGCTAGGAGAGAGGGAGGAAAACCACCAAGGGGCTAGCCACACACCGCTCATAAGCACGAGTGGAAGAAATCGATGTAGGGGGCGAAAGAGGACCTTAGTCTAAAGCACATGGAGGTACGATGGATCTAGATGAAGCGATATGGAAACATGCATTTTAGAGTAGGAGGTATTGCGTCATGATGGGAGGTCTAATTTGTAAATATTGATCTAAAATTATATTGTGTGGTTTATTAGGAGGTTGTTCCTTTGTACTAACTCCTTTGCAAATTGTGTCATCTTGCAACTTGATATCGTGGGCACCTACCCTACTCCTACCGAGATAGCCTACCATCATGGACATTGCACGTGACATACTTGGAGGCACTTCTATGAAGAGGGGTTGATTATTGAGGAGCAGTATATCCGAGCTACTGGAGCACCCTTGCAAGTATTTAAAAGTACTTAAAAAATGTCATTGTTGTAAACAAAGATTTGATTTTTCATACATTGATACATGTTGTCCCTCATTTATAGGCTCCTAGGGATATTGAGGAGGAAGAAGATGAGGATACTGAGGAGAAAGAAGGTGATGAAGAAGGCTTTGATGATGGGAGCAAGGATGAGGATGCCTCCGCGATTAGTCATAAAAGTAGTGCTTGAAGTAGTGATAGCTATTCTTTATTGTACTTGAAGCCACATGTGGCTTGGCTTTCTGCTATAACAAGCACTTTTTGGACTATGAATTAATATACACTCCTCTTATTTTTTGTACTTGAAGCCACAAGTGGCTGTGGCTTGGCTTCGTGCTATATGTATATATAAGTTCTTTTTGGGCTATGAATTAATATACACTCCTCTAATTTTTTTGGCATTCAATTTTCTTGTGCAATGTTTTATCAATGAGTGACCCCCCCCGATCACACATGTTGACATCCACCACTCCAATTCTCTCTATCCTATAGATGCACTAGTAGATGCGCCCGTCACTCTTTTTTTAAATTCAGTAAGTGCATCTAAAAATGCAGCTATGGATGCATCATGTTGTTGTGTGCTTACATATTTATGAGTGACCCCCCTGATCACACATGTTGACATCCACCACTCCAATTTTCTCTATCCTATCAATGTTCTTAAGATGGTGCTCATGACAAAGCTCCAACCTTCCCTTCTCTTACTATTATACTCCAAGTATAAGTAATGTTTGACATAGTCTTTTTTGTTTTTGTAGGGAGATAGCATCCTTTTTTCTTATATATATTTTTAAATGCCAACTTTAAGGCCTTCTTGCATGTGCACTAAACTATACTTGAAATGTAGTACAATTATTATGTAGAATTGTTAAGGGCTAGTAAGGATTGGAGGCACTTTAAAGGACTTTGTGTTGTAGTTTTGCAAACCCAAGGGTAATTGTCTTCATGGAAAACATTAAAGAGTGTGCACAAACCTAGACTTTGAGCTTGAGGATAGCAGGTAGAGAGTTGTTTAAATAAATAATAAAAAAGGCTCCATAATGGATCATCTATAAGGGGCCCTACAATAAGGTCGAGTTCCTAGTTCTTGTTCTATAGCATGGTCAAGATGTCGAGGTGGTGGCATCCCTGGTAGATCACCAGGAAAGATATAAAAAAACTCATCAAGGAGTTTTCGAACATATTTAGCTAGTTCTTCCTTTTGATCCTCTCCCTCAATCTTTTGGGTTTCCTCCTCAATCTTTTCAGGAAATACTATGTATCACAACTTTGTCTCATTTCTCTTAACAATTTCATGGATGAAAGAAAAAAAGCTTGACTATCCCTTTCCTCTCCTTGAATAACTTGATTTCTACCATCTATTCTAGAAAAGCTTATGGTTCTCTTTCCATAGTCAATTGAGACTTTGTTTTCAGATAGCCAGTAGTCCATTCAAATTATGACGTCACACTTCCCCATGTCTATGGCATAAAAATTCCCCTTACACTTTGTATATGCTAAGGTAAAATGTAAATTTCCAATAAGACTTTGGGTATAGTGTATTTTCTCATTAGCTAATTGGACAGGTTTTCTTATCTTATTCCCAACTTCTAAGTGTTGTGTCCATATGAGTTTAGGAAAGATAAAACAATTTGTGATACCCGAATCAATTAGGAAATTTATGTTGTGAGCACCAATCCTCCCTCTTACTCTAATGACAGTGGCATGTGCATGAGATGTAGAAGAAACCATGCATTTCATTGTAGGTTCAGATGACTTACCTTCTTTCTCAACTTCATCAATGGTTGAATTCATCTCGCACATCTTAGCCTCCATCTTGGATCCTTTGACAAAATTGAATTTGGCTTTATTTGGACATTTAAATGTCCGATGTCCTTGTTCTCCACACTTGAAGCACAATCCCAGCCTTCATGCTCATTCAATAAAAGCAGGATCATTTTTCCAAGGAGATGCTTGTTGACCTTTCTGGTTCCTAGCAACTTTATTAGCTTGATCTTTGCTTTGGATGCCCTCCTGACTATAAGGAACGAATCTTCTTTGATTTCTAATATTTCTACCATCTTGTTGTTCCCTCCATCCTTGAAATTTATTGGCACTAGAAAAATTTGATCTTTGTTGGGAAATATTTGAACTCTGAACTCTTGGAAAAGGATGACTTGTTGGAATCATCTTTGTCTTTATTGCTTTCAGTTCGTTGTCTGCTTCTAATTTTTTAAAATTTTCTGCCTTGGCCACAACGTCTAAGAAGTCCTTGGATCCAGTCCCTTTCATCATGTATAAAAGATCCTCCTTAAGACCACCTACAAACTTATGTGTAAGGGAGTCACCTGTCACTTCAAGTGCATATTTATGCAATCAGAGGAGCTTTTCCTTATATTCATCTACAGAAAGATCGTGCTTTCCCTCTTGAACCTACTTAAAGTTACAAAATTCCATTTTTTTCTCCATGTAATAGTGGGGGAGCAATACCTCTTTTTAGCCGCGGCTCGAAATTCTGCCCAAGTGATAGGTTCACTTGGTTTTTCTCTAAGCTGTAGATGAGACTTCCACCATAACTTTGCGACTCCGTAGAGTTGAAGAGATGCAATCTTTGCCTTTCCAACCTCATTAAATTCTTGTAGGGCAAAGAAATCTTCAAGCTCTTCGAGCCAAGCTTTAAGATCTTCTCCAGTCTTCTTTTCACCATCAAATTTTGAAAGTTTTGCCTTCTTGAAGACTTGCCTAAGAGTTGATTCAGCAACATCCTCTTCAATTCTTGATTTCTTACAAGGTCTTGGATCTGCAACATCATCCTCAACATCATCTTCCTCCGTTTGTGTCCTCTTCCATGGCCTTGGTCTTGTAGCATCATCATCTCGAGGTATTTCTACATAAATACTATAGTTGAGATCTCCATTTGTCTCATTTCTTTCGGAAGTATCTGCCATAGCCTTGCCTTTTATCCATTTTAGCTCTTCAATAAGTGTTTGAATCAAAAGATCTTGTTCAGACATCCTCCATTGAACCTCATCGCGGTCAGCCATCTCTCTCACTCACAATCAGGAATTCAACCTGCTTTGATACCCCTTGAGATGCTCCGAACCTTGAAATCAAGATTGATTCTACAGAGAGGAGTAAACTGAAATACAATCAATAATGGAGTCACAATACTCCATGTATGGATCTCAAATCGCCATGTCAACCGCCATGATGGTTGAGCCTACCAACCAAATCCATGCAAAATATGTTTTGAAGCCCTTGAATTAAGGAGAATCCTAAAAAGACAATAAGGGCAACCCTAAAGCTTAGATGAGATTGGATCCATATATATCAAGATTCTTCAAATAAGACCAATAAGTATTCATAACACCAAAATTTATAAAACGTTTGTCTATATTAATAAGCTTATATTACAAAAAGGTGTTATGCTAGTACAAGTATATAGTATTCAATCACAAGACCAATATTCATAACAAGTCTGCATGTATTAACAAGCTTATATTAGAAAATCGTGTTATAAAAACATGTTCTATCCATCCAAGAATGCTCACCTGAGCAAGTGCTTGAGTTACTCAACTTCACAAAAATGATTTGCTCAACTAGTGAGCTATTGGACTCAACCTCCATGAAGATCGATCCATTACCTCGGATTGTAAGCAATCATGCAATATTATTTATGTGTCCTAATCCAAGTCTTATAAATGTGACAATAAGTTGAATCATTGTGGGACAAACGCAAATCTCACATGGGCGAGTTGGGTAAATTGCCTATCCAATTAAGGTCTTGTAGTATATGGACCACTTTACAATCATGGGGCATAATTGCCACCTCTTTGGAGATAGCTAGAAATAATAAGGTAGTGATGGGATAGCGGTGGATCAGATGGCTGTCCCATCATGCAAGCTAAGTGGCTATAAGAGCGCTATTTAGGATTTCTTCCCATTTATCATCATGAATACCATGAGAGTGTAGATTTGTTTAACATTGAGTTTGAAGCCCTGAAGGTGAATGGTTTCCCATGATAAACTAGGTCATGCACAACTTGCACCATTACGTTTCTTGGCATACTCTGATGTGATATAAGTGAGGGTTCACCATTTATTTAACTATGTCCAGGAATTTCACCATTTATTTAACTATGTCTAGGAATTCATTTTCATTGTTTTGTGTGCAAATAAGTGCTAAAGTTATTGGATGATTTTTTTCTTAAAGCTGCAGTAACATTTTTTCATTATGATATTGGAAACATAGCTTAGCATGGTAAGGAATAATATGGATTGTGTATATTGCTCTATAGCTAGATTTGGCACCTTTAAGAAGTGGTAAGCTTGTGTATAGCCATTTCATATGCCTAGCATCTAGTGCATAATGTCACCACATGATCAATAAATGTATTACTCAAGGCAACAAAAAGGTCTTGTTATAAAACCTAGACCCTTTGCTAGTTTCTTCATGCAACAAAATCAGTAAATGGCTAAGTTGCACTGTGTAGTAAAAGAATTTTAGAGAGGATGAGGGAAATCTAGAATTCAAAACCTGAACTTTATGTCCATAAGATAGAACTTACAAATACTAGCTTAGGAGATAGACAACGATAGAACACTTCAAAATAACCTTGGAATATATTGCACGAACCTGAGCCAAAAACTCTCTTTAAGAAGGCATCAATGCCAAAGGTTAGGTAGACCTCCCAAAACATGTAGAAATCCACTCCCTCGGATGCTCTATGGTGAGCACAACCTTTTTTTGGGTAGAAATGGTGAGAAAAACTTTCGTCCTACTTCTCTCCTTGCATTCCATTTCTTATCTGCTCTTTCATGACCTTCAATGTTCATAGTGTGAGTTATTTAAACATCACTCTCTTGTGGGTGTGTGCTCTCCAGTCCTACTAGTTGTAAGTATACATCGTGGTATCCTCCAAGATGTGAGGGATGCTTGATGTTGTATAAACACACAAACACACCCAAAGAACTTGTCTTTTCCCATATTCCACTTCATTGAAGAAAAAAGAATCCTATTCCCCCTTATTCCATATATTTAGAATTCCAAACTCCTTAAACCCGTATAGTATACAAAAATTATGCAAGTGACAATTGAATCCCTTGAGATTCTTACTAATGCCAAGGTATTTTCCATGTCTCTCCTTGCTTTCAAAATTCCATTTTGATTGAAAAGTAAGTGTTGAGAATCACATTTTAATCATGAACAAATTGCTAGGTGCTATATCAAATAATCAAGCATGGAATCTCAAAGCACTAATACAAGGACTCATGTGTGTTGAAGAGTGAAGCAACTGGGGTTAATCAACATGTACAAAATTATATGAGCTATGTGCTCTTACACATCATCATCACTATTAAAAACATAACATGAAATGTTGAGAATAAATGCATCCTCCCTATCAGCTTCAAAATATTGCATAAACTTACCAGTGTTTAATAAGTAATTTTGTAAGTTTGAAGAATAAAAGAACCCCTCATTTTGAACTCTCTTGGTATACTTACATTTCGCAAGGTCACCTCCCGAGCTAGAAAGTGTAAAAATTTCTCATGTAGCGTTTCTTCAAAATGGAATATGTTCCCATATATAGTATCTTTTCAAAAAGGGAGAATAAAAATATTTTGATGAAAAAAGTGCTAAAATATGATAACAAACAAACCATAGAAAAGAAGTAGAGTGCATTGAGGTCATGCCTCACACTATTGCAATTGGTCTTTGACATGTACCCTTCCTAGTCCTTCTTATTATTCTTTGTTGTATCACGTTCTCCAATGATTCTTTTTATTAATGACCTCAAATGACAGAGGTCTTCATTCAATAAAGCAATTTTTGTGAAGAAGACTCAAAGTCATAAATACATTAGCTACACAAAAACTTCAAAGTTTGTTGTTCTTCTTCGACTTCTCCAATAGGACTTGCATAGTGTTTTGTGACCAAAATAATATTTTGATTTTAACATGTCCTATTTCTTAAGATTATTCCATTTTTAGTCCCATCTTGATGATAGTCTATATGTCATATAATGTATCATTACAAAGCTCTTCTTTTGTGTGGGAGTAGGTCAAATTTTGAGATATGCATTAAAAGTATGAAAGATACAGACCACAAAATAAAGTGAAAAACTAAAAAATTCAACGTCAATATTCCCTAATTTTTTCTATATACACATTTATTATAGTTAAAAGCATCATTTTGTTTTTAAGGGTATTGAAAATATAATTTAGAGCTTAGGCCTATAGTTATACCCATCATTACAAACCTTGTGTTAGTTATCTTGGAAATATCATTCATCCCTCTAGTTATTATCATTGCCATGGTTTGATTACCACTAATAATGCATGTGATAATTTAATTATGTATATTGCACACATGCTCAAGGGAGTCACTGTGCATAAACACTACATATCACGTAGGTTCAAGTCCTATTTGTAAAACCAATTTTCTATAAATTTATCTTGAATTAA
The DNA here is from genome assembly GCF_047967505.1 of Dipteris shenzhenensis. Classification (NCBI taxonomy): domain Eukaryota; kingdom Viridiplantae; phylum Streptophyta; class Polypodiopsida; order Gleicheniales; family Dipteridaceae; genus Dipteris; species Dipteris shenzhenensis. The sequence continues at coordinate 1,504,234 of NC_141619.1, read as the reverse complement.
AACACCCTTTTTGTATTGAATTTGTGAATAACCCCTTTATATGATGCCGTTGTGTAAGTGAAAAATGTGTGAAAAGGGGATTTAAAAAACTCCTTGTATAGAACCCACGTGCTATGCCACAACAACACAATGCATTGATAGATGTGCAAAATAGCGAGCGCTCCTATAAGTTTTGATAAACTTAATGAAAATATGGGCGTGTTTATTAGCATAGTTATTGACACATCTATCAACGTGGTTATACATGCGTTTAGTAGCATGTCTACACTGTAAACTAGATGCACATTTAGATGCATTTATCAAGATACAAAAGAGTTTGAAACTATACTGCAGGCTTATAAATGTGCATCACTGCTTGCCAAACATTTCCCATGACTACCAAATCACCTAATTTAATAAAAATATCAATGCTATGCATGTGTCACACATGATAATATGTTTTTTGCCAAACACAAATATACAAAAATTAAGTGAGGTGAGGAGAATGAGGTATAGTTTTGCCAATATGTAAGAAATTTGGATGATACAATGATGGGCTACGGTTCCTGATCTCATCCTCGATGAGATCAACCCTTGCCAAATTATCAGCTTCAATATCCAAAACAATGTAGAGATCTACAAATACATTCAGCCCACGACTACTTGTGCTAGTGTGCTCATCGAAATTAGCATCACCAATGGCAGGCTTGTCCTCATGGATCATGGCCTAAATATCTGTATCTCCTATTTCATGATCATCCTCCTCTCTTGTATCACTATCATCATCACCTCCATGGCCGTGATCATCCTCCATACGCTCCATATTAGTAAATTTACTATACATCAATTTTGAATGTGGCGTAATAGGTATGACGTGCCACCACCTATTATTATCCACCCATTGGAACCTATTCAAACACAAATACAAACCTCTCCACAATCGTGGGAGAGAGCTATCTAGATTAATAAGAAACTCAACAAAATATACAAGTTACTCTTGTACCAACCAACCCTCGATCATGCTACCTTCGAGCCTCGCATTTCGCCTCATGAAGTGCTCGACAGTGAGGAGAATGAGATATTATATAAAATAGTTTTGCTAATATGTAAGAAATTTGGAAGATACAATGATGGGCTACGGTTTGCGATCTCATCCTCGATGAGATCAACCCTTGCCAAATTATCTACTTCAATATCCAAACCAATGTAGAGATCTACAAATACATCTAGCCCACGACTACTTGTGCTACTGTGCTCATCGAAATTAGCATCACCAATGGCAGGCTTGTCCTCATGGATCATGGCCTGAATATCTGTATCTCCTATCTCATGATCATCCTCCTCTCTTGTATCACTATCATCATCACCTCCATGGCCGTGATCATCCTCCATAGCTCCATATTAGTAAATTTACTATACATCAATTTTGAATGTGGCGTAATAGGTATGACATGCCACCACCTATTATTATCCACCCATCGGTTGATAGACAACCTATTCAAACACAAATACAAACCTCTCCACAATCGTGGGAGAGAGCTATCCAGATTAACAAGAAACTCAAAAAAATATACAAGTTACTCTTGTACCAACCAACCCTCGGTCATGCTACCTTCGAGCCTCGCATTTCGCCTCATGAAGTGCTCGATGAAGAACAACCATCGTGCATGTACAATGACAGCATATAGAAATCTCGTCCACCAAATTCACTATGAGATGGAGTTGGCTTGTGAGAATAGATGGGCAAATAAATCTTGCACCATATCATTGACCACCTCCTCCTCCACGGCCTCATGAGGTAACGTTGGAGGGCTACTATCACCACCATCATTCCATGCATCCATAATGTCCTCTTGAATATCCCACCTCATATATCGCCGATGCTTTGCCTCCTTAGGATGAGCATAGGGCAACATATGTGGGTGTGGCACTGGATCTTGTATCAAATTAGAAAAGGATCATATATCAAATACTTGAACACCCATAGGTATCTAAATCAACCTCAATGCTTTAACACTTACCATGGATACAGTCGCATCACATTCTCCATACTTTGATATGTGACTATGTGCATGATACATATTCCCTTGACATCGATCACACATACATTTGATTTTTCACTCCAACCACATTTCTCGATGGTGGATACAGAGGGATTCATTTCCAATAAAGCTGCTTGTTGAAGATGAATTCGAAGACATCCTACAAATAATAACAACTCAAAATAAAAGTCCAAAATGCTCGGGTGGTTCACCTTAAAAAAATTTAGTGTACCACATGGATTCAAAAGGAAGGGTATTTTAATGCACCTTTAGGAAAAAATTTAAGAGGATTACGATAACAGGAGGGGGTTTTTAATTTTACTTTTAGAAAAAATCCATTAGTTCATAAAGAAAGAGGGGTGGTTTTATTGGAAAAACTATTTCAATTGAGGGTGTTCTTTAATACCCTTTGAACGCACGTGATACATAGGGTTTTTTAGTAGTGCGCCCCCTGAGCCCAAATGATAGTGCTTGTAATTTTTACCCCAAAACTATGTAATACATTTATCACTGTGTCTATTTAGATGCGATAACTAGTTAGATGTGTAATTTTTAGATGCAGTAACTGATTTTTAAACTGACATTTCGTTCATTTCCTCACTAGTCTATGAGGTTTGCATTCCTTTCAAGTTTTATGCCCATCTCTAAGAGGAACTCATCTCCAAGCAGATTACACCTCATCTGCAAGCATACACATTCATGTCCAAGCATACAAGAGGAGAGGTTGAAGCAAGAAGCCACAAGAGAAGGAGAAGAAGCTTTTGAGAAGAAGGAGAAGAAGCTTTCCTCAAGCTTTCATACCTCTATCCAAGGTAAGTCTCTTGTCAGTTGCTCTTTTTTCTCAATCTATGATGCTTCTTGTACTTGTTGGAAGTTATTTTCTTCAGATTCATCCTCTATCACCTGCAGGAAAGAATGTTTTTGGGCACTTTTGTGGGGGGTCGGTTAGTCTATCATTGTCAGTTTTTGTCGAGATTCTTTGTCATAGTGTGTCTAACATTGCATCGAATTCTTTTGGAGCTATGCACCCATGCCTATAGACATGCTATTAGACATGTGTATAGATGCACTGCGATAGTTCTCTCCTTCCTAAAACCTTCTCCTTCCCATCTCCTTCTCATTCTCGTTCTCGTTCTTGTTCTCATTCTCCTTCCCCTTCCAATCTCCCTTCTCCTTCTCCTTCTCCTTCCATTCTCCCTTCTCTTCCTTCTTGGGAGGTGCAACACCAAGAAATCCTAGGTATTATGTGCGTTCAAGGGGTATTAAAAAAACCCTCAACTAAATTTTTTCACCCAATAAATCAACCACTCTTTAATTATGAACTAACGGATTTTTCTCTAAAGTTGAATTAAAAACCCCCTCCTGTTATTGTAAACTTGTTAAATTTTTTCAAAAGTGGTAATTAAGATGCCCCTCCTTTCGAATGCACTTGGTACACTAAAATTTTGGGAGGTGAATCCCCTGAGTTCTCCTTCCCATTCAATCTTCCCGTCTCCTTTTTTCCATTTTCCTTGCTCTTCTTCTTCTTCTCCTTCTCCTTCCCTTTTCCTTCTCCTTTTCTTTTCCTTTTTCCCATATTCATGCCTTGATCTTCTCCTTCTCTTTGTCTTCTCTTGCATGCACATTTAGGTTGAATTTTCAATGCCTTAATCATTCCTAATGGATTGCATGCATGATGGAAATAAGAGATTGCACATGTGAGGGAAATTGGGATAAAGCATCAGGGCGGGATAGGGAAAGAGGGCATGCATGATGCAAATCATGGGATTGCATGAGGAAAATTGGGATAAAGCATTAGGTCGTTGATAGGGAAAGAGGGCATGCATGATGGAAATAAGGGATTGCAAGTTGATAAGCATAGGATAAATTCATATGAATAAAGATTTGATATATGGATAACTCTTATATGCATATGCATAACTCTTATATGCACATGCATAACTCTTATATGCACATGCATAACTCTTTTATGCACATGCATAACTCTTTAATGCATATGCATCTCTTTTATATTTGCATATGGAAAGAGGGCTTGCATGATGGAAATAAGGGCATGAGGGAAATTGGGAATATAAAGCATGAGGGCATGATAGGGAAAGAGGAAAATAAAGGATTGCATGAGGGATTTCCCTTTTCTCTGTTCTTCTCTGCTCTTCTTGTGTTCTTATCTTCTTTCTTTCTTCTCTTTTCTTCTTTCTCTTACTACTCTTATTGTATTCTCTTTCTTCTTTCCTCTTTTCTTTTTTCTTATGTGCTCTTCTCTTCTTTCTTTCTTTCTTCTCTTCTCTTATCTACTCTTCTTCTTTCTTCTCTTCTCTTCTCTACTCTTCTTATCTTCAACCCTTCTTCTCTTTGTTGAGAGGAAGAGAAAGAGGAGAGAGATGGACACAAGACTTTCTCCCAAGGAAGTGACTCTATTCATAGATCATAGGCATATAAATAGTTGAGGACTAGGCTGAGTTAGGGCAAGCTATATATAGCTCTAACACCCCCACTCAAACTAGGCCCTCTAGCTAAGGATTGGGGAGTACAAGGGAAAAATTCGAGCCACTATATATATCTATGTGAAAATATATATACAAAGGATGGCCATATGATGCCAGTTTGAATGATACAGTGTAATGTTGGATGATACAGTGCAAATTGCATGTGGATAGTATAAAGGCATAAGACAAGCACTTGTCCATATTATAGTGCAAAGTACAAGCGCTATGTTTGGTGCATGATACACTGCAAAGTATGTGTGAAAAATAGAAACATTTGCTTGGAAATCTCAACTTGTTTGACATAGTGATGATGCATAATCAGGGCTTGAGATCTTTAAGTTTGATGTTTGAGGTCTTCATCTGAATAGTAGGGCTTGTTGTTTCCAAGTTCATTGTGGTCAAACCTCCTCAAACCTTTATAATCATGCCTTCATGTTTTGCACAATTCATCGACCTAAAATGATCGATTTCATGTAGTGTATATGAAAACAACAAATATTCAAGTGTCCTTTTCTATTGTACCAAGGATGAATGTATGAGGAAATTGCTTTGGTCACTCCAAAGATGAGTATGGAGGGGCGATTTGAGATGTCCACAAAGCCAGGGCTGAAATGTCTCTTGGGTAGTGTAAGAAAGCCGTAGCAAGAAAATAGGAAGGCCGATAAAGATCTTTCAAATCAAGAACAAATAATCCAGAGACATAACGAGAATCTAGGCATCCAGAAGTATTGGATTTGATATGTCCACAAAGCCACGGCTGAAATGTCACTTGCATAGTGTAAGAAAGCCGTAGGAACACAATAGAAAGGCCCATAATGATCCTGCAAATCAAGAATCAATAATCCAAAAACACAATGAGCATCTAGACATCCAAAAGTACCAAACAATTGGGCATTGCAAAAGTACCGAACAATTGGGCAGTCGGAAGTACCGAACAATTGAAAATACAAACAATTGAGCATCCTAGAAGTACCGAGCAACTGGGCAGCCAGAAGTACCAAATAATAGAAAATACGCTCGAGGATAAGCCATGCACGTATAACAAGAAGCAAGCTGGTGTGGATTAGACAAAGCTTACATAATCATAGGCATAAATGAAATAACAACCTCCTCATCCAAAAGTATTGAACAATCGAAAATACAACGAGCATAAGCCATAGATGTATGACAAGAGGCATGTTGGTGTAGATTAGACACAGCTTACATAATCATAGTGGGAATGCAATAACAAAATTTTCACATCTAGAAGTACCCAACAATTGGGAAGATGAACATCCAAGATTACAGAGAGCATCCAGAAGTAACTAGGAAGATGGTTATCCAAGAACGATGATCGCATCCAAATAAGTACTCAATAGTAATCCATATGTGCCATGTCTAAACTAGTACTTAATAAATAATCCATATGTGCCATGTCCAAACGAGTACTCAAGCAATTAGCCATATGTGTTCATAAATATCATCATCAATAGATAGCTGGAAGATGTTGAACCTTGTCACATCCAAACAAGACTGCAATGTGACCATGTCCAAATGAGTACTCAATAAGTAATCCATATGTGTCCATTGTGAAAGCTAGGTAAATATGTGTCACATCCAAATGAGGACTTAATAATAATCCATGTACCATGTCAAGACAAGTGAATATGTATCCCATCCAAACGAGGACTCAATAATATTCCATGTACCACATCCAGATGAGTAAATATGTGTCACATCCAAACAAGGACTCAATAATAATCCATGTACCATGTCCAGATGAGTACTCAAGTAGTTAGCCATATGCCACGTCCAAATGAGTATGCAAGAAATTAGCCATATGTGTTCATAAATATTGTCACATGAAAGACGTTAAACCTTGTCATGTTCAAACGAGTACGCAATAAGTAATCCATAGGTACCACGGCCAAACGAGTACTCAATAAGTCAGCCATATGTGTTCATCATGAAAGACATATAAGTATACATCACCATATAAAGGACAAAATAAGAGTATTCCTTGCTTGAATATATAAGGAGAATCAATAGGTAAATACATACCATAAGTCATCAATAAGTTAATCGACAAAGAAGGAACAAACCACTGGTCTAGCAAGACCTTGCATGCACTCATAAATATAGATGAGTATGAAAAACAAAGTAGATGTACTCATACTATACGTATCAAATGTGCATTTACTCCATTGGATTGTATCTAGGCACTTGTGCAATCCTGCATGTACTCGGAGACACAAATGAGTGTGATGAAAGAGAACATACGAGCTCACCTTGGAAACAAACGAGTGCCTTGAAGACAAAAAGAAAACATGTGAGAAGCACCTTCGCATATGTGAAGTAACGTATCCAAGAAGTAATGATATCAAAGTTAAATAGAAAAGAAACATTGAAAGAAAAAATGTTAGCATGTTAACAACATAAAACATTCAGCAAGACCTTTTCTTCCATAGGATGGACCAGCTTTTAAAGGTGAAGCTAGTGTTGAATACATGATGAGCAAGTCAAGCAAGATGTTAGCTTATGAGAGAGAAAGAAACATTAGATCGATATTTTCTTTTTCATATCAAGCACGCCTACATGATCTTTACCCTATTCCAGATCAAATACAATGGATGGCGTGTAAGCATGCTTGATTAATAAAAGATGAAAGAGAGCCTGGTTTCAAAATCATAAGATAATTGAAAGTAACTCTCACCTTCAAAATAACATAAAACATTTAGAAAGTCAAAAGTAAATGATAAGATAATCGAAGAAAATCTAGCCTTCGAAACATCACAAAATATTTTGGAAGCTCCTTTGAATCAATCAACTCATGCTAAAAGTAAAGCTTGATATAGAATATTGAGCAAGTCTCTTTAACTAAGATTCATGGAAACTTGAAGTTGCAACTAAACTTGTTAGCAAAACATAATAATACATGTATCATCATTGCGAATAAAGCACCAAGCATATGAATGTAGTGGAGTACAAATAACATAACCTTTTAAGTGGAATATCAAGAACAAAGCATTGTACTAAACTATGATGATATCATGGTTCCCAATCATGTACAACATTAATGGAAGTTGGTTTATCTCTATTCCAATAGGCAAAGAAAAGCTCCAATACATAGATGTATATCATAGTGGTTGCTAAAAAACAATCAAGTTTTGTGAGGCACCCGAGTATAGTTATTGATAGAGCTCTTTGATTGAAGGACGCTCTATGAATGTTGAGTAGCAAAGCACTTACACAAAGATTCAACAAGCAATGAACTAAATAAGAAGCTAATCAGTAAAAGATGCACTAAATCAGCTTTATATATGTAAAGCATCATTGGCTTTTACTTTTGCAAAAGTAGCATAAAATCGTAAGTGTTGAAGCGCTGAAATCTTGTTTTCACTAATGACCTAATAGAAATAAAAATTTGATTTCATATGGTAGATAACCTTTTGTCCAAAAGATTTTCTCAATCAACTTTCTGGTCTGTTGAATGTATATAATTATCACTGCAAAAGCATGTAGATGGGACTGCCTTACTCTTAACATCAAGATTGAGGCTCTACTTGGTATCGATAAGATAAGATCTTGATCCCTAAAGATTGACTACACTTACAACAACGATCCTATGCTCCGGTGGGTGTTGAGCCTCCTCTTCATCTAAATTTTTCTAGAGTCCTATAGCTAAAGAAGTTTGCTTTATGTGATTGAGCATCTCTCAATGTGGGAACATAAAAGCATGATATGCCAGTGTGTTAAATCCAAGGAAACACAAATACTGAGTGCAAGATTGTGTGATCAACTTGCGGATATAAAAGCGGGAGGGTGACACTGCATCAGGAAGCTTCTTATCATTAAGTCTATTTTTTTCATTGCTTTTCCTTTTGCTTCAAATGTTGTTGATTTTATAAAAGTATGAACATTTTCCATCCTTATGTCCTAGATCAAGTCCTCTCTATAGTGATATAACCAATTAAAATGACTAGCGCATATGCTTCGAACAAGCCATTGTGGGTCATTTTCATCAATCATGACCACAACGCTGATTTGCGATGCATCTTTGATAACTTTTGCATATCAACTCAAAACCTAGCAATCAAGTAGTCGAAACGATAAAAAAGAACGTTCTATGAATGATCGCATTGCTAGATTGACGAAAAATATGTCCCTTTCTCCTCACAGTCATGCTAGAGCGTAGCCAGGCTCTGATACCATGTTGAGAGGAAGAGAAATAGGAGAGAGATGGACACAAGAGTTGTGTTGGGAGGAAGAGAAAGAGGAGAGAGATGGACACAAGAGTTTCTCCCAAGAAAGTGATTCTATTCATAGATCATAGGAATATATATAGTTGAGGACTAGGTTGAGTTAGGGGTAAGCTATATATAGCTCTAATACTATTCTCTTCCAATCCTTTTCTTTGAAGTTCAGCATGTGGCCAGGAAGCTCTTCAGGAGATTAGCCTACTGATCCCATGCAGTTGGGAGCCCTTGCTCCAGAGGCGAGTGCCCATCGTATTACTCATCATGACATAGCAGCATACATAGTAGTAGGGAGAGCTCTGGCATAGGATGCATGGGACAAGGCTTTGGGGCAGGGATGATTCAGATGCAGATGTGCCAGAGGGTGATGCTATGATCTACTGAGATGGGAGGTATCTTGCAGGATGCACAGGGGAGGGACATGCATTAGCTATAGTTCATAACAACTACAGAGATTGATTTATTCCATTCAAAGAGCAGAAAGAAAGTTTGGCTGAGGATACCATCAAGACTATACGTAGGAGGTATCCCAATCTAGAACGTGTTCTTGAATGTGTTGAGCTCACTTACAAATGGGCAAAGACAAAGATTACTACTAACCTCATCAATAAGAGGTCTTTGCTTAAGAGACAGGCACTAGCTGAGATTTCCAGGAGAGAGGGAGGACAACCACCAAGGGGCTAGCCACACACCGCTCATAAGAACGAGTGGAAGAAATTGATGAAGGTAGCAAAAGAGGACCCTAGTCTAAAGCACACGGAGGTACAACGGATCTAGATGAAGCGATATGGAAACATGCATTTTGGAGTAGGAGGTATTACGTCATGATGGGAGGCCCAATTTGTAAATATCGATCTAAAATTATATTGTGTTTAATATGTGGTTTATTAGGAGGTTGTTCCTTTGTACTAACTCCTTTGCAAATTGTGTCATCTTGCAACTTGATAGCGTGGACAGCTACCCTACTCCTGCTGAGATAGCCTACCATTGTGGACATTGCACGTGACATATTTGGAGGTACTTCTATGACGAGGGGTTGATTATTGAGGAGCAGTATATCCGGGCTACTGGAGCGCCCTTGGAGGTATTTAAAAGTTCTTAAAAAATATCAATGTTGTAAACAAAGATTTGATTTTTCATACATTAATACATGTTGTCCCTCATTTATAGGCTTCTAGGGATATTAAGGAGGAAGAAGATGAGGAGAAAGAAGGCGACGAAGAAGGCTCTGATGATGAGAGTAAGGATGAGGATGCCTCCGATTAGTCATAAAAGTAGTGGTCGAAGTAGTGATAGCTATTCTTTATTGTACTTGAAGCCACAGGTGGCTTGGCTTCATGCTATAACAAGCACTTTTTGGGCTATGAATTAATATACACTCCTCTTATTTTTTATAGTTGAAGCCACAGGTGGCTTGGCTTCGTGCTATATGTATATACAAGTACCTTTTTGGCATTCAATTTTCTTGTGCAATGTTTTATCAATGAATGCTTTATGATGTAAATGTTTTGGAGTTGTAATGTTCTATTCGGAATTGTAATTGTCGGCTATAGACATGCATGGAATCATGAAAATTCAAATATTGTTGGCTGTAAGAAATGCATTGCACACTGTAGAAATGGGATTCTTGCAACCACATAGCATTCTGTTGAACCACACAACATTCTTCAAAGTTTTTTTTAAAATGTAGAGCGTCTATAAGCACGTCTATTAGTGTGTCTTTCTATTTTCTTTTTAGTTTTGCAAAGTGATATATAGATGTGCCTATAGATGTGGGTCTGGAGACGCACTAGTAGATGCAACCATCACTTTTTTAAAAAATTTAGTAAACACATCTGGAAATGCATCTATGGATGCATCATCTTCTTGTGTGCTTACATATTTATGAGTGACCCCCCCAAGCACACATGTTGACATCCAAAAAAATAGCAAAGTTTTTTTAAAATCTCTAACCACTCCAATTTTCTCTATCCTATCAATGTTCTTAAGATAGTGCTCATGACAAAGCTCCAACCTTCCCTTCTCTTACTACTACACTCCAAGTATAATAAATGTTTGACATAGACTTTTTTGTTTTTGTAGGGAGATAGCATCCTTTTTCCTTATATATATTTTTAAATGCCAACTTTTATGCCTTCCTGCATGTGCACTAAACTATACTTGAAATGTAGTACAATTATTATGTAGACTTCTTAAGGGCTAGTAAGGATTAGAGGCAATTTAAAGGACTTTGTGTTGTAGTTTTGCAAACCCAAGGGTAATTGTCTTCATGGAAAACATTAAAGAGTGTACACAAACCTAGACTTTGTGCTTGAGGATAGCAGGTAGAGAGTTGTTCAAATAATAATAAAAAAAGCTCATCTTTTGATCTTGTGAAATCAAATTAAGATAGTTTTCATATTTGGTGGCCTTTGCTTTTACAAACTCCAAATGTGTTAATTTCTTAAACTTTCCTAGAAATTTAATGTAAAATTTAGAAGCTAGTCCACTCTACTACGATGAGTGTGACTTCGTAGCCTGTATTTCTTTTCTTTTTTTTGAAAAGCAAGAACCATAACATTAGAGCATAAACAATGATGCTTTGTTGAACCAATATAAGAATAGCTCATGAGAGTTAAACACTCCATTGCATGGTTACATATCTGTACGAATATCATACTCTCTTGTATATAGAATGCACTCGATTTTTTGATAGTTTCATACTAAGATTACTTCTGCAAAGACAAGGAACTAGATAAAAATAGAAAGATGGGAAAAGGAAGGATGGGAGAAAAAATATTGACATTGAAGTTGAATATTGCATATGGATCTACGGCAGCCTGCATTGTTTGACCATCGACACATATGGTCCTCTTGAGGCCACAGATAGCCCCTAAAAGTTGGAAGTCATTGTAGAAGCAGATCAGAGACTTCATGAACTTTGTTGAGTGTGTTATTTTTCTTCTCTCTCTAAAATTCAATCTTTCCTACAAAATTTCTTAAGATGGTGCTCATGAGATGAAGTTCCAACCTTCCCCTAGACATCTCTCTTACTAGTATAATCCAAGCATAATAAATGTTTGATTGTAGTGCACATGTAGGGAGATAACTTCTTTTTTCCTTGTATTTCTTTTTTAATGTGATTTCATGCATGTGCTTTAAACTATACTTGAAATGATAACACGCATATTATATAGATTACGAATTATAGGAGCTTGCACAAACCAGAGAATGGCAAGTAGAGAGTTGTGTAAAACAATAATTAAAAAGCTCCAAAATGGATCATGATCTTGGGAAATCAAATTAAGATACTTTTCATATTTCATGGCATTTTCTATTATAAGGTACAAAAGTTTAAAATTCGCTAGAGATTTATTGTAAACTTTTAGAAGTGGTCTTTGTGTTTTCTTTTTTCTTTTTTTGGGTAAAGCATGGGGCGATAAGAACCATAACACTAGAGCATGCTTTGTCGAACCAAGATGAGAAAAGCTCATGAGAGTAAAACACTCCACTGCATGTCTACGACTATCGCCTTCTCTCGTACGTAGAATGAATTCGGTTTTTCGACAGTTGCAAACGACGATTACTTCTGCAAAGGCAAGGGACTAGAGCGAAACGACAAGACGGAGAACGAAAACAAGTTGATATTGAAGGTGAATATTGCATCCGAGGACAATGCCGACGGCAGCCTGCATTGCTCAACCATCGACAGATATGATCCTGTTGGGGCCACAGATAGCCCCAGGAAATTGAAATTCATTGTAGAAGCAGATCAGAGACTTCATGAACGCGGATCCTCGACATAATCTGGAGAGCGTGAAATTCTTCATTTCGCTGTAGCAATTACAGTACCGTGAGGCGCGCACGGCCTGCATTAATTCCATCCCGGCGATAAGACTTCGGCCAATGTAGGAACATTGCTGAATACTGGGGGGTGCTTGATTTTGGCATGACCAGCGAAGTGCGAGTGTAGGGTGATACCGGTCGTCCTACACAGTGATAGTGCCATGAATTATCGATGAAAGAGTCGATATGGGACTCCAACTCTGGGGTGGCTGGAATCGTTAAAGGAGTCAAGGCATGGCGCTGAGGAGCCAGCTCTTTGGGGCGAGAAGCCGCAGCAGCAGGACGGAAGCATGCAACCGATAGCGGGGCAGCATGAATATTGTCTTCCGCAGGAGAGACGGTGTTGAGCTAATGGAGAGCAAGGTCTACCACCAGCCATTTCCGATGAAAGACGATTAGCTGCAAGTCACACTCATCGTAGTAGACTGGACTGAACTATATATTGGAGACGGTCGGTTTTAATGGGAACACGTCGGACTGGTAAATTACATTGCAAAAAGCAACATCTTCTTATTGCATTCGAGACGGTCGGTTTTAATGGGAACACGTCGGACAATGGTAAATTACATTGCAAAAAGCAACATCTTCTTATTGTTAATAAATAAAAGCTACTAACGTTCTTAAGAGGAAACCAAATCTTTTCCACTCCTACGAAAATCTTTTCCACTCCTTTCGTAGTTCAAGCTTTATCAAAATTCAAGAGGGCCAGCGGCTGCTGCTCCGCTCGCCATCATGACTTCTAGCAAATCTCCTCCCTCTAGCCTTTCCGCAATGGCATGAAAAATCTCGCTCTCATTGCACTCTTTGCTTTCTCTTCCCTTCTCTTTTTTTTCCCACTTGGTCATTATACATTATGGATCGTAATTTACATGGTGCAATTTATTTTGATGTTTCAAACGGTTTGGTTTCATGTCAATGTCAAGTTTTGTCCAAAAAATATAATTCATTTTATTATTTATATTTAGAACATTTGGGTATATATAGGTTATAAAGCTACTTTAGTTTCAAAGTTTCACTATCATAGCCATAGTTCTCCTAGCTACCAAACTACCATAGATTCTGCTAGCTCTTCTTTCCATGATTTCATCTCCCATAATCCATTAGTTGATAGAGAGGAGGAGTTAGTTTTAGTCTTTGATAAGAGCATAGATGTCCTAAGCACCTACTAGGGAGCTTGAGACGATTTTGAAGGCCTCACCAAGTATATGCAAGACCACATTGTGAGTTTTGCATATCAACTTGATGAGTTTACAAAAGGATGGCTCTCAATTGATTCTTTGAAGTACTTGTTCAATCAAGAATCCAGGTTCGTTAAGAGTTTAGTTCACTTTCGAGCCCATCTCACACCCCAAGGGTTTAGGGAGTGGACATTGATGGCCTCCTAGCATGTGGAGTCGTCCAAAACATAGGAAATAGGTTCCTATCCTGGGAAATGACCTTTATTTTCCTTCTCTAAGAGGAAAAAATGGAAGAGAAGGCTGCGACCTCAACACTTGTCGATCCTCTTCTTTCTGTAGATGAGCCCAACATCTACAATGAAGAGCCCATTGATAAAGAAGTTGAGGAGCAGGAAGTTGCGTTGGCACTTGAAGTGCTCCAAAGACATGAATCCCCTTTTACTTCTAAAATTCCATCTACCTCGGGCACCAACTCTGTTGACCCCACAACAATGATATGGTTTCTTGCTCTCCTTCTTGTCGATGGAGAATAATACCTCTTTCTCCATGACATGGAGGTTATGTTTCGTCTCTAGGAGGACAAAACTCTTGGTGTCCTATGTGGATATGAGGTGGACATGACTATGCAAGAACTTGGGTTTTTGGGAGGAGACGATTCAATAGAAGAGGTTCTTGCTTTCACACTAGACATAATCAAAGATGCAGACAAATTGATCTACTCTGACCTACTTGATGTGCCAGAAAAAGCCTCCACATCTCACTCCAGACAGCAAGAGTCCCCTGGATCCATCCTCATTAACAAAGAGGAAGGGATCAACCATGACGACTCCATAGTGGTAAGAAACTATGAGCTTTGAATTTCTTCTCTCTTGGAATAATTTTGCTTTATCGACATTCTAATGTAATGTTGGATTATTGCAGGAGGCATTTGAGGTCGACCTCTTATCATTTCCTAATGCCTTGTTTACAGTAGCTTCGGTCGAGATCACTCACTGGCACATTACCTTGGCCAAGTAGAAGGGTGCTTTATGGTTATCCACAAAAAGTTTTTGCCATGAGGTACTGAGGACCTCTTGAAGTGCAAGGCCTTGCCATGAGTGATTGGTCATGTTGACATGAATCGGAATGCTAATAAGGTCATTTTGGTCAACCGCATGGCTGCCCTCAATGCGTTTGGAACCAATTTTCAAGCTATGGCATTGATGGTAGCATCCATGTCCTTGGTCAGCAACGACAATAACCTTGACACTCTATCGACTAGGTTTAGAGCTAGGAGTCTATTCGAGAATTCAAAGCCTGATATTCTCAATGTTTTAGAGAAGAGAGAAAGGCTATGAAGCCTTATTGTACATAACTTTTATTTTATGTGAATACAGATATACTTTTTCTATAGTGTCCCTTTTTGAGTTCTTTTACAAAATTTGTTTTATGTTGTCATTGTATTATGTAACTTTAGCCTTCAAAACTATACAAAGCATTTTGGAAGCTTCTTTGAATCAATCAGCTCATGCTGAAAGTAAAGCTTAATATAAAATATTTGACAAGTCTCTTTAACAAAGATTCATGGAAACTTGAAGCTGCAGCTAAAATTATTGGCAGAACATAATAACACATGTATTATCATTGATAATAAAATATCAAGCATATGAATATAAGACTCAGCAAGCGATGCACTAAATAAGAAGCTCGTCAGTAAAGTATGCGCTAAATAAAAACTAGCTTAATAGATGTGAAACATCATTGGATTTTACTTTTGTAAAAGAAGCAAGAAACCACAATTGCTGAAGCACTAAACTCTTGTTTTCACTAATGACCTAATAGAATGCAAAAACTACTTTCATATGGTAGAATAATAAAGGATGCCAGCTTTTCATAAAATCATTGCTGTATATTCAAATAGGGTGCGCAATGTGCTTTTCTTTAGCTTATCAGATGTAAAAGCAGTCAAAAACAGGAGATTCCCAAACTCATGTAGCCAAAATCAGTAGCTTTATAGATAACCTTTTGTCCAAGTGATTTTCCCAATCAACTTTTTGGTCTGTTAAACATATACAATTATCACTATAAAAGCATGTAGATTGGGCTGCCTTACTCTTAATGACAAGATTAAGACTCTAATTGGCATTGATTTGATAAGATATTTATCCCTAAAGATTGACTATGCTTGTAACAACGATCCTGTGCTCTTGGTTTTTGCAGATATGACTGGTAGGCATTGGGACTCCTCTTCATCTAAATTTTTGTGGAGTCATGAAGCTGAAGAAGTTTGCTTTATGTGATTGAGCCTCTTATTGCTATGGATCTAGGAACATGAAAGCATGATATGGTAATGTGTTAAGATCTAAGGGAACATGAATACTGAGTGCAAGATGATGTGATCAATTGGTGGAGACTGATTAAAGCAGGAGAGCGATGCCGTATCAGGAAGCTTCTTATCATTAAGCCTAATTTTCATTGCTTTTGTTTTTGGTTCAAATATTGCTGATTCTATAAAAAACATTTTCCATCCTCATGTCCTAAGATCAAGTCCTCTCTGGTTATGGGTATTCATCTTCTTGTCCAAACACTCTTCTACCAATTTATTGACAATAGGCAGCAAAAAGAAGGCCATTTTCATCAATCATTATCACAGCAGCGATTTGCGATGCATCTTTGATAACTTCTTCATATCAACTCAAAACCTAGCGATCAAGTAGTCGAAACGATCAGAAAGAACGTTTTATGAATGATTATGTTGTCAGATTGATGAAAATCGTGTTTCTTTCTTCTCACAGTCACGCTAGAGTGTAGCCAATCTCTAATACCATGTTGAGAGAAAGAGAAAGAGGACAGAGACAGACACAAGAATTGCTCCCAAGGAAGTGATTCTACTCATAAATCATAGGCATATATATATAGTTGAGGACTAGGCTAGGTTAGGGTGAGCTATATATAGCTCTAATAAGTATATCATTAGGCATGGATTCACGAGGTTGGGATTGGTGGTGTACAACTATATCATCCACTTGAATGCTCATACTTTTAGGCATTTGTTTGCCTAAAGTGGCTATAAGTCTCTCAACTCCTAGCCCCTTGCATTTTCCAATTTGTTTGTTGGCATCACCCAATAAGTTCTTTTGCATTCTTATGTGCTTGAGTACTCCTCATGAAAAAAGTTGCATTTCCACTTCTTATTAGGCAACATCATAGAATAATCTTGAGCCTTTGTTGGGTTTCTTCCTTGTTTCTCTAGAGCCATGCTTGCAATCCTAGGTTTATATAAGACTAACAACACCGTGTAGTGTAGCTAAACACCGCTCAGTGTAATCAATATACCGAGTGGTGTATGGGTACACCACTCGATATACTTAACAGCACGTGGTATAATACCTTATTGCATGGTGTTATCTCGGTATACCATTTGGTACATTGATTTACCACATGGTAACTTGCTGCTGCCGTAGTCGGTCTCGACTAAAATTTGCTACTCGAGTATTTTGAAATGCCCCTACGATTAATAAAAAAACGTTCAAAATGTTTTAATACACACTCTTTAATATTGCCCCAAATCCCTAAGGATGTAGCTATAGAAGAGAGTAGAAAGCATGCAAATCAATTAGAGAGAAACCAAGGTGGAGCTCACAGCAAGGATGAAAATGTGCAATATTAGAAAGAGAAGGTTCAATAGTAGTATTGGAAAGAGAAGGCTCAATAGTCATGGGAAAATAAGCATGATGCCCTATAGTTAAATTACAATTATACAAATATGTAGGAGCATGTCATGGATCTTGAAAAGTTTAAGAGGCAATCCTCCATCCTTTTTTATATGCAAACTACTTTGATGGCCCTGAGGCCTACACTAAAGTTACTAAAGAATTTCAAGAGGTTTGACTGTAGCTAGTAGAATGTGATAGGATTATTGTTGTTCATGATAACCAATTGGAGGATATGAAGGAGAACATTTGCAATATTAAGATGAGGTAGGAAGGAATCAAAAAACAACTTGCTCATGTACAAGGTGAGTCTATGATATTGATAGCCGCAATAGCTGTTAAAGCGGAGGAATATCCTCTTACGATGTGGCAGGGTCATACGCGCACACTTTATCATGGGATTATTATAGATGAGTGCATGATCTAATGGCCCCAATGTAGCCATCTTATGCATGGTGTGCTTTGGGGTGCTTGGGCATGCAACCTCTCTATGTAAAGATTATCATGTACCAATGCTCAAGACATGTAGAGACCAATTGTGCCTACCTTCTAGAACTATCTATTGGAGCCCATCAGCAAAGAAGGAGACCCTATTTGATGAAGGGAAGATCTAACCTCTTGATGAAAGAAGAAGCCCATTGATGAAGGATTCTTCCTATCAGCTCGTGGAGCATTTTGCTCCCTTTTTGATGATTTTATAGCACTTTTTGAGATGTATATATTTTATTTACATTATTTTTAACGAGATCACTCCACCAGAGTTCTTATATTTTAAAGATATTTTGGATCACTTTTGGCCATTGTTTGACTTTTGTGCACTTTTGAGCACTTTTCTAGCACTATTTGACCATAAGAAGCTTTGTTGGATAAGTGTAGCTACATTGAGCATGGTGGTTTTAGCAATAACTTTAGCATTAATTTATAACATGTCATTCTAGCCACCACTAGTATGCTCTCAAACATTAATTTTCAATACGTTGTTCCAACATGTAGGTTGGCTTTAAACATTAATTTTGAACTATTACCGTCTCATTGGCCATATTGACTTTGGCCCTATGCAAAACACGACAATGGCAACCCATGATGTAAATGTATGTGAAGTTCAAATCCATGCAAAATATTTTTTAAAGCCCTTGAATTAACGAGAATCCTAAAAAGACAATAAGGGAAACCCTAAACCTTAGCTGAGATTGTATCCATATATATCGGGATTCTTCAAATAAGACGGCTAATAAGTATTCATAACACCAAAATTCATAAAACATTTGTCTATATTAATAAGCTTATATTACAAAAAGGTGTTCTATTAGTACAAGAATAGAATATTCACAAGACCAATATTCATAACAAGTTTGCATGTATTAACAAGCTTATATTACAAAATTGTGTTCTATCCATCCAAGAATGCTTAGCTGAGCAAGTGCTTGAGTCACTCAACTTCACAAAAATGATTTGCTCGACTAGTGAGCTACTGGACTTAACCTCGGTGAAGATTGATCCATTACCTTGGATTGCAAGCAATCATGCAATATTATTTATGTGTCCTAATCCAAGTCTTATAAATGTGGCAATAAGCTAAATCAATATGGGACAAACACAAATCTCAAGTGGGCTGAATCAAGCAAATTGCCTATCCAATTAAGGTCTTGTAGCATATGGACCACTTTACAATCATGGAAGATAATTGCCACCTCTTTGGAGATAGAAGAACAAAATAAGGTAGAGATGGGATAGCGGTGGATCAAATGGCTATCCCATCATGCAAGCTAAGTGGCTATAGGAGCCCTTTTTAGGATTTCTTCCCATTTATCATCATGAATACCATGAGAGTGTAGATTTTTAACATTGAGTTTGAAGCCCTGAAGGTGAATGGTTTCCCATGATAAACTAGTTCATGCACAACTTGCACCATGACATTTCTCGGCATATTCTTTGATGTGATACAAGTGAGGGCTCACCATTTATCTAACTATGTCCAGGAACTCAATTTCATTGTTTTGTGTGATCCACTAGCTTGGATGCTCTATGGTGACCACAAACTTTTTTTGGGTAGAAATGGTGAGAAAAACTTTGGTCCTACTTCTCTCCTTGCATTCTATTTCTTATCTGCTCTTTCATGAGCTTCAGTGTTCATAGTGTGAGTTCTTTAAACATCACTCTCTTGTGGGTGTGTGCTGTCCAGTCCTACTAGTTGTAAGTATACATGATGGTATCCTCGAAGATGTGAGGGATGCTTCATGTTCTGTAATCAAACAAACACACCCAGAAAAATTGTCTTTTCCCTTATTCCACATCATTTAAGAAAAAAGAATCCTATTCCATATATTTAAAATTCCAAACTGCTTAAACCCATATAGTATAAAAAAATTATGCAAGTGATGCATATGGAAGTGACAATTGAATCCCCTGAGATTCTTACTAATGCCAAGGTATTTTCCATGTCTCTCCTTACTTTCAAAATTCCATTTTGATTGAAAAGCAAGTGTTGAGAATCACATTTTGATCACGAACAAATTGCTAGGTGCTATATTAAATAATCAAGCATGGAATCTCAAAGCACTAATACAAGGACTCATGTGTGGAGAAGAGTGAAGAAACTAGGGTTAGTCAACGTGTAAAAGAATATATGAGCTACGTGCTCGTACACATCATCATCACTATTAAAAACATAACATGAAATGTTGAGAATAAATGCAGCCTACCTATTAGCTTCAAAATATTGCTAAAATTACCACTGCTTAATAAGTAATTTTGTAAGTTTGAAGAATAAAAGAACCCCTCATTTTGAACTCTCTTGGTATACTTACATTTCCCAACGTGACCTCCCCAAGCTAGAAAGTGTTAAAATTTCTCATGTAGACTTTCTTCAAAATGGAATATTTTCCCATATATAGTATCCTTTCAAAAAGGGAGAATAAAGATATTTTGATGGAAAAAGTGGTAAAATATGATAACAACAAACCATAGAAAAGAAGTAGAGTGCATTGAGATCACGCCTCACACTATTGCAATTGGTCTTTGACATGTACCCTTCCTAATCCTTCTTATTATTCTTGTTGTATTATGTTCTCCAACGATTCTTTTTATTAATGACCTCAAATGACATAGGTCTTCATTCAATAAAGCAATTCTTGTGAAGAAGACTGAAAGTGATAAATACATTAGCTACACAGAAACGTCAAAGTTTGTTGTTCTTCTTTGATTCCTCCAATAGGACTTGCATAGTGTTTTATGGCCAAAATAATATGATGCCCTTGTGTATGTGAAAAATGTATAAAAAGGGGATTTAAAAAACTCCTTCTATAGAACCCACGTGCTATGCCACAACCACACAATGCATTGATAGATGCACAAAATAGCAAGCACGCCTATAAGTGTTGATAAACTTAATGAAAATATGGGCGCATCTATTAGCACATTTATTGACACGTGTATCAATGCGATTATACATGCGTTTATTAGCATGTCTATACTATAAAATTGATGGACATTTAGACTAGCAAAGTTTGAAATTATACTATAGGCTGATAAATGTGCATCCCTGCTTGTTGCCAATTATTTCCCATGACTACCAAATCACCTAATTTAATAAAAATATCAATGCTATGCATGTCACACACGATAATATGTTTTTTTCCAAATGCACATATACAAAAAATAAGTGAGGTGAGGAGAATGAGATAATATATAAAATAGATTTTCCAATATGTAAGAAATTTGGATGATACAATGATGGGCTACGGTTCTCGATCTCATCCTCGATGAGATCAACCCTTTCCAAATTATGTACTTCTACAAATACATTCAGTCCACATCTACTTGTGCTATTGTGCTCATCGAAATTAGCATCCTCCATACACTCCATATTAGTAAATTTACTATATGTGATAGGTATGATGTGCCACCACCTATTATTATCCACCATTGGTTGATAGACATCCTATTCAAACACAAATACAAACCTCTCCACAGTTGTGGGAGAGAGCTATCCACATCAACAAGAAACTCAAAAAAATATACAAGTTACTCTTGTACCAAGCAACCCCCCTTGGTCATGCTACCTTCCTTTGGGCCTTGCATTTTGCCTCACGAAGTGCTCAAGGAAGAACAACCATCGTGCATGTACAGTGCCGCATATAGCAATCTCATCCACCAAATGCACTACGAGATGGAGTTGTGAGAATAGATGGGCAAATAAATCTCGCACCATATCATGGACCACCTCCTCCTCCACGGCCTCATGAGGTAATGTTGGAGGGCTACTATCACCAGCATCATTCCATGCATCCATAACGTCCCTCCTGAAGATCCCACCTCATTTCACAAATGCTTTGCCTCCTCAGGATGAGCATAGAACAACGTATGCGGGTGTGGCACTGCATTTTGTATCAAATTAGAAAAGGATCATATATCAAACACTTGAACACCCATAGGTATCTAAATCAACCTCAATGCTTTAACACTTACAATGGATACGGTCGCATCACATTGTCCATACTTTGATATGTGACTGAGTGTAATTCCACGTGCATGATACATATTCCCTCGACATTGGTCGCACATACATTTAATTTTTCACTCCAACCACATTTCTCGATGGTGGATACAGAAGCATTCATTTTCAATAGACCTGCTTGTTGAAGATGAAGACATCATACAAACGATAACAACTCCAAATGAAAGTCTAAAATGCTCGGGTGGTTCACCTTAAAAAATTTAGTGTACCACATGCATTCAAAAGGAGGGGTATTTTAATGCAGCTTTTGGAAAAAATTTAACAAGATTACAATAACAGGAGGGGGTTTTTTATTTACTTTTAGAAAAAATCCATTAGTTCATAAGGAAAGAGGGGTGGTTTTATTGGAAAAACTATTTCAGTTGAGGGGTTTCTTTAATTACCTTTGAACGCATGTGATACGTAGGGTTTTTTAGTAGTGCACACCCTGAGCCAAAATGTTAGTGCTTGCAATTTTTACCTTAAAACTATGTAACACATCTATCACCGTGTCTATTTACATGCGATAACTAGTTAGATGTGTAATTTTTAGACATGCTAACTGATTTTCAAACCTATAGTTCCTTCATTTCCTCACTAGTCTACCGCGCTTGCATTCCTTTCAAGTTGTATGCCCATCTCCAAGAGGAACTCGTCTCCAAGCAGCTTACACCTCATCTGCAAGCATACACATTCATCTCCAAGCATACAAGAGAAGAGGGTGAAGAAGGAAGCCACAAGAGAAGAAGGAGAAGAAGCTTTTCATACCTCTATCCAAGGTAAGTCTCTTGTCAGTTGCTCTTCTTTGTCAATCTATGATGCTTCTTGTGCTTGTTGAAAGTTATTTTCTTCAGATTCAACCTCTATCACCTGCATGAAAGAATATTTTTGGGCACTTTTGTTCTATGTGGGGGTCGGCCAGTCTATCATTGTCAATTTTTGTCTTTTGTCAAGATTCTTTGTCAGAGCGTATCTAACATTGCATCAAACTATTTTTTGAACTGTGCACTTGTGCCTATAGACATGTTATTAAGCACGTGTATAGATGCACTACACCAGTTCTCTCCTTCCTAAAACCTTTTCCTTCCCATCTCTTTCTCCTTCTCCTTCTCCTTCTCCTTCTCCTTTCCCTTCCCATCTCCCTTCTCCTTCTCCTTCTCCTTCTCCTTCCATTCTCCCTTCTCTGTCTCCTTCTTGGAAGGTGCACCACCAAGAAATCCTAGGTATCATGTGTGTTCAAGGGGTATTAAAAAAACCCCTCAACTAAATTTTTTCACCCAAAAAATCAACCACTCTTTACTTATGAAGTGGCAGATTTTTCTCTAAAGTTGAATAAAAAACCCCCTCCTATTTTTGTAAACCTGTTAGATTTTTTTCAAAAGTGTAATTAAAATGCCCCTCCTTTTGAATGCACGTGGTACACTAGAATTTTGGGAGGTGAACCCCCTGACTTCTCCTTCCCATTCAATCTTCCTGTCTCCTTTTTTCCATTTTCCTGCTTTTTCTTCTCCTTCTCCTTCTCTTTTCCTTTTTCCCATATTCATTCCTTGTTCTTCTCCTTCTCTTTCTCTTCCCTTGCATGCATGTTTAAGTTGAATTTTCAATGCCTTAATCATTCATGAGGGATTGCATGCATGATTGAAACAAGAGATTGCACATGTGAGGGAAATTAGATGGAAATAAGGGATTGCAAGTTGATAAGCATAGGATAAATTCATATGAAATAGTACAATATATTTTGGAAGCTTCTTTGAATCAATCAGCTCATGCTAAAAGTAAAGCTTGATTTAGAATATTCGGCAAGTCTCTTTAACTGAGATTCATGGAAACTTGAGAGACATGCATTAGCTGAGATTGCCAAGAGAGAGGGAGGACAACCACCAAGGGGCTAGCCACACACCACTCATAAGCATGAGTGGAAGAAATCGATGAAGGCAGTGAAAGAGGATCCTAGTCTAAAGCACATGGAGGTACAATGGATCTAGATGAAGTGATATGGAAACGTGCATTTTGGAACAGGAGGTATTGCATCATGATGGGAGTTCCAATTTGTAAATATTGATCTAAAATTATATTGTGTTTAATGTGTGGTTTATTAGGAGGTTGTTCCTTTGTACTAACTCCTTTGCAAATTGTGTCATCTTGCTACTTGATATTGTGGGCAGCTACCCTACTATTGTCAAGATAGCCTACCATCATGGACATCGCACATGACATACTTGGGGGAACTTCTATGATGAGGGGTTGATTATTGAGGAGCAGAGTATCCAAGCTACTAGAGTGCCCTTGCAAGTATTTAAAAGTACCTAAAAAATGTCAATGTTGTAAACAAAGATTTGATTTTTAAGACATTGATACATGTTGTCCCTTGTTTATAGGCTCCTAGGGATATTGAGGAGGAAGAAGACGGGGATACTGAGGAGAAATAAGGTGACGAAGAAGGCTCTGATGATGGGAACAAGGATGAGGATATTAGTGATAGCTATTCTTTATTGTACTTGAAGCCACAGGTGGCTTGGCTTCATGCTATAACAAGCACTTTTTGGGCTATGAATTAATATACACTCCTCTTATTTTTTATACTTGAAGCCACAGGTGGCTTGGCTTCATGCTATATGTATATACAAGTTCTTTTTGGGCTATGAATTAATATACACTCCTCTAATTTTTTTGGCATTCAATTTTCTTGTGCAATGTTTATTTAATGAGAATGCTTTGTGATGTAAATGTTTTGGAGTTGTAATGTTTTATTCAGAATTGTAATCATTGGCTATAAACATGGGTGGAATCGTGCAAATTCAAATATTATTGGCTGTAAAAAATGCATTGTACACTATAAAAATGGGATTCCTGCAACCACACAACATTCTGTTCCACCATACAACATTCTTAAAAAATAATAATTATGTAGAGCATCTATAAGCACGTCTATTAGTGTGTCTTTCTGTTTTATTTTTATTTTTGCAGAGTGATATATAGACGCACCTATAGATGCGGGTCTGTAAATGCACTAGTAGATGTGCTCGTCACTTTTTTTTAAAATTCAGTAAACACATCTGAAAACGCATCTATGGATGCATCATGTTGTTGTGTGCTTACATATTTATGAGTGACCCCCCCTGATCACACATGTTGACATCCAAAAAAATAGCAAAGTGTGTTGTTTTTAAAAAATCTCTAACCACTCCAATTTTCTCTATCCTATCAATGTTCTTAAGATGGTGTTCATGATAAAGCTCCAACCTTCCCTTCTCTTATATTATACTCCAAGTATAATAAATGTTTGACATAGTCTTTTTTGTTTTTGTAGGGAGATAGCATCCTTTTTTCCTATATATATTTTGAAATGCCAACTTTTAGGCCTTCTTGCATGTGCACTAAACTATACTTGAAATGTAGTACAATTATTATGTAGACTTGTTAAGGGCTAGTAAGGATTGGAGGCAATTTAAAGGACTTTGTGTTGTAGTTTTGCAAACCCAAGGATAATTGTCTTCATGGAAAACATTAAAGAGTGTGCACAAACCTAGACTTTCAGCTCGAGGATAGCAGGTAGAGAGTTGTTTAAATAAATAATAAAAAAGGCTCCATAATGGATCATCTATAAGGGGCCCTACAATAAGGTCAAGTTCCTGGTTCTTGTTCTATAGCATGGTCAAGATGTTGAGGGGGTGGCATCCCTAGTAGATCACCTGGAAAGATATAAAAAAACTCATCAAGGAGTTTTTGAACATATTTAGCCTGTTCTTCCTTTTGATCCTCTCCCTCAATATTTTGGGTTTCCTCCTCAATCTTTTCAAGAAATACTAAGAATATATCACAACTTTGTCTCATTCCTCTTAACAATTTCATGTGGCTGAAAGAAGAAAAGCTTGACTATCCCTTTCCTCTCCTTGAATAACTTGATTTCTACCATCTATTCTAGAAAAGCTTATGGTTCTCTTTCCATAGTCAATTGAGAATTTGTTTTCAGATAGCCAGTCCATTCCAATTATGGTGTCACACTTCCCCATGTCTATGGCATAAAAATTCCCCTTACACTTTGTATGTGCAAAGGTAAAATGTAAATTTTCAATAAGACTTTGGGTATAGTGTATTTTCCCATTAGCAATTGGATAGGTTTTCTTATGTTATTCCCAACTTCTAAGTGTTGTGTCCATATGAGTTTAGGAGAGATAAAACAGTTTGTGCTACCCGAATCAATTAGGAAATTTATGTCGTGAGCACCAATCCTCCCTTTTACTCTAATGATAGTGGCATGTGCATGAGATGTAGAAGAAACCATGCATTTCATTGTAGGTTCAGATGACTTACCTTCTTTCTTAGCTTCGTCGATTGTTGAATTCATCTCGCCCATCTTAGCCTCCATCCTGGATCCTTTGACAAAATTGAATTCGGCTTTATTTGGACATTCAAATGTTCGCTGTCCTTGTTCTCCACACCTGAAGCACAATCCCACCCTTCATACTCGTTCAATAAAAGCAGATCATTTTTCCAAGGAGATGCTTGTTGACCTTTTTGGTTCCTGGCAACTTTATTAGCTTGATCTTTGCTTTGGATGCCCTCCTGACTATAAGGAATGAATCTTCTTTGATTTCTAAGATTTCTACCATCGTGTTGTTCCCTCCATCCTTGAAATTTATTGGCACTTGAAAAATCTAATCTTTGTTGGGAAATATTTGAACTCTGAACTCTTGGAAAAGGATGACCTGTTGGAATCATCTTTGTATTTATCACTTTCAGTTTATTGTCTGCTTCTAATTTTTTAAAACTTTCTGCCTTGGACACAACATCTAAGAAGTCCTTGGATCCAATCCCTTTCATCATGTATAAAAGATCCTCCTTAAGACCTTCTACAAACTTCTGTGTAAGAGAGTCACCTGTCACTTCAAGTGCATATTTATGCAATCAGAGAAACTTTTCCTTATAGCCATCTACAAAAAGATCGTGCTTTCTCTCTTGAACCTACTTAAAGTTAATTCCATTTTTTTCTCCATGTAATAGTGGGGGAGCAATACCTCTTTTCACTTGCAAAACGAAATTCTTCCCAAATGATAGGTTCACTTGGTTTTTCTCTAACCTGTAGATGAGACTTCCACCATAACTTTGCGACTCCGCTGAGTTGAAGAGATGAAATCTTCGCCTTTCCAACCTCATCAAATTCTTGCAGGGCAAAGTAATCTTCAAGCTCTTCCAACCAAGCTTCATGACCTTCTTCGATCCAGTCTTCTTTCCACCATCAAATTCTGAAAGTTTTGCCTTCTTGAAGACTTGCCTAAGAGCTATGATTCAGTAACATCCTCTTCAATTCTTGATTTCTTACAAGGTCTTGGATCTGCAACATCATCCTCAACATCATCTTCCTCCATTTGTGTCCTCTTCCATGGTCTTGGTCTTGTAGCATCATCATCTCGAGGTATTTCTACATAAATACTGTTGTTGAGATCTCCATTTCTCTCATTTCTTTAGGAAGTATCTACCAAAGCCTTGCCTTTTATCCATTTTAGCTCTTCAATAAGTGTTTGAATCAAAAGATCTTGTTTGGACATCCTCCGTTGAACCTCATCACGGTCAGCCATATCTCTCACTCACAATCAAGAATTCAACCTGCTTTGATACCCCTTGAGATGCTTCGAACCTTGAAATCAAGATTAATTCTATAGAGAGGAGTAAACTGAAATACAATCAATCCTGGAGTCACAATACTCCATATACCGAGCTCAAACCGCCATGTCAACTGCCATGATGGTTAAGCCTACCAACCAAATCCATGCAAAATATTTTTTGAAGCCCTTGAATTAAGGAGAATCCTAAAAAGACAATAAGGGAAACCCTAAACCTTAGCTGAGATTGGATCCATATATATTGAGATTCTTCAAATAAGACAAATAAGTATTCATAACACCAAAATTCATAGAACGTTTGTCTATATTAATAAGCTTATATTACAAAAAGGTGTTTTGTTAGTATAAGAATATAGTATTCAATCACAAGACCAATATTCATAACAAGTTTGCATGCATTAACAAGCTTATATTACAAAATCGTGTTATAAAAACGTGTTCTATCCATCCAAAAATGCTCAGCTGAGCAAGTGCTTGAGTTACTAAACTTCTTAAAAATGATTTTTTCAACTAGGGAGCTATTGGGCTTAACCTCCGTGAAGATCGATCCATTACCTCGGATTGCAAGCAATCATGCAATATTATTTATGTGTCCTAATCCAAGTCTTATAAATGTGACAATAAGCTGAATCATTGTGGGACAAACACAAATCTCACATGGGCGAATTGGGCAAATTGCCTAACCAATTAAGGTGTTGTAGCATATGGACCACTTTACAATCATGGGAGGTAATTGCCACATCTTTGGAGATAGTTAGGAACAAGAACAAAATAAGGTAGTGATGGGATAGCGGTGGATCAGATGTAAAAGTGTAGATTTGTTTAACATTGAGTTTGAAGCCATAAAGGTGAATGGTTTCCCATGATAAACTAGTTCATGCACAACTTGCACCATGACGTTTCTTGGCATACTCTTTGATGTGATACAAGTGAGGGTTCACCATTTATTTAACTATGTCCAGGAATTCATTTTCATTGTTTTGTGTGCAAATAAGTGCAATGGTTAAAGGATGATTTTTTTCTTAAAGGTGCAGTAACATTTTTTCATCATGATATTGGAAACATAGCTTAGCATGGTAAGGAATAATATGGATCGTGTATATTGCTCTATAGCTAGATTTGGCACCTGTTGGAATTGGTAAGCTTGTGTATAGCCATTTCATACATCTAGCATCTAGTACATAATGTCACCACATGATCAATAAATGTATTACTCAAGGCAACAAAAAGGTCTTGTTATAAAACCTAGAACCTTCGCTAGTTTCTCCATGCAACAGAATTATTAAATGGCTAAGTTGCACTGTGTAGTAAAAGAATCTTAGAGAGGATGAGGGAAATCTAAAATTCAAAACTTAAACTTTATGTCCATAAGATAGAACTTACAAATACCAGCTTAGGAGATAGACAACAATAGAACACTTCAAAATAACCTTGGAATATATTGCACGAACTTGAGCCAAAAACTCTCTTTAAGAAGGCATCAATGCCAAAGGTTAGGTAGACCTCCCAAAACATGTAGAAATCCACTGCCTCGGATGCTCTATGGTGAGCACAAACTTTTTTTGGGTAGAAATGGTGAGAAAAACTTTGGTCCTACTTCTCTCCTTGCATTCCATTTCTGATCTGCTCTTTCATGAGCTTCAATGTTCATAGTGTGAGTTATTTAAACATCACTCTCTTATGGGTGTGTGCTCTCCAGTCCTACTAGTTGTAAGTATACATCATGGTATCCTCCAAGATGTGAGGGATGCTTCATGTTGTATAAACACACAAACACACCCAAAAAACTTGTCTTTTCCCCTATTCCACTTCATTTAAGAAAAAAGAATCCTATTCCCCCTTATTCCATATATTTAGAATTCCAAACTCCTTAAACCCATGTAGTATAAAAAAATTATGCAAGTGACAATTGAATCCCCTGAGATTTTTACTAATGCCAAGGTATTTTCCATGTCTCTCCTTGCTTTCAAAATTTCATTTTGATTGAAAAGTAAGTGTTGAGAATCAAATTTTGATCATGAACAAATTGCTAGGTGCTATATATCAAATAATCAAGCATGGAATCTTAAAGCAGTAATACAAGGACTCATGTGTGGTGAAGAGTGAAGCAACTGGGGTTAGTTAACATGTACAAAATTATATGAGCTACGTGCTCTTACACATCATGATCACTATAAAGAACATAACATGAAATGTGGAGAATAAATGCATCCTACCTATCAGCTTCAAAATATTGCATAAACTTACCACTGCTTAATAAGTAATTTTGTAAGTTTCAATAATAAAAGAAGCCCTCATTTTGAACTCTCTTGGTATACTTACATTTCCCAAGGTCACCTCCCCAAGCTAGAAAGTGTAAAAATTTCACATGTAGACTTTCTTCAAAATGGAATATGTTCCCATATATAGTATCCTTTCAAAAAGGGAGAATAAAAATATTTTGATGAAAAAAGTGCTAAAATATGATAATAGCAAACCATAGAAAAGAACTAGAGTGCATTGAGGTCATGCCTCACACTATTGCAATTGGTCTTTGACATGTAACCTTCCTAATCCTTCTTATTATTCTTGTTGTATCACGTTCTCCAATGATTCTTTTTATTAATGACCTCAAATGACATAGGTCTTCATTCAATAAAGTAATTTTTGTGAAGAAGAGTCAAAGCCATAAATACATTAGCTACACAAAAATGTCAAAGTTTGTTGTTCTTCTTCGACTCCTCCAATAGGACTTGCATAGTGTTTTATGGCCAAAATAATATTTTGAATTTAACATGTCGTATTTCTTAAGATTATGCCATTTTTAGTCCCATCATGATGATAGTATATATGTCATATAAAGTATCATTACAAAGCTCTTCTTTTATGTGGGAGTAGGTCAAATTTTGAGATATGCATTAAAAGTATGAAACATATAGACCACAAAATAAAGTGAAAATCTAAAAACTACAACGTGAATATTCCCTAATTTCTTCTATATACACATTTATTATAGTTAAAAACATCATTTCATTTTTAAGGGTATTGAAAAGATAATTTAGAGCTTAGGCCTATAGTTATACCCCTCGTTACAAACCTTGTGTTAGTTTTCTTGGAAACATCTCTCATCCCTCTAGTTATTATCATTGCCATGGTTTGGTTACCACTAATAATGCATGTGAGAATTTAATTATGTATATCACACACATGCTCAGGCGAGTCACTACGCACAAACACTACATATTATGTCCTATTTGTAAAACCAATTTTCTATAAATTTATCTTGAATTAAAATACCCTTTTTGTATTGAATTTGTGAATAACCCCTTTATATGATGCCCTTGTGTAAGTGAAAAATGTGTAAAAAGGGGATTTAAAAAACTTCTTTTATGGAACCCACGTGCTATGCCACAACAACACAATGCATTGATAGATGTGCAAAATAGCGAGCGCTCCTATAAGTGCCAATAAACTTAATGAAAATATGGGCGTGTCTATTAGCACAATTATTGACACATCTATCAACATGGTTATACATGTGTTTATTAGCATGTCTACACTATAAAATAGATGCACATTTAGACGCATTTATAAAGACACAAAAGAGTTTGAAATTATACTGTAGGCTTATAAATGTGCATCATTGCTTGCCAAACATTTCCCATGGCTACCAAATCACCTAATTTAATAAAAATATCAATGCTATGCACGTGTCACACACGATAATATGTTTCTTGCCAAACGCACATATACAAAAATTAAGTGAGGTGAGGAGAATGAGATATTATATAAAATAGTTTTGCCAATATGTAAGAAATTTGGATGATACAATGATGGTCGATCTCATCCTCGATGAGATCAACCCTTGCCAAATTATCTACTTCAATATCCAAACCAATGTAGAGATCTACAAATACATTTAGCCCACAACTACTTGTGCTACTCTGCTCATCAAAATTAGCATCACCAATGGCAGGCTTGTCCTCATGGATCATGGCTTGAATATTTGTATCTCCTATCTCATGATCATCTTCCTCTCTTGTATCACTATTATCATCACCTCCATGGCTGTGATCATCCTCCATAAGCTCCATATAAGTAAATTAACTATACATCAATTTTGAATGTGGCTCCATATAAGTAAATTTACTATACATCAATTTTGAATGTGGCATAATAGGTATGATGTGCAGCCACCACCTATTATTATCCACCCTTTGTTGATAGACAACCTATTCAAACACAAATACAAACCTCTCCATATTTGTGGGAGAGAGCTATCCACATTAATAAGAAACTCAAAAAAATATACAAGTTACTCTTGTACCAACCAACCCTCGGTCATGCTACCTTTGGGCCTCGCATTTTGCCTCATGAAGTGCTCGACGAAGAACAACCATCGTGCATGTACAATGCTGCATATAGCAATCTCATCCACCAAATGCACTATGAGATGGAGTTGGCTTGTGAGAATAGATGGGCAAATAAATCTCGCACCATATCATTGACCACATCCTCCTCCATGGCCTCATGAGGTAATGTTGGAGGGCTACTATCACCACCATCATTCCATGCATCCATAATGTCCTCCTGAAGATCCCACCTCATATCGTCGACGCTTCGCCTCCTTAGGATGAGCATATGGCAACATATGCGGGTGTGGCACTGGATCTTGTATCAAATTAGAAAAGGATCATAAATCAAACACTTGAACACCCACATGTATCTAAATCAACCTCAATGCTTTAACACTTACCATGGATACGGTCGCATCACATTCTCCATACTTTGATATGTGATTGCGTGCATGATACATATTCCCTCGACATCAATCACACATACTTTTGATTTTTAACTCCAACCACATTTCTCGATGGTGGATACAGAGGGATTCATTTTCCAATAGAGTTGCTTATTGAAGATGAAGACATCCTACAAATAATAACAACTTAAAATGAAAGTCCAAAATGCTCGGGTGGTTCACCTTAAAAAAATTTAGTATACCACATGCATTCAAAAGGAGGGGTATTTTAATGCACCTTTAGGAAAAAATTTAAAAGGATTATGATAACAGGAGGGGGTTTTTTATTTTACTTTTAGAAAAAATCCATTAGTTCATAAGGAAAGAGGGGTGGTTTTATTGGAAAAACTATTTCAATTGAGGGGTTTCTTTAATACCCTTTGAACGCACATGATACGTAGGGTTTTTTAGTAGTGCACCCCCTGAGCCAAAATGATAGTGCTTGCAATTTTTACCCCAAAACTGTGTAACACATTTATCACCGTGTCTATTTAGATGCGATAACTAGTTAGACATGTAATTTTTAGATGCAGTTAACTGATTTTTAAACCTACATTTTGTTCATTTCCTCACTAGTCTACGACTCTTGAATTCCTTTTAAGTTTTATGCCCATGTCCAAGAGAAACTCATCTCCACGCAGATTACACATCCATCTCCAAGCATACAAGAGAAGAGGGTGAAGCAGGAAGCCACAAGAGAAGAAGAAGAAGCTTTTGAGAGGAAGGGGAAGAAGTTTTCATACCTCTATCCAAGGTAAGTCTCTTGTTAGTTGCTCTTCTCTCTCAATTTATGATGCTTCTTGTACTTGTTGAAAGTTATTTTCTTCACATTCATCCTTTGTCACCTACAGGAAAGAATGTTTTTGGGCACTTTTGTTCTATGTGGGGGTCGGTTAGTCTGTCATTGTCAATTTTTGTTGAGATTCTTTGTCATAGTTTGTCTAACATCGCGTCAAAAAAAAAAAAAAAAAAAAAAAAATAAAAATAAAAAAAAAATATATATATATATATATATATATGTATATTATATATATATATATTGTTTTCTTAACTATGCACCTGTGCCTATAGACGTGCTAATAGACACATGTCTAGATGCGCTACGATATTTTTCTCCTTCCTAAAACCTTCTCCTTCCCATCTCCATTTCCTTCTCCTTCTCCTTCTCCTTCTCCTTCTCCTTCCCTTCTCGTTCTCGTTTCCCTTCCAATCTCCCTTCTCCTTCTCCTTCTCCTTCTCCTTCTCGGGAGGTGCAACACCAAGAAATCCTAGGTATGATGTGCGTTCAAGGGGTATTAAAAAAACCCCTCAACTAAATTTTTTCACCCAATAAATCAACCACTCTTTAATTATAAACTAAGGGATTTTTCTCTAAAGTTGAATTAAAAACCCCTTCTTGTTATTGTAAACTTGTTAAATTTTTTCCAAACACAACAAGACAAAGCACCCATAGACGTGCACACAGATTGCTTTTTTGAATATAATAAAAAACTTACGGGCGCGTCTGTTTGCGCATCTATTTTCGCATCTGGAGACTCGCGTCTATCAGCGCGTCTATATATTAGACACACGCGTGTATAGACGCGCACTTAGACACCTAAATAGATGCGCTTGTAAATGCGTTTATAGATGCAAATATAAACGCTTGTCGAACAGACAGACGTGTAAATAGATGCATTTATAAACGCACTGATAGACGCGCTTTATTTTTTTTTTTTTAAAATTTACAGAATGCTGTGTATGTTGTGTATGCTATATAGTTACAAGAATGCCATATCCACATTGTGTAATTCAATTCTTACAGCAAACCGTATTTTAATTACAATTCCAAATAAAACATTACATCTCCAAAACACAATAAAATTGAAAGCTCAAAAAGTGCTTGTATATACATATAGCACGAAGCTAAGCCACGTCATGTGGCTTCAAGTACAAAAAATAAGGAAGCTAAGCCATGTCATGTGGCTTCAAGTACAAAAAATAAGAGGAGTGTATATACAAGAGGCATGAAGCCAAGCTAGTGGCTTTAAGTACAAAAAAGAGTAGCTAGCACTACTTCTATGACTAATATATGTTCTCCATGTCCTCGCTCCCTTCCACGCTCCCTTCTGTGCTCCCTTCTGCGCCTCCTTCCTCGTCTTCCTCATCCTCTTGTGCACGGGGCTGTAAACAAGGGACAACATATATCAATGTATGAAAAATCAAATCTTTACTTATAATTTTGGCATTATTTAATTACTATCAAATTTACCTGGGGGGCCGCTCCAGTAGCCCGGGTATATTGCTCCTCAGTAATCAACCCGTCATCATAGAAGTGCCTCCATGTATCTCCTCTACGATGGTGGCGGTGGTAGGCTATCTCCATAGGAGTAGGGTATCTACCCACGATCTCAAGCTGCATGACGACACACTTTGCGGAGGGATTAGTACAAAGAAACAACCTCCTAATAAACTACATAAGCAATATAATCTGAGATCGATACTTACAAATTGGGCCTCCCATGATTCAACACCCCCTGCTCCAAAATGTGCGCTTCCATATTCCTTCATCTGGATCCTCCGTGCCTCCATGTGCTGCAGACTGGGGTCCTCCCTCGCTGACTTCATTGCCTTCTTCCACTCATGCTTGTGAGCGGTGTGGGGTGGGCCCCTTGGTGGTTGACCTGTCTCAAGCCTGGCAAGCTCCGCTAGTGCCTGCCTCTTAAGTGAAGATCTTTTATTGCCAAGTATCGTAACAATCTTTGACTTGGCCCATTTATCTGTGAGTTGGCGATTGGGGGGGTTAGGATACCTAGAGCGAACAGCAGTGAGGGTCTCATCAGCCAACCTCTTTGGCTGGTCTTTGTAGTGGATAAAGCAATCTCTGTCATTGTTAGCAATTACAGAGCGCATGAAGGCCATGATGTCCTTCCCTCGCGCATCCATCAAGATGCCTCCTATCTGAGTGATGTCATAATAAATCGTACCATCACCCGAAGGCACGTCTAAATCATCTGAATCATCATCGTCCCCACTGCCACCCCTCCCAAAGCATTGTGCCATGCATCCCCCACCGCTCTCCCTACTACTACACCTACTACCGTGTCGTGTTGAGCTCGTATGCTGGCCACTCGTAGCTGGAGACTGCATGGGACTACGCTAACCACTTGTAGTTGGAGAACCGAGTCTCGATGGCACAGGAGTACGTCGATGGCTCTGCAAGATAGAAGGACGGCATGGGGAAAGGGGCATAAGACGGGATGGTAGAAGGGACATAAGACGACATGGGGAAGGGGCATAAGACGGTATGGGGGAAGGGGCATAAGACGGCTATGCTGACTCCGCTGGGGTGATCTCAAGCGGTGTGGGGTGGTTTGGAGTCTGTAGTGCCGACTCCTGGGGAGTGTTTAGAGCACCCGTCATATACCCATATAACTTCCTCTTAAGTGTAAGCTTGGAAGTAAGTATGGGAGCCTTCCTCTTAAGCGTCGAAACTGTGGATAGATGCTAATGAGGAAGGAAGCAAGCCGCGCGAAGTACAAGTAATGTGAAGAAAAGCAAAGCGAGCGCGCTAAAAGCAGGTTTAAAAGCCACATCTATAATTGCATCTAATAGCATGTCTATAGCTGTGTCTAAATACACAGAGTAGATGCGCGTTTAGATCCGCCTTTAAATGCGATCTTAGACACGCTTTTAGATGCGCCTTTAGACATGCCACAGAGTTTAAATTAAACATTTGAAGAAAGCAAATTTGGTGGGTTTTTTGTTGGTAGAATGTCATCTTCAACAAGTAGCTCCAGTGAGGATGAAACCCTCTGTATCCACCTTCGCAAAATGTGGTTGGAGCAAAAAATCAAATGTTTGTGTGATCAATGTTAAGGAAACATGTATCGTGCATGCAAGATTACACTCAATCATATTTCAAAGTATGGAGAATGGGATGTGACCGTAAACAGGATAAGGGTTTGTAAGTTAAGGTTGATTGAGATACCTATGGGTGTTCATATGTTTGAGTTATGATCCCATTTTAATTTGATACAGGATGCAATGCTCACCGTGAGGAGGCAAAGCATCGGCGATATGAGGTGGGATCTTCAGGAGGGACTGTTACGGATGCATGAAGTGATGGTGATAGTAGCCCTCCGCCATTACCTTATGAAGCCGTGGAGGAGGAGGTGATTGATGATATGGTGCGGGATTTATATGTACATCAAGGGAGGGATGATAGCATGGAGCAGGACGATCTTTTTACTGCACCATCCAATCCACTGTCTGAGGGGTGCACATTCTCTGTTCTATGTGCCTCCCTTGAGTTACTAAACTTGCAAACCATCTATGGATGGAGCAATGCAAGTTTGAATGCATTACTCAAGTAAGCTTTAAAGTCTATTTTGCAAACATGGTGAATTATGCTAGTGGGTCAATTACTCGAATGCTTTTCCCACTGGATGCATGAGGTGTTTGAAGGGAGCCTTTACAAAGAGCAAGAAAAGAGGTGTAGAGTAATTATATGGCTTGAAATCTCATGATTGGCACAAGATGCTCCAAGTAAGTATTTTATGTGCATAATATCTTTTTCCTTTCAAATTTGTGAGTAGTTAGTTATAAGCAACTAATCAACCACCTCCTCATGGGTTCAGTTCACGTGAAAGATTGTATTTACAAGATGGGCGAGCTTGTGAGGTACTTTACATGATACAAAATATGATGCGTATCAATGGTCCATGCAAGTTTGAATGCATATTGCTAATATGCTGTACTTTTTCATTTCTAGGTATGTGAGTTCAAAGGAAATAGATCCCACCATGCTTGAGAATGCTCAAGTTATGTCAGTGGAGGTGGTTTGTTTAGTGGAGGAGACATTTCCATGTTCTATTCTCACAAGCCAACTACATCTCATAGTGCATTTGGTGGATGAGATTGCTATATGCGGTACTATACATGCACGATGGGTGTTCTTCCTAGAGCGCTTCATGAAGACCTTGAAGGGCTTCGTGAGATAAAATGCAAGACCCGAAGGTAGCATGCCAAGGGTTGGTGGATACAAGAGTCACTTGTATATATTTCTGAGTTTCTTGTTCATGTGGATAGCTCTCTCCCACGACTATGGAGAGATGATGAAGACCTAAGGATGACCTCTATTGTGCCTCAAGGGAAAGGATGCAACAAAGTAATAGACACGGAGTTGCATAATAGTATCAACCTCTTTTGCATGCTTAATAGTGATGTGATGAAAAGATGGGTGACAAGATACGAGGATGCAAAGGCAAGAAGACAAGAAGAAAGGGCCCTCTTTCATACACACCACAGATCTCGTGTGCCATACCCTTAGTATCTAAGAGCACTTCCAAAGGATATTCATGTGGATTGGCTACTTGATGAAATGGTGAAAGCAGAGAAAGACGAGGGGATGCATATCACAATGGAAGAATGGGAGTATGCTAGGAGATGCATGAGCAAGGTCGGTATATAGAATGTTATGCATAAGTTAGGAGCTTTTAATAATTTAAATTGCTTATTTAATTGATTTTTTCTTGGTGTAGTGCACTATGTTCAATGCTATATGGTGTGAGGGCAAGCATTTTCGAACACAACGGATTGATGATAAGAGAAACACACAAGATTACGGCGTCATTGCTAGCTTTGAGGGAGCCAATGGAGCCATGGATGATTATTGTGGCATAATCCAAGATATTATTATGCTTGACTTTCGATGCTTCTTTGTGTATGTTTTGGATGCAAAGTGGTTTAAAGACGTGGTGGAAAGAGGCCCTAATGCAACAATCAAACGCCATGCAAGTGGCTTTGCAACTATTGACTCCACAAAGTTTTGGCAAAGTAGGAAGGACACACTAGTACTACTGCAACAATGTGAACAGGTACTGTGCACACATATAAAAATACTCGCTTTTAAATATTTGATGCATGAAAAATAACATGATTGTATTTGTGTTTGAATTAGGTTGTTTATCAACCAATGGTGGATAATAATAGATGGTGGCATGTCATACCTATTATGCCATGTTCCAAAGTGATGTATAGTACATTTACTAATATGGAGCGTATGGAGGATGATCATGGCCATGGACGTGATGATGACCGTGATACAAGAGAGGAGGATGATCATGAGATAGGAGATACAGATATTGAGGCCATTACCCGTGAGGATGAGCCTACCATTCGAGATGCTGATTTCGATGAGGACATGAGTGGCACAAGTAGTAGTGGGTTGAATGTATTTGTAGATCTAAACACTTGTTTGGATTTTGAAGTAGATAGTTTGGCGAGGGTTGATCTCATTGAGGATGAGATTGAACCGTAGCCCCATAATTGATATTGGCAAAACTATTTTACATATTGTCTCATTCTCCTCATCTCACTTAATTCTTGTATATGTGGGCTTGCAAAAAATTATGTGCTTTGGTAATCATGGGCAATGTTTGGAAAGCAATGATTTACACCAAATCTCACTTTCTGTATTCTCTGGTTTGCATCTATCTACGTGTCTAAATGAGCGTCTGATTCTCAGTGTAAACGTGCAAATAAACGCGCTAATACACGTGCAAATAGACGCGCTGATAAACGTGATGTTAGACGGGCCCGTATTTTCTCAGTTTAGATGCGCAAGTACACGCGTCAATTTACACGCAAATAGACGAGCTTTTAGAAGCGACTTTAGATGCACCCATAATTCCTCTACTAAAGCAACGCCTATAGACATGCCCGCTATTTTGCACATCTACCAAGCGCGTCTATAGTTGCTTTGTGTTTTTGTGAAAGTTATAATTAAAATGCCCCTCCTTTCGAATGCACATGGTACACAAATTTTGGGAGGTGAACCCCCCGAGTTCTCCTTCCCATTCAATTTTCCTGTCTCCTTTTTTCCATTTTCCTTGTTAAACTTCTTCTTCTCCTTCTCCTTCCCTTTTCCTTCTCCTTCTCTTTTCCTTTTTCCCATATTCATTCCTTGTTCTTCTCCTTCTCTTTCTCTTCTCTTGCATGCATGTTTAAGTTGGATTTTCAATGCCTTAATCATTCATGAGGGATTGAATGCATGATGGAAATAAGAGATTGCACATGTGAGGGAAATTGGGATAAAGCATTAGGGCGGGATAGGGAAAGAAGGCATGCATGATGGAAATCACGGGATTGCATGAGGGAAATTGGGATAAAGCATTAGGTCGTTGATAGGGAAAGAGGGCATGCATGATGGAAATAAGGGATTGCAAGTTGATAAGCATAGGATAAATTCATATGAATAAAGATTTGATATATGCATAACTCTTATATGCATATGCATAACTCTTATATGCACATGCATAACTCTTTTATGCACATGCATAACTCTTTTATGCATATGCATAACTCTTTTATACATGCATATGGAAAGAGGGCTTGCATGATGGAAACAAGGGATTGCATGAGGGAAATTCAGAATATCAAGCATGAGGGTGTGATAGGGAAAGAGGAAAATAAAGGATTGTATGAGGGATTTGCCTTTTCTCTTTTCTTCTCTGCTCTTCTTATGTTCTTATCTTCTTTCTTTCTTCTCTTTTCTTCTCTGCTCTTCTTTCTCTTACTACTCTTATTCTATTCTCTTTCCTCTTTCCTCTTTTCTTTTTACTTATGTGCTCTTCTCTTCTTTCTTTCTTTCTTCCCTTCTCTTACCTACTCTTCTTCTTTCTTCTCTTCTCTTCTCTACTATTCTTATCTTCAACCCTTCTTCTCTTTGTTGAGAGGAAGACAAAGAGGAGAGATATGGACACAAGACTTTCATCTAGAATGAAGGAGCATACATCGCATAGCATCAAGAGAAGTGTGATTCTTAGGCTCTGCGTGAGCATTTTGTTGAGGAGAGTATCAAACAATATATTCACGATGAATGCCACACTTAATGCAATAGTCATTAAAAAGATTAGAAATATATTCTCCACCATTGTCACCACGAAGGGTCTTGATCTAAAAACCAGTATGACATTCTGCAGCAGTTTTATATTGCTTGAATACTGATAAGGCCTCTAACTTACATTGCAAGAGAAATGCAATTGTATATCTTGACCAATCGTCAATGAAAGTAATGAAATACCTGTAGAAAGACTTGGATGGAGGAAAAGGTCCACATATATCAGCATGAATAAGATCCAATAAAGCATATAAATGAGTTGAAGTAGATGTATGAAAGGGTTTTCGATGATGCTTGACAAGAGCGTAATATTCACATAGGCCCATGTGAGGACGATTGGGAGATTCATACCATCCACAAGATCATGATGATTTATAGCAAGTAGCTTGGCAAAAACTAAATGAACAAAATGATGATGCCATAGCTTGCAGTCCAGATCACCAGGGGCTATAACCACATTAGTAATATCATCATTTAAGGAAAGTTGAAAGAGGTTACCATTTCGAGGAGCAACTACTATGGTATGTCCATCTTTTTCAATCCGACACTATGTGTAGTCCTCGGGGGGGTCACTATGTATAAACGCTCAATATCACATGCGTTCAAGGCCTATTTGTAAAATCCCTTATCTGTAATTTTTCCATTAATAAAATGTACCCTTTTTCTATATAAATTTGAAAATTTTTTCCAAAATCAATTTAAATACTCCCTTATGTAAATTTATTTCTGTAAAATTTAGATATTAAAAATATCCTTCTGTTGAACTCACGTGATAGGGTTACATATGATGGCTGACCCCCCCGAGGTGTGGTCAAAGCCAATAAAGAGACCAAGATCAACAAGTCGTGCAACAGAAAGAAGATTTCTCTGAAGATTTGGAACATGGAGAACACCTAGCAAGACTCTTGTTGAAGAAAAAGTGCCAAGATATAAATCTCCAATGCCCATGACTTGACAAGCAGTGTCATCAGCAAGATAAACCAATTTCTTGTGAGGAAGAGCATGATAATTATGTAACCATTGAGATTGATATGTCATGTTACCAGTAGCAACAAAATCAACAATAAAAGTGGAACCATCTCGAACATGAAGTATCCTTTCTAGAGAGACATCAGAACATATATGATTTGCCTCTTGATGCGAATCACATGGTACACAGTCTATTATGGCAATACAAATTACCATTCACCAAATGAAACTTTCCTTCAATCTTTTCACAAGGTGTTTGAGCAATCTTTTGAAGCATAGGTGCATAAAAAACATCATCTTCAAGTTCATTTCTAATGTTTTCTACAAGATCGGAATGAATAAGGGTGATGGCATTCACGAAAGGTCTTCTACTTAAAGCATCAGCCATCCTATTCTCATTTCCTTCAATGTACTTAATTTCAAAGTCATACTTGGAAAGAAGATTCATCCATCCTCTTTGCCTATTATTCAATAATGGTTGAGTGAAGAGGTACTTCAAACTTTCATGATCCGTTCGAAGTTGGAACTTTACACCAAGTAGAAAGTGTCTCCAATGTTTCAATGCATGAACAACGGCAGCCAATTCGAGATCATGCATGGGATAGTTCTCTTCATGCTTCCTTAATTTTCGAGACTCATATTCCACTACACGATCATCTTGAGAAAGTACACATCCAAGTTGGGTACCACTAGCATCACATGTCAGTACAAAAGGTTTACCCAACTCGGGTATCTTGAGAATACAATTTTCAGCCACTTTGTCTTTTATAGTATCAAAAGCTTGTTGACATTTCTCCGTCCATATAAAGTGCTTGTCAAGTTTTGTCAAATCAGTAAGTGGAGAGGCTATTTTTGAGAAATCTTTGATATGTTTTCTCTCATATTGTGCTAAGCCAATAAAGCCTCTTACCTCCCTTACATTTTTCAGTCTAGGCCACTCCAAAATAAGCCTTGCTTTGTGAGGATCAATATGAATACCATCTTTTGAAATCACACGACCCAAATACACAAGCTTGTCTTTAGCAAAGAAACATTTGCTCTTTTTCCCATAAAGTTTATGCTCCCATAACTTTTCAAGTGTTTTCCTTAGATGTTGTTCATGTTGTTCCCCATTCTTGGAATATACAAAAATGTCATCCAAGAAAACTAGAATGAAGTCATCTAAATACTCATGGAATACATCATTCATTAGACACATGAAGGTAGCGGGTGCATTGGTCAAGCCAAAAGCAAGCACAGTAAATTCATAATGGCCATAGTGAGTTCTAAAAGAAGTTTTAGGAATGCCCTCCTCCTTAATACGAATCTGATGGTAACCAGATCGCAAATCAATTTTAGAGAACACTGTGACACCATTCAATTGGGTCAACAATTCATCAATGTGAGGTAGAGGGTACTTATTCTTTATAGTATGCCGATTCAATCCTCTATAGTCAATGCAAAGCCTATAAGTTCCATCCTTTTTCTTTTGAAATAAGACTAGAGCACCCCAAGGAGAAACGCTAGGCTTTATAAAACCTTTCTTTAACAAGTCATCCAGTTGAAGCTTTAACTCCTTTAGTTCATCCACATTAAATTTATAGGGAGCCCGATAATAAGGACTTGTGCCTGGTTCTAACTCTATAGCATGGTCAAGATGTCTAGGCGGTGGCATCCCAAGTAAATCATCAGGAAACACATCAGAAAATTCTTCAAGGAGTTTTGTAACATAGTGTGGTACTTTCTCATCTTCACTTCCCTCCTTTAACTTATCAGCAAAGACGAGGAATGTGTCACAGCCCTGTCTTACTCCTCGCAGCAATTTCATGGCTGATATGAGAGAAGCTTTACTATCTCTTTCTGCTCCTTCAATAATTTTATCTTTGCCATCTTCATTAAGAAGACTAATGGTCCTTTCTCCACAATCAATAACTTCTTTGTTTACATTTAACCAATCCATTCCAATAATAGCGTCACACTTCCCCATCTCAATAACATAAAAATCTCCCTTACTCTTCCTCTGTGCTAAACTAAAGGAAAGATTTTCTAGAAGCCCTTGAGTATAATGTAATTTTCCATTAGCAAGTTGGACTAGTCTTCTGACTTGATCCCTAATTTCTATGTTTAGAGTCTTTAGGAATTTCGAGGATATAAAACAATGAGTGCTACCGGAGTCAATAAGAAAACTTATGTTTTGATTCCCAAATTTTCCCATCACTTTAATCACAGACGCATGCATATGAGTTGTGGAAAATGCCATACATCTTATAGGTTCCAAGCACTTACCTTTGTCCCCTGCTTCGTCGATGGTTGGATTCGTCTGATTCATCTTTGCTCCCATCATTGGTCCTTTCATAAAATTAAATTTTGCTTTATTCGGGCACTCAAATGTTCGATGACCTTGCTCACCACATCGGAAACATAATCCCAATCTTCTTGCCCATTCAATAAACTCTAGATCACTTTTCCAAGGTGCGTTTTCTTGGGTTTTCTGATTTGAAACTCCTTTATTTCTTTGATTTTGATTTTGATTCTGATTTTGATTTCGGTTATTAAAGTTTGGCCTTCCCACTTGGTTGTACCTAGGTTGGCTACTCCTCTCTTGAAATCTAGGCATATTCGAATAATTAGGTTTTCGTTGAGGCATACCTGAACCTTGTGACCCTTGAAAACGATGACCTGTTGGAATGAACTTTGATTTTGCTATCTTTCTTAGGTTATATTCTTCCATCTTTTCAAAGTTTTCGGCCTTCGCCACAGCATCCAAGAAATCACTTGATCCTGTTCCTTTCATCATATATAAAAGATCTTCCAGCTTAAGCCCTTCCACAAATTTGTGAGTAAGAGCTTCACCTATGACCTCAAGTGCGTACTTATGTAATTGCAGGAACTTCTCTTTATACTCATCCACATAGAGATTATGTTTCCCCTCTTGTACTTGCTTAAAATTATAGAATTCCATCTTCTTTTCCATATAATAATGTGGAGAACAATACCTCTTTTCAGCTACAGTTCTGAATTTAGCCCATGTGATGGGTTGATCTTGACGTTGTCGGATTTGCACACGCAACTTCCACCATAGTTTTGCAACTCCACATAACTGTAGTGCCGTGATCTTAGCCTTTCCCGCTTCATCAAACTCTCATAGGGCAAAGAAATCTTCAAGTTCTTTGAGCCATGCTTCCAAATCTTCCCCGGTCTTCTTCTCACCATCAAATTTAGAGAGTTTCACTTTCTTAAAAACTTGTAAAAGAGCAGATTTGGCAACATCTTCCTCACCTCTTTGTCTCCTTCGACTCGGTACCCTGGCACCAAGCTCGACATAGACCTCTTCATCTTTTGAATTTCTGCCAGTAGCAGCACCACTAGCTCCATCATCCGCTACGCCTTTTCCTTTGGACAATGTATTTAATTCCATGGTTAGCCTTTGAATCAATGAATCTTGTTCTTCTAGTTTCTTCATAATTGCCTCGTTGTCTAACATCAAAACCGTGCTCTGATACCACTTGTCACGCACTGTTCTTTCATAATCACGATCAAAATTATAGCAAGATAATGATCACGAATGAACAAGAAGAGAGATTGCAGTATGAATCAAACTGATGAGTCTTTATAATAATTTTGGA
This sequence comes from Dipteris shenzhenensis, assembly GCF_047967505.1. NCBI lineage: Eukaryota > Viridiplantae > Streptophyta > Polypodiopsida > Gleicheniales > Dipteridaceae > Dipteris > Dipteris shenzhenensis. Next base: position 1,459,442 of record NC_141619.1, on the reverse strand, counting down.
GAAGAATCACTCCATGAAGGAGCTCAATACCTCCCGTCCACCTCCGAGCTATCTCACTCTCACTCTCACTCTCAAAATATCTTGATCTGATCTTCTTCTTTGCACTGCCTCGATTCGCATGCGCTATTGTCACTTTCACAGCACCTCGATATGCGTGCCTTCTCTTCACTCGAGCAACCTCGAGATGCATGCCTTCTCTTCTCTTTCACTCAGCCTCGATATACGTGCGTTGGATTGTGTGTTCTCCTTCTGATGATCTCCTCTTCTTTTATACCCTTTCACGAGTCCAAAATAAGCCACCAAAAACCTCCAAAATCGGCCAAAAATAGATTTTCTCAAAAAGCGTGCATGTGCTTTTCACCTTCTTTTAGTGTGCGCTTATGATAGCAAATGCATGAAAACGGCCCTGTTCGGAGCATCACCACGTGTGCCTCGTAGATCCAATTGACAAGCTCAATAGCTCATCTCGAAGATCGGACCCTCTTCTTTCCCTTTGTATCTGACCTTTCATGGCTAACTCTTCCATCTCAACTTCCATCTAATGCCTGCAACTCTTGACTCGGAAATCTAGATGCACTTTTAGCTCAAAACCACTTTGTTAGCAACTTCTGACCTCCATACAAGCATGCAAATGAGTGAGCCACAAATTTTTAATAGGACAAAGTTTTTCTAATCAACAAGATCTAAAACTCTCTCATACAGAGTTTCTTCAAATTATTTCTTTAATCAACTCAAAATCAAGCCGCAAAATCCAGTCGACACCATAATGGACAAAAACCAAAATTTTTCGACCAACACCAAACTTTCCCAAAACCTTCAAAACATCAAAACCATCCTTTTTGAACACTATCTGTTATATATATTCCAAAATATTTCATATACAAAATTGGAGCGTCACAATATTCATGTTTCCTTAGATCTTAACACACTAGCATATCATGCTTTCACATTCCTAGATCCATAGCAATAAGAGGCTCAATCACAGAAAGCAAACTTCTTTAGCTTCATGACTCCACAAAAATTTAGATAAAGAGAATTCCCAATGCCTACCAGTCATATCCGTGAGAACCAAGAGCACAGGACCATTGTTGCAAGCTAGTTTTTATTTAGTGTATACTTTACTGACGAGCTTCTTATTTAGTGCATCATTTGCTGAGTCTTTGTGTATTATTCATATGCTTGATATTTTATTCTCAATGATAATACATGTATTATTATGTTCTACCAATAAGTTTAGCTACAGCTTCAAGTTTCCATGAATCTTAGTTAAAGAGACTTATCAAATATTTTATATTAAGCTTTACTTTCAGCATGAGCTGATTGATACAAAGAAGCTTCCAAAATGTTTTGTATAGTTTTGAAGGCTAAAGTTACATAATACAATGACAACATGAAACAAATTTTGTAAAAGAACTCAAAATGGGACACTGCAGAAAAAGTATATATGTATTCACATAAAATAAAAGTTGTATACAATAAGGCTTCACAGCCTTTCTCTCTTCTCTAAAACATTGAGAATATCGGGCTTTGAATTCCTGAATAGACTGCTAGCTCTAAACCTAGTCGATAGAGTGTCAAGGTTATTGTCATTGCTGTTGGCCAAGGACATGGATGCTGCCCTCAATGCCATAGCTTGAAAATTGGTTCCAACCGTGTTGAGGGCAGCCATGCAGTTGACTAAAATGACCTTGTCAGCATTCCGATTGATGTCAACATGACCAATCACTCATGACAAGGCCTTGCACTTCAAGAGGTCCTCAGTGCCTCGTGGCAAAAACTTTTAATGGATAACTATAAAGGACCCTTCTACTTGGCCAAGGTAATGTGTGAGTGAGTGATCTCGACCGAAGCTACTATAAACAAGCCCTCAAATGCCTCCTACAACAATCCAAAATTACATAAGAATGTCGATAAAGCAAAATTATTCCAAGAGAGAAGAAATTCAAAGCTCATAGTTTCGTACCACTATGGAGTCATCATGCTTGATCCCTTCCACTTTGTTAATGAGGATAGATCCAGGGGACTCTTGCTGTCTGGAGGAGATGTGGAGGCTTCTTCTAGCACATCAAGTAGGTCGGAGTAGATCAATTTGTCTGCATCTTTGATTATGTCTAGTGTGAAAGCAATAACCTCTTCTATTGAATCGTCTCCTCCCAAAAACCTAGGTTCTTGCATAGTCATGTCCACCTCATATCCACATAGGACACCAAGAGTTTTGTCCTCCTAGAGACGAAACATAACCTCAATTTCATGGAGAAAGAGGTATTATTCTCCATTGACAAGAAGGAGAGCAAGAAACCATATCATTGTTGTGGGGTCAACAGAGTTGGTGCCTGAGGTAGATGGAATTTCAGAAGTAAAAGGGGATTCAGGTCTCTGGAGCACTTCAAGTGCCAACGCAACTTCCTACTCCTCAACTTCTTTATCAATGGGATCTTCATTGTAGATGTTGGGCTCATCTACAAAAAGAAGAGGATCGACAAGTATAGGGGTAAGGTTAAGGCTTTAGGTCGTAGCCTTCTCTTCCATTTTCCCGTCTTAGAGAAGTAAAATAAAGGTCATTTCCCAGTATAGAAACCTATTTCCTATGTTTTGGATGACTCCACATGGTAGGAGGTCATCAATGTCCACTCCCTAAACCCTTGGGGTGTGAGATGGGCTCGAAAGTAACCTAAACCACTACAAGGCACAGGCCATTTTCCGACGAAAATACCGACGTTTTTTACATTAGAATTTTTTTTTTCACTGGCGCAAACATCGCTATAAGTGTTGCTAAAAGCGTCGGAAAAGGACCGTCGCTATATAGCGACACTGGCAAATGTCGCTATATAGTGACGATGCAACGTCGCTATATAGCGACACTAAAAATGTCGCTATATAGCGACTCTGTTAACCGTCGCTATATAGCGACACTGGTAAACATCGCTATATAGCGACGATTAACAGAAGTAAAAAAAAAGGGTTAGTGGGGCTAAACATGGCTTCCTTTTGGCCCTGTTTAGCCCCACTAATCCTTTGTTTTTTTTTTTGTAGTTACAAAAGAAAGTTTTTTATAACAAAATTTCCCTTGCTTGCAGGGTGATACAAAATTGTTCTTGTGAAATGATGAGTAACAAATCCATATACATGTCGGACATATACAATAGTGTTTGTAACAAAGTTACCCTTTCGAAAGGGCGATACAAAATTGCTCAAACGAGCGGATATATAAGATGCTACTACCACTACTACTCATCCGAATCCGAATCATCTTCATCTTGTTGGCCTGTTCCTTGGTCCTCGACACCTGCGTCTTCTCCCTCGTCGTCGCCACCTGCGTCTGAACCTTGGTGCTATTGATCGCTCGCCTTCGATGATGAGACGCTTGAGCTTTGACCCTAAGAGTGAACCATATAAATCAAAAATTAGATTGGAACTTAAATTAAAAAGTGAGATTACAAGTAGGAGTAAACTTATACCGTGCGAGTAGCCACCGCAGCCCAATCGACCGTCGCTCCCATTGCCTCTTGCTCAATGAACCACGGCTTTGTTCCTATCCGAAATGCGCATCGCGTCTCTGCATCTGTAGGAAGATGGCCCATCGCAGCTTGCTGTGGATCCAATTTACGAGAGTTAGAGTTAGCTAAAGTGCATGTAATATGTAAGTAAATCAAATAGAACAATACATTAAATGAGAAGAAGTAGACTTACCACAATTGCCTCGAACGCATACCATCCGCCTGCACCAAAGTGCGAAGTACCTACGACATCCAGCCGTCTCTTCGCAGCCCTCCTCTGACCCTCGAACATTTCGGGATGGTCCCTATGTTGCTTCTTGAAGTACTTCCAATCAGCTTTGTCTGCCCAGCTGGATTTAGCCAACCCTTTGTGATGGAAGTATGCAAGGTTGATCTATGATGCTTCAGGACCAAACCCATGCGCTCTCGCATATAATTGTCATTAAACTCCACATTTGGCAGATTAGGGTATCTTTGTTTTAACTCATCGATCACCGCCTGCTTCTTTTGGCCATCTTGATACCGCCAATCGGTATTTATGCCACTCTTGAAGTGATGACTCATCAACCTCCTCATGGTGGCCATCACTTCTTTGCCCTTTTTATCTTCTATTATCTCTCCGGCAGATGTGATTTGATAGAAGAGATCCCCTGATGAGTAAGGGGGACTAACGGTAGTAGAGTCTGAAGGAGTGGAACGTGCGCGAGTGCTTCTGGAGCGAGGAGTAGTAGTGGGACTAGGAGAGGGAAAGGGACCTGACTGATATTGTCTCTCCGGACCAAGTGGAGACCTAAAGGAGCGTGAGTGTGCTGACTCATCTACATCTCTCGAATCAGCACAACATGAGCCGCCCATCCTACTCTTCCTTCCCTTGTGAGAGGCATGCGCAGGTGATGATCCCACGGTCGAAGGGGCGTGAGGGGATGGCTGGGTAGTACGTCCACCCATCAGTGTAGGGGAAGGAATTGCTGAGGTCCTCTGAGAGAGCAAAGAGAAGAATCTCGCTACCTCCTCATCGCTCATCTGCACTACAAACTCGTCGGGACTCCTGACAAAGCCATGCACAGCTAGCAAAGGAGTTCCCCGAGGGGTAGTCACAGTGCTACGTGGAAGAGGAGTCGGACTAGGGGTAGTCATAGTGCTCGGTCCGAGAGGAGTTGGAGCAGGGGTAGTCCTCGGGGTAGTCGCATGAGAGGAATCAAAGTCCTCTAGAGCATATAGATCGTGAGCTCTCCTCCTACGAGGCTATCCGTACTCGTCGGATGAGCGACGTGATCCCATGTCTAACATAGACACAAACACGAAAACAGAAAACAAAAAAACAAACATAAGCATAGGCATAAGCATAGGCATAGGCAAGAAGAAAGAAGAGGGAAAGGAAAGAGGGAAAGAAGATGGAAAGGAAAGAAGAGGGAAAGGAAAGAGAAGAGGAAGAAAAGGGAAATAGAGAATAAGAGTTAGAGAGAATAAGCTCATGCTTATGCTTATGCGGAAATAGAGAATGAGAGAAGGGGGAAATAGAGAAGGGGAAAGAGATGAGGCGTAATGAGAGAAGCATAAGCATAAGCTTATGCAGAAATAGAGAATGAGCTTATGCAGAAATAGAGAATGAGAGAAGCTTCTCTTGTTCTCTATTTCCACATAAGCTCATGCATAAGAGAAAGCTTGTGTGGAAATAGAGAAATAAAGAAGGGGGAAAGCTTATGCGAATGAGAGAAGGGGGAAAGAGATGAGGGGGAAATGAGAGAAGAGGGAAATAGAGTGGGAAATAGAGAAATAAAGAAGAGGGAAAGTTTATGCAAATGAGAGAAGGGGGAAAGAGATGAGGGGGAAATAAGAGAAGAGGGAAATAGAGTGGGAAATAGAGAATGAGCTTATGTGGAAATAGAGAATGAGATCCGCATAAGCTTCTCTCATTCTTTATTTCTGCATAAGCTCATGCTCATGCATGAGCATAAGCATGAGCTTATGCTCATGCGGAAGTAGAGAAGGAGCTTATGCGGAAATAGAGAATGAGTTTCCACATAAGCTTCTCTCATTCTCTATTTCTGCATAAGCTCATACATAAGCATGAGCTTATGCGGAAACTTAAGCATAAGCTCATGCTTATGCTCATGCAGAAGTAGAGAAGGAGCTTATGCGGAAATAGAGAATGAGTTTCCGCATCAGCTTCTCTCATTCTCTATTTCCGCATAAGCTCATGCATAAATAAATAGAGAATGAGCTTATGCGGAAACTTAAGCATAAGCTCATGCTCATGCATGAGCATAAGCATGCTCATGCGGAAATAGAGAAGGAGCTTATGCGGAAATAGAGAAGGAGCTTATGCTTCTCTCATTCTCTATTTCTGCATAAGCTCATGCATAAATAAATAGAGAATGAGCTTATGCGGAAATAGAGAATGAGAGAAGCATAAGCTTCTCTCATTCTCTATTTCCGCATAAGCTTATGCATAAGCTTATGTTGAAATAGAGAAATAAAGAAGGGGGAAACTTAAGCATAAGCTCATGCTCATGCATGAGCATAAGCATGAGCTTATGCTCATGCATGAGCATGAGCTTATGTGAATGAGAGAAGGGGGAAATAGAGAAGGGAGAAAGAGAGAAGGGGGAATGAGAGAAGCATAAGCATAAGAGAATATTATGCTTATGCTCATGCATGAGCATGAGCTTATGCGAATGAGAGAAGGGGAAAATAGAGAAGGGGGAAAGAGAGAAGGGGGAATGAGAGAAGCATAAGCATAAGAGAATAAGAGGGAAAGGAAATAGAGAATAAGAGGGAAAGGAAAGAGAGAAGGGAAAAGAGATGAGGGGGAAATAGAGAAGGGGGAAAGAGAGAATAAGAGAAGAGGGAAAAAAGAGAAGGGGGAAAAAAGAGAATAAGAGAAGGGGGAAGAAGGAAAGAGTGGGAGGGGAAGAGAGGGTTCCTACGCCCATCACTGTAGCTAGTGCTTAAGGCACTAGCTGCAGGCCAATGCAAATAACAAAAATAACAAATGGAAAAAAGAGGAAGCACTTACCTGAAATAGTATGTCCCGCTCAGTGTAGTGGACTGGCCCTACAAAAGAGAGAAAACAACCCATTTTTTCAAATAAGATGTTAGTGGAAGGAGGAGATTACAAAAGCAACTTCTTGAAGGGAGGAGATTGAGGAGACAAGGAAAGGAGGAGATTGAGGAGACAAGGAGAAAGAGAAGGAAGAGAAATACAAAAAAAAGAGGTGAGTTTTCTTTCTTTCTTGAAATCTCATTTTTTGTTTCAATCCTTTCAAAACAAGCATGAAAACTAGTTTACAGGTTTAGCAATACAAGAAGAAACACTCACAAAACTAAAGGTAACAAACAAACAACCTACATTGTTGAAACAGACTCACCTCTTGAAGAACTTTCTTTCAAGAAACCAAAGAGGAAAAAGGATAGAGAGGGAGTACAAGAGGTAGGAGAAGGGTGAGGAGTGGAAAATAGAGTGGGAGGTTGCTTGGAATAGGTGGGAGGAGATTTTGGGTTGCTTACTTGAGAGATTAGGAAATGGAATGAGCAAAACGCAGCACGTTTCGGCGTTTCGGGTTTTAACCCACAGCGTCGCTATATAGTGACGCTAATCCGTCGCTATATAGCGACGCTAATTAGTGATGAAACAGAGGAAAGCGTGTCTATATAGCGACGCTTATTGTCATTTTTTTCATGTGGCATCAAAAGAGGCTCAAACATGCTTTTTTATAATTGTCAATATGTCCTCCTCATGCTTATGTTGTGATTTTATAAGTGTAGATGGAAGGGACGACGTCTGATGATGCGCCAATGCCCGATAGCACGAAGTGGCTTACGGAAAGGTTATATTGTCATTGCACTCATTGCAAGCGAGAAGTATGACATCAACGTCGTATTATCATGCGCCACTTGCGGATGTATGGGGAGGAACCAGAACCAGTACCCCCTGTTGGTGTTGCACATGTTGATGGATCATCGGTAAGTCAAAGCTATTTAAGTTCGCAATCTTATTGTATACCAGGAAATAGAAGATCTTATATTTACACGAAATCTTAAAACAAGATGAGGAGGGTGACGAGGGTACACATATACCTTCTCACTTTCAGCAAGACTATAGTCTCTCAGATGACGACGAGGGTATGGTCGACATGATGGATTCCATTTTTAGGGGCACTACATCCCACGTACATGTGATGTCAGAGTCTGAGGTCAAAATGCAAGAGTTGCAATCAACACAATTGTACGAGGGTGCTAGGATGTCTAATCTATGTGCTTGTCTCTCAATCTTGAATCTACAAGTACAATATGGGTGGTCGGATACAAGTGTCTCGGCCTTAATAAGGTTAGCCCTTGCATTAATTTGACTCATTATTTGTATATTGTTTGTTTTGAGAATCATCATTTGGATACTGTCTTTGTCATAGGTTCCTCCAGAAGATGTTGCCTGCACCAAATACCATGCCCGCATCAAGAGATGAAGCGAAAAAGATGCTAACAACGGTGGGTATGGATTATGATATCATCCATGCTTGCCGTAATGATTGTATTCTCTTTCATCATGAGCATGGAGATTTGGCTAGTTGTCCAAAGTGTGGGGAACAACGATATAGAGATGACTTGCAAGGTGAGCAGATACCGATAAAGGTCTTGAGACACTTTCCCATCATTGCAAGAATACAACACATGTTTCGATGCAAATCCATAGCGGAGTTGATGACATGGCATGCATCTCATTGGTCCACTGATGACACATTGAGGATTCCCATAGATTGTGCAGCTTGGAAGCACATAGATAATCAGTGGCCGGACTTTGCGAGGGAGCCACACAACTTACATCTTGGGCTAGCCATGGACGGCGTGAATCCTTTCGGGTTACGCTCGACATCTTGGTTGACATGGCCCATAGTCGTGGTGAATTACAATATCCCACCATGGCTAACAATAAAAAAGGGACACCTCATGCTTGCACTACTTGTGCCAGGAAAGTACAAGGCAAAAAACATGGATGTGTACATGGCACCTTTGATAGAGGAGTTACAGATATTATGGAGAGGAGTGCAGGTCTTTGATATTTCCAGAGCTCCTAGACATACCAATGATATTTTGGTCAAGGGTATCTTGATGTGGACCATGCATGACTACCCAGGATATGGAGAGTGCGTAGGTACGTGGTTGTGTCTTTACATGTACAATGAGGGATTATGCTTTTTTTACTCTCTTTTGCATGCATGTCTTGTACTAACACATTCATGCACGCGTGCAGGACTTGTTACAAGTGGGTACCATGCTTGTCCTGTTTGTGGACCGGCTCTGAAATCGCTTGCATGCTACTCCAAACATATGAGGAAAAATGTTTATGAAGGTCATGCTCGATACCTTCCGCTCGACCATCTCGCACGTGGAGGTCAGCTTGATCCACCACCATCATATTTGAAGGCAAGTGATTGGATTTAAGCTTGGAGGGCAAATGGAGAGGAACCTCCTCCTGGTATGAAGAGGCTATCGATCTTTCACGAGCTTTCTTATTGGGGTCAGTTACAAATCAATCATCTCTTGGATCCAATGCATATCTTTAAGAATGTGGGGGCTACTATTTGGGCACACTTGGTTGGTTCCAAGGACTCAAGAGGAGTGCGAGAAGACTTGCGTGCTATGAATAGGATGTCTCATTTGTGGCCCCAAGTGCATGCTTCGGGAAAAGTTGTCCTCCCGAAAGCAACGTGGATCCTCTCTACGAGGGAGGAGGTAGCAGTTAAGGCAGACATTGTCTCTTTTCAAACACCGACAGGGTACATGTGTTGCTTGAAAGGAGCATTTTCAAAGGACAATAAGCTTAGTGGGCTCAAGTCCCATGATTGGCACAAGGTCTTACAGGTATTCTAAGTAGAATTAGTGTACCGATAATAGTGATGCGTTAGCGTAATTATTATTATGTTATATTGTTGACATGACTTCATTATTGCTTTGATAGTTCATCCTCCCAATTACAATAAAAGGCTGCTTACAAGAAGATGTTAGAAATGCTATATTCAAGATCTGTGGTATTGTGAGGTATGCTTACTATCAAATCGCATTATGTATTTTCTTCATGGACATGTGAAATAGGTGGATATCTCAAATATCTTACATATGCATGGACATGTGAAATAGGTGGATATCTCAAAAAGAGATCTCTATATCGAGCATCAAGAAGGCTAAGGTGGAATCCATCGAAGCCGTATGCTTGCTTGAGAAGCACTTTCCCTCGAGCATTATGACAACTCAAGTCCACTTGCTTGTGCACATAGTTGATGAGGTGGGTATAGCATGTACCATTCATAGTCGATGGATGTTTTTTCTCGAGCGGTTTATGAAAACTTTAAAGGGGTTTGTAAGACAAAGAGCAAGACCGGAAGCAAGCATGGCAGAGGGATGGCTTGTGCAAGAGTCATTAGTATATATCATAGAGTTTCTCGCATCCACGGATCTTGATATGCCGCAAGCTTGGCACAACAAGGATGATGATCGCATTGTTGGCGAGGTTCCCCAAGGAAAAGGGATTGAAAGAAAGATGAGCGAAGAGCAAATGGAGAAATTCAATAAGTTTTGTATCCTCAATAGCCCTGAGATGCAGAAGTGGATTGAGAGATATGAAGTGGCCAAAGCAGAAAGAATAAATGCAAGGATGAGATTCAAAGTAATGTACAGGTGATCACAACCATATCCATGAGATCAAGCTCTTCTCCCTACTCACATGTCACTTGATTGACTACAACTGGCTCTACGTAAAGCCGAACGTGATGGAGAGACAATAAGCGAGCACAAGCGAGAGTTATCATCTGGATGTATGGTGCATGTAAGTTTCTTATCTCTTGACGTAATTAAGTAATTATTTGCGGCAATATATGCTATAAAATAGGTGCATCTTCATTGTTTTAATGATGCTCTTTTATAGTACAAAAAGTACAGTGCAGCGTGGAACGCATCGATTCAAAGAGAGTCACATATGATTGTGGAGTCATGGCTAACTTCACACAAGATAGCTGAGCAAGTGCTTCGGATACCAATCTTCTCTCCTCACAGTTGGATTATTGTGGAACCATACGCGACATCTATGAAATTGATTTCAGACAATTTACTATTTTCATTCTTGACGTAAAATGGTTTAGAACTACTTACAACGGTCCCCATGCGACAGTGAGAAAAGATAGTAGCGGTCTCTTTGCAATAGACTCCACCAAACATTGGACCAATGAAAGTGATACTTTTGTTCTTCCCGAGCACTGTGAGTAGGTGCATACTAATGATTTAATTAGTCGAAGCTTTCATTTTTAAAGTCCATTGATATATATATAATTGACGACATTTGGCACCCATCTTCAACATAGGTGGTTTTTCATCCAGATCGTTCTGATCCAAGATGGTGGTACGTGATCCAAGTTGCACCGTGAAGTAAGCAAATTTTTGAAGATCGAGATGTGGATATGGAGATGCCACTACCAATGCCGGATCCAATTGATGAATCTAGCGAAGAAGATGTAGATCACCATATGAGCCAAGAGGAAGATGCACATAATGACATCGCACGGGAGGAGGATGGAGATCACGATATTGACGAAGAAGACAACAATCATCAAGATCAATCACCACACTTAAGCTTTATTGAAGAAGATGATCAAATACCTTTAGGTGAACGTACGATGCTAGAGTACGATGATGATATAGGAGATCAACTCGGTATAGAGTTGGAGATAGACTTGCTTGACGCCTTAGACTTGGCTCGAGATGAAACAGTTGATGTAAATGCTCTTATTTGATTTTTCTCATCTCAAATTTGGACATGAATATATGAGCTTCAAAGGCTTGATGTACATGCTCTCATTTTTCTATTCTCTATGAGTTCAAACATGTATGAAAATTTAAAAAAATTTGTCATTGGAAAAGCCTAACTTTTAAGGCCTAAAAAAAATAAATTAACTCTCTGTAAAAACATCGCTATAGTATTTTGTCTCAGTGTCGCTATATAGCGACTTTTTCTATAAAAGTCGCTATATAGCGACGATTTACAAAACTCGCTTTTTATACCGACGATTAGCACTAAGCGGGCGCTAATTGTCGGTACATAAACGTCGCAATAGGATCCGTGTGTAGTAGTGAACACTTCACGAACCTGGGTTCTTAATTGAACAAGTACTTTAAAGAATCAATTGGGAGCCATCCTTTTGTAAACTCATCAAGTTGATATGCAAAACTCACAATGTGGTCTTGCATATACTTGATGAGACCTTCAAAATCGTTTTAAGCTCCCAAGTAGGTGCCTAGGACATCTATGCTCTTATGAAAGACTAAAAATAACTCCTCCTCTCTATCAACTAATGGAGTATGGGAGATGAAATCATGGAAGGCAGAGCTAGCAGAATCCATGGTATTTTGGTAGCTAGGAGAACTATGGCTATGATAGTGAAACTTTGAAACTAAAGTAGCTTTATAACCTATATATACCCAAATGTTCTAAATATAAATAAGAAAATGAATTATATATTTTTTGGACAAAACTTGACATTGACATGAAACCAAACCGTTTGAAACATCAAAATAAATTGCACCATGTAAATTGAGATCCACAATGTATAATGACCAAATGGCAAAAAAAAGAGAAAGGAAGAGAAAGCAAAGAGTGCAATGAGAGCGAGATTTTTCATACCATTGCAGAAAGGCTAGAAGGAGGAGATTTACTAGAAGTCATGATGGCGAGTGGAGCAGCCGCTGGCCCTCTTGAATTTTGATAATTAAGCTTGATCTACGAAAGGAGTGGAAAAGATTTTTGTAGGAGTGGAAAAGATTTGGTTTTCTCTTAAGAACATTGGTAGCTTTTATCACTTAACAATAAGAAGATGTTGCTTTTTGCAATGTAATTTACCATTGTCCGACGTGTTCACATTAAAACTGACCGTCTCTAATATATAGATCAGTCCAGTCTACTACGATGAGTGTGACTTGCAGCTAATCGTCTTTCATCGGAAATGGCTGGTGGTAGACCTTGCTCTCCATTAGCTCAACACGTCTCTCCTGCGGAAGACAATATTCATGCTTCCGTCCTACTGCTGCGGCTTCTCGCACCAAAGAGCTGGCTCCTCAGTGCCATGCCTTGACTCCTTTAACGATTCCAGCCACCCCAGAGTTGGAGTCCCATATCGACTCTTTCATCAATAATTCATGGCACTATCACTGTGTACTCTCATGAGATTTTCTCATCTTGGTTCGACAAAGCATGCTCTAGTGTTATGGTTCTTATCGCCCCATGCTTTACCCAAAAAAAGAAAAAAGAAAGCACAAAGACCACTTCTAAAAGTTTACAATAAATCTCTAGCGAATTTTAAACGTTTGTACCTTATAATAGAAAATGTGATGATGATAATTTGATTTCACAAGATCATGATCCATTTTGGAGCTTTTTAATTATTGTTTTACACAACTCTCTACTTGCCATTCTAAGGTTTGTGCAAGCTCCCATAATTCATAGTCTATATAATATGTGTGTTATAGTTTCAAGTATAGTTTAAAGCACATGAATGAATTCGCATTAAAAAAGAAATACAAGGAAAAAAAAAGTTATCTCTCTACATGTGGAGTACAATCAAACATTTATTATACTTGGATTATACTAGTAAGAGAGATGTCTAGGGGAAGGTTGGAACTTCATCTCATGAGCACCATCTTAAGAAATTTTGTAGGAAATATTCAATTTTAGAGAGAGAAGAAAAACAACACACTCAAAAAAGTTCATGAAGTCTCTGATCTGCTTCTACAATGAATTCCAACTTTTAGGGGCTATCTGTGGCCTCAACAGGACCATATGTGTCGATGGTCGAACAATGCAGGCTTCCGTAGATCCACTCCGACATTGTCCTCATATGCAATATTCAACTTCAATGTTTCCCATCCTTCCTTTTCGCATCTTTTTGTTTTTATCTAGTTCCTTGTCTTTGCAGAAGTAATCTTAGTATGAAACTATCAAAAAATCGAGTGCATTCTATATACAAGAGAGTATGATATTTGTACAGATATGCAACCATGCAATGGAGTGTTTAACTCTAATGAGCTATTCTTATATTGGTTCAACAAAGCATTATTGTTTATGCTCTAATGTTATGGTTCTTGCTTTTCAAAAAAAAGAAAAAGAAACACAAAGGCTACGAAGTCACACTCATCATAGTAGACTGGACTAGCTTCTAAAATTTACATTAAATCTCTAGCAAAGTTTAAGAAATTAACACATTTGCAGTTTGTAAAAGAAAAGGCCACCAAATATGAAAACTATCTTAATTTGATTTCACAAGATCAAAAGATGATCTATTATGGAGCTTTTTTTATTATTTATGTAAACAACTCTCTACCTACTATCCTCGAGCACAAAGTCTAGGTTTGTGCACACTCTTTAATGTTTTCCATGAAGACAATTACCCTTGGGTTTGCAAAACTACAACGCAAAGTCCTTTAAGTTGCCTCCAATGCTTACTAGCCCTTAAGAAGTCTACATAATAATTATACTACATTTTAAGTATAGTTTAGTGCACATGCAGGAAGGCATAAAAGTTGGCATTTAAAAATATATATAAGGAAAAAGGATGCTATCTCCCTACAAAAACAAAAAAGACAACAACACACTTTGCTGTTTTTTTGGATGTCAACATGTGTGCTCGAGGGGGTCACTCATAAATATGTAAGCACACAACAACATGATGCATCCATAGATGCGTTTTCAGACGTGTTTACTAAATTAAAAAAAAAAGTAATGGATGCATCTACTAGTGCGTCTGCAGACCCACGTCTATAGGCAAGTCTATATATCACTTTGCAAAAATAAAAATAAAACAGAAAGACACACTAATAGACGTGCTTATAAATGCTCTAAAGAGATTTTGTTTTTTAAAGAATGCTGTGTGGTTGCAAGAATCCCATTTCTATAGTGCAATGTATTTCTTAGAGCCAACAATATTTGAATTTTCATGATTCCATGCATGTCTATAGCCGACACTTACAATTCCGAATAGAACATTACAACTCCAAAACATTTACATCACAAAGCATTCATTGATAAAACATTGCACAAGAAAATTGAATGCCAAAAAAATTAGAGAAGTGTATATTAATTCATAGCCCAAAAAGAACTTGTATATACATATAGCATGAAGCCAAGCCACTTGTGGCTTCAAGTCCAAACCATAAGAGGAGTGTATATTAATTCATAGCCCAAAAAGTGCTTGTTATAGCATGAAGCCAAGCCACCTGTGGCTTCAAATACAATAAAGAATAGCTATCACTACTTTGAGCACTACCTTTATGACTAATCGGAGGCATCCTCATCCTTACTCTCATCATCAGAGCCTTCTTTGTCGCCTTCTTTCTCCTACAGCCTGCCAGCCCTTCTTTGTGCTCAGTCTGATTCTCGCTGTTTGATATCTATTGAATCCCTTAGCCGCCATGGCAGAATCAAATAAGTACTATGTCAAGAGAGCCCTCTCTCCTGAACCCAAAAGACAATCAAGGGAAACCTCTTCCCCCATAGCTCCTTCTTCTGAAGATGCTTCCTATGTGTTTTGCTGAATGATGATTTTCAACAAAGTAGAAGGGAATGGATTCAACCTGCTCCAGAACTCACTTACAAAATGAAGCTGCCATCTCTTGTGCAACCTTTGAAGAAGCTCTCTCAAACTGCAGTTATCATCTTTTTCCCAGGCAAAATTCCCTCTGCTAATGATGTGGGACAATGGGTGAATTCTCTCCTAGGTGGATGCTATGTAGAAGGAGTCTATTTTGCCTCCCAAGGATTTTATGAAGTTCATCTTTTGGATGCTTTGACAAAACAAAAGATGCTGGAAATGTCTCCTTTATTTTTCGGTCGCCAGATGGTGCATATCCTGCCCTGGTCCCTTAATAAGGACTATTAGAACCTCATCAAGCATCATTGCCCCGTATGGGTTGAAGTGGTTGATTTTCCAGATTATATGAGAACAAAGCTTCCAGGTTTAGCTATGACATTGGGACAAGTGATCTGTCCCCCTCGTCCCACAGGTAATAAAAATCGTTTTTGCATCTTATGGGATACTAATAGACCGACCCCTTCCTCTATTGTCAATCTTCTTCCTCCTTAATATCCCTAGAAGCCTATAAATGAGGGACAACATGTATTAATGTATGAAAAATCAAATCTTTGTTTATAACATTGACATTTTTAAAGAACTTTTAAATACCTCCAAGGGCGCTCCAGTAGCCCGGATATACTGCTTCTCAATAATCAACCCCTTGTCATAGAAGTGCCTCCAAGTATGTCACATGCGACGTCCACGATGGTAGGCTATCTTAGCGGAAGTAGGGTAGCTGCCCATGCTATCAGGTTGCAAGATGACACAATTTGCAAAGGAGTCAGTACAGAGGAACAACCTCCTAAGAAACCACATATTAAACACAATATAATTTTAGATCGATATTTACAAATTGGGCCTTCCATCATGATGCAATACCTCTTGCTCCAAAATGCACGTTTCCATATTGCTTCATCAAGATCCGTCGTACCTCCATGTGCTTTAGACTGGGGTCCTCTTTTGCTACCTTCATCGGTTTCTTCCACTAGTGCTTATGAGCGGTGTGTGGCTAGCCCCTTGATGGTTGTCCTCCCTCTCTCCTGGCAATCTCAGCTAGTGCCTGTCTCTTAAGCAAAGACCTCTTATTGATGAGGTTAGTAGTAATCTTTGTCTTTGCCCATTTGTAAGTGAGCTCAACACATTCAGGAACACGTTCTGGATTGTAATACCTCCTGCATATAGTCTTGATGGTATCCTCAGCCAAACTTTCTTTCTGCTCTTTGAATGGAATAAAGCAATCTCTGTAGTTGTTATCAACTATAGCTGATCACGCATGTCGCTCCCCTATGCATCCTGTAGGATACCTCCCATCTTAGTGATATCATACTAGATCATACCATTACCCTCTGGCACATCTATGCCAGAGCTCTCCCTGCTACTACGTATGCTGCTATGTCATGATGAGTATTGCGATGGGCACTCGCCTTTGGAGCAGGGGCTCCCAACTGCACGGGATCACGGCTGAGTCTCTTGAAGAGCTTCCTGGCCACATGCTAAACTCCAAAGAAAAGGATTAGAAGAGAAGAGTATTAGAGCTATATATAGCTTGCCCTAACTCAACCTAGTCCTTAACTATATATATGCCTATGATCTATGAATAGAATCACTTTCTTGGGAGAACCTCCTGTGTCCGTCTCTCTCCTCTTTCTCTTCCTCCCAACACAACTCTTGTGTCCGTCTCTCTCCTCTTTCTCTTCCTCTCAACATGGTATCAGAGCCTGGCTGTGCTCTAGCATGACTGTGAGGAGAAAGCGACATTTTTCGTCAATCTTGCAATGCGATCATTCATAGAACATTCTTTTTTATCGTTTCGGCTACTTGATCGCTAGGTTTTGAGTTGATATGCAAAAGTTATCAAAGATGCATCGCAAATCAGCGTTGTGGTCATGATTGATGAAAATGGCCCGCAATGGCTTGTTCCAAGCATATGCGCCAGTCATTTTAATTGGTTGTATCACTATATTTCGATTTTAGGTAAGAAAGTTATGGTTATTTCTTTTTGATGCTTGCTGTCAATAAACTGGTGGAAGAGTGTTTAGACAGGAAGATGACTAGAGAGGACTTGATCTAGGACATGAGGATGGAAAAGGTTCATACTTTTATAGAATCAACAATATTTGAAGCAAAAGAAAAAGCAATGAAAAGACTAGACTTAATGATAAGAAGCTTCCTGATGCGGTGTCACCCTCCCGCTTTTAGTATCTGCAAGTTGATCACACAATCTTGCACTCAATATTTGTGTTCCCTTGGATTTAACACACAAGCATACCATGCTTATATGTTCCCACATGGAGAAATAATATCCTCAATCACATAAAGCAAACTTCTTTAGCTATAGGACTCTAGAAAAATTTAGATGAAGAGGATGCCCAACACCCACCGGTCATATCCATAAAAAACATAAGCGTAGGATCATTGTTGTAAGTTTAGTCAATCTTTAGAAATCAAGATCTTATCTAATCGATGCCAAGTAGAGTCTCAATCTTGATGTTAAGAGTAAGGCAGTCCCATCTACATGCTTTTATAGTGATAATTATATACGTTCAATAGACCAGAAAGTTGATTGAGAAAATCACTTGGACAAAAGGTTATCTACCATATGAAATCAAATTTTTATTTCTATTAGGTCATTAGTGAAAACAAGATTTTAGCACTTCAGCACTTATGGTTTCATGCTACTTTTGCAAAAGTAAAAGCCAATGATGCTTCACATATATAAAGTTGATTTAGTGCATCCTTTACTAATCAGCTTCTTATTTAGTTCATTGCTTACTGAGTCTTTGTGTAAGTGCTTTGCCACTTAACATTCATAGAACGTCCTTTAACCAAAGAGCTCTGTCAATAACTATACTTGGGTGCCTCACAAAACTTGATTGTTTTTTAGCAACCAGTATGACATACATTTATGTGTTGGAGCTTTTCTTTGCCTATTGGAATAGAGATAAACCAACTTCAATTAATGTTGTACATGATTGGGAACCATGATATCATCGTAGTTCAGTACAATGCTTTGTTCTTGATATTCCACTTAAAAGGTTATGTTATTTGTACTCCACTACATTCATATACTTGGTGTTTTATTCGCAATGACAATACATGTATTATTATGTTTTGCTAACAAGTTTAGCTGTAACTTCAAGTTTCCATGAATCTCAGTTAAAGAGACTTGTTGACTATTCTATATCAAGCTTTACTTTTAGCATGAGTTGATTGATTCAAAGGTGCTTCCAAAATATTTTGTGCTGTTTTGAAGGCTAGATTTTCTTCGATTATCTTATCATTTACTTTTGATTTTCTAAATGTTTTATGTTATTTTGAAGGTGAGAGTTACTTTCGATTATCTTATGATTTTGGAAGCAAGTTCTCTTTCATCTTTTGTTAATCAAGCATGCTTACAGGCCATCCATCGTATAGGGTAAAGATCATGTAGGTGCATGTGCTTGATATGCAAAAGAAAATATCGATCTAATGTTTCTTTCTCTCTCATAAGCAAACATCTTGCTTGACTTACTTGTCATGTATTCAACACTAGCTTCACCTTCATAAGCTGGTCCATCCTATGGAAGAAAAGGTCTTGCCGAATGTTTTATGTTGTTAACATGCTAACATGTTTTCTTTCAATGTTTCTTTTCTATTTAACTTTGATATCATTACTTCTTGGATATGTTACTTGATATATGCGAAGGTGCTTCTCACATGTTTTCTTTTTGTTTTCAAGGCACTCGTTTGTTTCCAAGGTGAGCTCATATGTTCTCTTTCATCACACTCATTTGTGTCTCCGATACATGCAGGTTTGCACAGGTGCTTGGATACAATCCAATGGACTAAATGCACATTTGATATGTGCAGGATGAGTACATCTACTTTATTTTTCATACTCATCTATATTTATAAGTGCATGCAAGGTCTTGCTAGACCAACGGTTTGTTCCTTCTTTGTCAATTAACTTATTGATGACTTATGGAATGTATTTACCTATTGATCCTCCTTATATCTTCAAGCAAGGCATACTTTTATTTCGTCCTTTATGTGGTGATAATGGTGGAGAATATATTTCTAATCTTTTTAATGATTATTGCATTGAGTGTGGCATTCATTGTGAATATACTGTTCGATACTCTCCTCAACAAAATGCTCACACAGAGCGTAAGAATTGCACTTCTCTTGATGCTATGCGATGTATGCTTCTTCATTAATCTAGATGAAAGTCTTGTGTCCATCTCTCTCCTCTTTCTCTTCCTCTCAACAAAGAGAAGAAGGGTGGAAGATAAGAAGAGTAGAGAAGAGAAGAGAAGAAAGAAGAAGAGTAGATAAGAGAAGGGAAGGAAGAAAGAAAGAAGAGAAGAGCACATAAGAAAAAAGAAAAGAGGAAAGAGAAAAGAGAATAGAATAAGAGTAGTAAGAGAAAGAAGAGCAGAGAAGAAAAGAGAAGAAAGAAAGAAGATAAGAACATAAGAAGAGCAGAGAAGAAAAGAGAAAAGGGAAATCCCCTCATGCAATCCTTTATTTTCCTCTTTCCCTATTGCGCCCTCATGCTTTATATTCTGAATTTCCCTCATGCAATCCCTTATTTCCATCATGCAAGCCCTCTTTCCATATGCATATATAAAAGAGTTATGCATATGCATAAAAGAGTTATGCATGTGCATAAAAGAGTTATGCATGTGCATATAAGAGTTATGCATATGCATGTAAGAGTTATGCATATATCAAATCTTTATTCATATGAATTTATCCTATGCTTATCAACTTGCAATCCCTTAGTTCCATCATGCATGCCCTCTTTCCCTATCAACGACCTAATGCTTTATCCCAATTTCCCTCATGCAATCCTGTGATTTCCATGATGCATGCCGTCTTTCCCTATCCCACCCTGATGGTTTATCCCAATTTTCCTCACATGTGCAATCTCTTATTTCCATCATGCATGCAATCTCTCATGAATGATTAAGGCATTGAAAATCCAACTTAAACATGCATGCAAGAGAAGAGAAAGAGAAGGAGAAGAACAAGGAATGAATATGGGAAAAAGGAAAAGAGAAGGAGAAGGAAAAGGGAAGGAGAAGGAGAAGAAGAAGAAGAACAAGGAAAATGGAAAAAAGGAGACGGGAAAACTGACTGGGAAGGAGAACTCGAGGGGTTCACCTCCCAAAATTTTAGTGTACCACGGGCATTCGAAAGGAGTAGCATTTTATTTACCACTTTGGAAAAAATTTAACAAGTTTACAATCACAGGAGGGGGTTTTTAATTCAACTTTAGAGAAAAATCCATTAGTTTATAATTAAAGAGTGGTTGATTTATTGGGTGAAGAAATTTAGTTGAGGGGTTTTTTTAATACCCCTTAAACACACATCATACCTAGGATTTCTTGGTGTTGCACCTCCCGAGAAGGAGAAGGAGAAGGGAGAATGGAAGGAGAAGGAGAAGGTGGGATCTTCAAGAGGACACTATGGATGCATGGAATGATGGTGGTGATAGTAGCCCTCCAACATTACCTCATGAGGCCGTGGAGGAGGAGGTGGTCAATGATATGGTGGGAGACTTATTTGCCCATCTATTCTCACAAGCCAACTCCATCTCGTAGTGCATTTGGTGGATGAGATTGCTATATGCAGCATTGTACATGCACGATGGTTGTTCTTTGTCGAGCACTTCATGAGGCGAAATGCGAGGCCCAAAGGTAGCGTGACCGAGGGTTGGTTGGTACAAGAGTAACTTGTATATTTTTTTGAGTTTCGTGTTAATGTGGATAGCTTTCTCCCATGACTATGGAGAGGTTTGTATTTGTGTTTGAATAGGTTGTCTATCAACCAATGGGTGGATAATAATAGGTGGTGGCCGCACATCATACCTATTACGCCACATTCAAAATTGATGTATAGTAAATTTACTAATATGGAGCGTATGGAGGATGATCATAGCCATGGAGGTGATGATGATAGTGATACAAGAGAGGAGGATGATCATGAGATAGGAGATACATATATTCAAGCCATGATCCATGAGGACAAGCCTGCCATTGGTGATGCTAATTTTGATGAGCAGAGTAGCACAAGTAGTTGTGGGCTGAACGTATTTGTAGATCTCTACATTGGTTTGGATATTGAAGTAGATAATTTGGCAAGGGTTGATCTCATCGAGGATGAGATCGAACCGTAGCCCACGATTGTATCATCGAAATTTCTTACATATTGGCAAGACTATTTTATATAATATCTCATTCTCCTCACCTCACTTAATTTTTGTATATGTGCGTTTGGCAAAAAACATATTATGGTGTGTGACACGTGCATAGCATTGATATTTTTATTAAATTAGGTGATTTGGTAGTCATGGGAAATGTTTGACAAGAAGTGATGCACATTTATAAGCCTACAGTATAATTTCAAACTCTTTTGTGTCTTTATAAATGCATCTAAATGTGCATCTATTTTATAGTGTAGACATGCTAATAAATGCATATATAACCATGTTGATCGACGTGTCAATAACTCTGCTAATAGACACTCCCATATTTTCATTAAGTTTATTGGCACCTATAGGAGTGCTCGCTATTTTGCACATCTATCAATGCATTGTGTTGTTGTGGCATAGCACGTGGGTTCCATAGAAGAAGTTTTTTAAATCCCCTTTTTACACATTTTTCACTTACACAAGGGCATCATATAAAGGGGTTATTCACAAATTCAATACCAAATGGGTGTTTTAATTCAAGATAAATTTATAGAAAATTGGTTTTACAAATAGGACTTGAACCCACATGATATGTAGTGTTTGTGCGTAGTGACTCCCCTGAGCATATGTGTGATATACATAATTAAATTCTCACATGCATTATTAGTGGTAACCAAACCATGGCAATGATAATAACTAGAGGGATGAGAGATGTTTCCAAGATAACTAACACAAGGTTTGTAACAAGGGGTATAACTATAGGCCTAAGCTCTAAATTATCTTTTCAATACGCTTAAAAACGAAATGATGCTTTTAACTATAATAAATGTTCAAAATTAATGTTTAAAGCCAGCCTAGATGTTGGAATAACATATTGAAAATAAATGTTTGAGACCATGCTAGTGGTGGCTAGAATGACATGTTTTATGTCAATGCAGAAGTTATTGCTAAAACCACCATGCTCATTGTAGCTACACTTATCCAACAAAGCTTATTATGGTCAAATAGTGCTAAATACTGGTCAAATAGTGCTAGAAAAGTGCTCAAAAGTGCACAAAAGTCAAACAATGGCCAAAAGTGATCCAAAAGATCGACTTTAAAATATAAGAACTCTGGTAGAGTGGTCTCATTAAAAATAATGTAAATAAAATATATACATCTCAAAAAGTGCTATAAAATCATCGAAAAGGGAGCAAAATGCTCCATGATCTAATAGGAAGAATCCTTCATCAATGGGCTTCTTCTTTCATCAAGAGGTTAGATCTTCCCTTCATCAAATAGGGTCTCCTTCTTTGCCGATGGGCTCCTCCCTTCATCAATGTGTTTCTTATTTCTTTCACTCGATAGTTGTATCTTCCCTTCATCAAATAGGGACATCATAGGGGCTTATCCTTTCTTTCTTCATGGTGCGGTATCTTCTCTTCATAAAAGAGACCCTTTCTCTTTGTGGTGGCCAATTCATGTTGCATCTTTACTCTGTCTAAATAGATAGTTCTAGAAGGTAGGCACAATTGGTCTCTTCATGTCTTGAGCATTGGTATATGATAATCTTTACATAGAGAGGCTCTATGCCCAAACATCCCAAAGCACACCATGCATAAGATGGCTAGATTGGGGCCATCAGATCATGCACTCATCTATAATATTCCCATGATAAAGTGTGCATGTATGACCCTGCCACATCGTAAGAGGATATTCCTCTGCTTTAACTATTGTGGCTATAAATATCATAGACTCACCTTGTACATGAGCAAGTTGTTTCTTTATTCCTTTGCCTCATCTTAATATTGCAAATGTTCTCCTTCATATCCTCCAATTGGTTATCATGAACAATAATAATCCTATCACATTTTACTAGCTACAGTCAAACCTCTTGAAATTCTTTAGTAACTTTAGTATAGGCCTCGCGCTCAGGGCCACCAAAGTACTTTGGTTATAAAAAAGGATGGAGGATTGCCTCTTAAACTTTTCAAGAGCCATGACATGCTCCTACATATTTGTATTGTAATTTAACTATAGGGCATCGTGCTTATTTTCCCATGACTTTTGAGCCTTCTCTTTCCAATACTACTATTGAGCCTTCTCTTTCTAATATTGCACATTCTCGTCCTTGCTATGAGCTCCACCTTGGTTTCTCTCTAATTGATTTGCATGCTTTCTACTATCTTCTATAGCTACATCCTTAGGGATTTGCGGCAATATTAAAGATTGTGTTTTAAAACGTAGTATTAAAACATTTTGAACGTTTTGCAATTAACCATAGGGGCATTTCAAAATACTCCAGTAGCAAATTTTAAGCGGGACTGACTACAACAGCAGCAGGTTACCATGTGGTAAATCAATATACCAAATGGTATACCAAGATAACACCATGCAATAAGGTATTATACCAATGGTGTTAAGTATATCGAGCGATGTACCCATACACCACTCGGTATATTGATTACATCGAGTGATGTTTAGCTACACTGTGTGGTGTTGTTAATCTTATATAAACGTGGGATTGCGAGCATGGCCCCAGAGAAACAAGGAAGAAACCCAACAAAGGCTCAAGATTATTTTATGATGTTGCCTAATAAGAAGTGGAAATGCAACTTTTATCATGAGGAGTACTCAAGCTCGCGCACAAGAATGGCGCAAAAGAACTTATTGGGTGATGCCAACAAACAAATTGGAAAATTCAAGGGGCTAGGAGTTGAGAGAGTTATAGCTACTTTAGGTAAACAAATGCCTAAAAGTATGAACAGTCAGGTGGAGCTCGATACCTCCCGTCCACCCCCAAGTTATCTCACTCTCACTCTCAAAATATCTTGATCTGATCTTCTTCTTTGCACTGCCTCGATTCGCGTGTGCTATTGTCACTTTCGCAGCGCCTCGATATGCATGCCTTCTCTTTGCTCGAGCGACCTCGAGATGTGTGCCTTCTCTTCTCTTTCGCTCAGCCTCGATATGCGTGCGTTGGATTGTGTGTTCTCCTTCTTTTTTTATAGCCTTTCATGACTCCAAAATAAGCCACCAAAATCCTTTAAAATCGGCCAAAAATAGCTTTTCTCAAAAAGTGTGCATGTGCTTTTCACCTTCTTTTAGCGTGCGCTTATGATAGCAAACACGTACGCCATGAAAACGGCCTTGTTCGGAGCATCACCACGCTTTCCTTGTAGATCCAATGGACAAGCTCAATAGCTCATCTCGAAGATCGGACCTCTTCTTTCCCTTTGCATTGACCTTTCATGGCTAACTCTTCCATCTGGACCTCCGTCTAATGCCTGCAACTCTTGACACAGAAATCTAGATGCACTTTCAGCTCAAAACCACTTTGTTAGCAACTTCTGACCTCCATACAAGCATGCAAATGAGTGAACCACAAAACTAGAAAAAAGTTTTTCTACTCAACAAGATCTAAAACTCTCTCATACAGAGTTTCTTCAAATTATTTCTTTAACCAACTCAAAATCCAGCCGCAAAATCCAGCCGACACCATAATAGACAAAAACCAAAATTTTTCGACCAACACCAAACTTTCCCAAAACCTTCAAAACATCAAAACCATCCTTTTTGAACACTATCTGTGATATATATTCCAAAATATTTCACATACAAAATTGGAGCGTCACATCCATTCCCTCTTCAAGAACTCTGTCCTTAGAGTTTAAATGAAGGAAACTTAGTAAGGCATCTAAGTTTACCCATGAAGCATCTTCTACAGGATAAGCATCCCACTTAACCAAAACTTCTATTGTTCTATTCCTAAGCCGCTTCGTGTTCCTATCTAATATATATTCAGGTTCGACTTTCAAAGTCCCATCCTCCATGATCCTAGACTTGTCCTGCAAAATATGAGTTGGGTTGGCAACATAAGATTTCAATAGACAGACATGGAAAACAGGATGCACTTTTATGTTCTCAGGCAGTTCAAGTTGATATGCAAGCGTTCCTACCCTCTTTAAGATTTTAAAAGGTCCTGCGAAACGAGGTGAGAGTCTTCTATCCTTCCCAAGGATTAGATTACTACGTTTAGGTATTACTTTCAGAAATACCATCTCCCCAATCTGAAATTCACAAAAAGACCGCTTCTTATCATAGTAATGCTTTTGCCTATCTTGTGCTCTTTGAATGCTCTTCTGAATCAGTTTCACTTCCTCATCCATCCTCTCAAGCATTTGTCTAGACACTTCGACTCTATTTTGAGGATCCGCAAAATTCACAGGAGTGTGGCAATTCTGACTATACATGGCTTCAAATGGAGTCATTTGAATGGAGCTATGCCATATACTATTATAAGCAAACTCGGCTAAGGATAGGAATTCAGTCCAATTTGTTTGCTTCTCATTAACATACATTCGAAGCATATCCTCAAGTATGTGATTAACCCTTTCAATTTCTCCATCTATTTGTGGGTGAAAAGCTGTACTCATCTTAAGCTCCGTCCCAATTGCTCTGAATGTGGCCTTCCAAAAATCAAAAGTAAATTTGGAATCCCTATCTGACACAATACTTTTAGGCATCCCATGCAATCAGAAAATTTCTTTCACAAACAACTTAGCTACCTCAAGAGCACCATCAGTCTTTTTTATAAGAAAGAAATGTGCCATTTTGGTAAGACGATCAACGACGACAAAAATGGTATCATATCCCCCTCAAGCTGTAGGTAGTTTAGTAATAAAATCCATGGATATTGATTCCCACTTCCTGAAAGGTATATCCAAAGGTTGCATCTTACCAGGCATCTTATGTTGTTCCACCTTCACTTGTTGACATTGTAAGCATTCTTCGACATAACGACAAACATCATGCTTTAGTGTAGGCCAATAAAATGATTTTCGAACCTTGTTGTATGTTTTGTTATATCCAACATGTCCCGAAAATGGAGCATCGTGACAATCATACAAGATTTTCCATCTCAAAGGTGGCATATGGTCATCTTGTTGTTGAGCAACATATGCTTGTGTACGTTCGCGATCATAACACCTCTTGTAACACCGAAAGGATGGATGATTTCTGCCACAATACTCGCAAGGAGAATTATTGGATAAGCGGGGTTGCTTAGTGGTAACACCATGTTCCTCATCATATTGCCAAGCCCAACAATCAGGGATAACATGACCATGCTTATCACAGTAAGAACAATGTTTCTCACGATATTTGAGACGAGAAGAATTGCTACCTCTATATGGATGACAACTATGTCCATAACTACCACATTCATATTTGAAGAAAGGATGCTTGCGAGCAACACAAGCTATCTCTGAATCTGCATCATCCATTGTTATCATCACAGATTCATGAGGGTCTTTACGACGCTCGCGTCGTTGAGCATACTCAATCAAAGAAATACATGTTTAATCAAAATCAATCTCAGTTTTATTAGAAAGGATGGTAACAATATTATCATATAATGGATCCTGGACTGTGTCGAGAAGATAGGTCACCAATTGATTTCATGGAACAAGTGCGCCAGCAGCAGCAAGTTGACTGACGATATTCTTGAATGAGTCAATATGAGTTGTCATAGGACCTCCAACTTTGTACGGAGTGCTCAAAAGATTACGAAGATAAAGAATCTCTGTGACAGATTTCTTCTCAAAAGTAGAAACGATATATTCCCCTATTGCATGAGAAGAAGGAAGGCTAAATACATCCAACATAAGAGAATCATATAGAGCAGATAAAATATATTGACGAGCTGCTTTATCATGATAATGCCAAGCAGTGAAGTCAGATCTCCGTTGCTCAAAAAGAGGGCCTTGAGTCACAAGAGCATGATTCAGAGTTGCATCAATAGGTTGGGGTGGACAAACAAGATCACCAAGAATAATATATGAAAGATTATCACCTTCGAGTATGAATAACATCTTTACTTTCCAACCACGAAAACCATGTCCTTGAAATAGAGGAACAGATCATTGGCTAGAAGGAAAGCCATTGATGATTATAGACGTTGCCATCATACTTCGGGAGAATACATTTGTCAGAGCTCACGTCAATGTTCAAGAATACAATGGTCGCTCTGAAAATATAAAACTCAAGATACCCCAAAAAAGGATAGAACGTGAGATGGGAGTATACTAGAAATAGCATGCATGCCAAGAAAGCACTTTGAGCTGGTTGATCACGAAACCAAAATATTTTTGGAGAAAAGCAGAACTTGTTGATCACAAAACGGAGGTATTTTTGGCGAAAAGCACTACGATCATGCTGATCACAAAACCAATACGTTTATCACGAAGCCACGAGATTCTTAGCAAAAAGCAATACGAGCGTGCTGATCACAAAACCAAGAAAAAATTAGTCATCACAAAAAGTGACGTAACTTTCTGCTCCGAAGTCCGATTAGGGCATTTAAGTGCTCAGCCGAAGAGCACAATGAGAGCTATGCTGATAACTTTCTCAAATTTGCACCAGAAGACCTCCAAAAAACCACATCAAGTTAGACATGTCAAACTTGATAAGAGAAAATAAGCAATGAGATACTGAAAGCGCTATGTAATCAAATCAACAACTAATACTTCCTGTCTTTCTTCATTACAGTGAGCATACAATAGCAAAACCTTTGTTGCTCTGATACCATGTTGAGAGAGAAGAAGAAGAGATGATAGACACACCACATAGACTCCCAAAGACTGATTCATATTGATCACTAGTTACATATATATATATAGGTGAGACCTAGTTCAAGTTAGGGCAAGCTATGTATAGCTCTAACACGTATGACAAGAGGCAAGCTAGTGTAGATTAGACACAGCTTACATAATCATAGTGGGAATGAAATAACAATTTCTTCACATCTAGAAGTACCCAACAAGTGGGAAGACGAGCATCCAAGATTACAGAGAGCATCCAGAAGTAGCTAAGAAAATGGACATCTAGGAACGATGATCGCGTCCAAACAAGTACTCAATAGTAATCCATATGTGCCATGTTCAAATGAGTACTTAATAAATAATCCATATGTACCATGTCCAAACGAGTACTCAAGCAATTAGCCATATGTCCTCATATATATCATCATCAGTAAATAGTTGGAAGACGTTGAACCTTGCCACCTCCAAACGAGACCACAATGTGACCATGTCCAAATGACTACTCAATAAGTAATCCATATGTGTCCATTGTGAAAGCTAGGTAAATATGTGTCACATCCAAATGAGGACTCAATAATAATCCATGTACCAAGTCGAGACAAGTAAATATGTATCACATCCAAATGAGGACTCAATAATATTCCATGTACCACGTCCAGATGAGTAAATATGTGTCACATCCAAACAAGGACTCAATAATAATCCATGTACCATGTCTAGATGAGTACTTAAGTAGTTAGCCATATGCCACATTCAAATGAGTACTCAAGAAATTAGCCATATGTGTTCATAAATATTATCATATGAAAGACGTTGCACCTTGTCATGTTTAAACGAGTACGCAATAAGTAATCCATAGGTGCCACGGCCAAATGAGTACTCAATAAGTCAGCCATATGTGTTCATTGTAAAAGACATATAAGTATACATCACCACTTAAAGGACGAAATAAAAGTATGCCTTGCTTGAAGATATAAGGAGAATCAATAGGTAAATACATACCATAATTCATCAATAAGTTAATCTACAAAGAAGGAACAAATTGCTGGTCTAGCAAGACCTTGCATGCACTTATAAATATAGATGAGTATGAAAAATAAAGTAGATGTACTCATCCTGCACATATCAAATGTGCATTTAGTCCATTGGATTGTATCTAGGCACCTGTGCAAACATGCATGTAATCGAAGACACAAATGAGTGTGATGAAAGAGAACATACGAGCTCACCTTGGAAACAAACGAGTGCCTTGAAAACAAAAAGAAAACATGTGAGAAGCACCTTCGCATATATGAAGTAATGTATCCAAGAAGTAATGATATCAAAGTTAAATAGAAAAGAAACATTAAAAGAAAACATGTTAGCATGTTAACAACATAAAACATTTGGCAAGACCTTTTCTTCCATAGGATGGACCAGCTTATGAAGGTGAAGCTAGTGTTGAATACATGACGAGTAAGTCAAGCAAGATGTTAGCTTATGAGAGAATCAAAAAACAACTTGCTCATGTACAAGGTGAGTCTATGATATTGATAGCCACAATAGTTAAAGTAGAGGAATATCCTATTATGATGGGGCAGGGTCATACATGCTCAATTTATCATGGGAATATTATAGATGAGTGCATGATCTAATGGCCCCAATCTAGCCATCTTATGCATGGTGTGCTTTGGGATGTTTGGGCATGGAGCCTCTATGTAAAGATTATCATATACCAATGCTCAAGACATGAAGAGACCAATTGTGCCTACCTTCTAGAACTATTTATTTAGACAGAGTAAAGATGCAACATGAATTGGCCACCACAAAGAGAAAGGCTCTCTTTTATGAAGAGAAGATACTGCACCATGAAGAAAGAAAGGATAAGCCCCTATGACATCCCTATTTGATGAAGGGAAGATACAACCCCTGAATGAAAGAAATCATAAACACATTGATGAAGGGAGGAGCCTATCAGCAAAGAAGGAGACCCTATTTGATGAAGGGAAGATCTAACCTCTTGATGAAAGAAGAAGCCCATTGGTGAAGGATTCTTCCTATTAGCTCATGGAGCATTTTGCTCCCTTTTTGATGATTTTATAGCACTTTTTGAGATGTATATATTTTATTTACATTATTTTTAATGAGACCAATCTACCAAAGTTCTTATATTTTAAAGATCTTTTGGATCACTTTTGGCCATTGTTTGACTTTTGTGCACTTTTGAGCACTTTTCTAGCACTATTTGACCAATATTTAGCACTATTTGACCATAATAAGCTTTGTTGGATAAGTGTAGCTACAATGAGCATGGTGGTTTTAGTAATAACTTCAGCATTAATTTAAAACATGTCATTCTAGCCACCACTAGCATGGTCTCAAACATTTATTTTCAATACGTTGTTCCAAAATCTAGGCTGGCTTTAAAGATTAATTTTGCACATTTATTATAGTTAAAAGCATCATTTTGTTTTTAAGGGTATTGAAAAGATAATTTAAGCTTAGGCCTATAGTTATACCCCTCATTAAAAACTTGTGTTAGTTATCTTGGAAACATCTCTCATCCCTCTAGTTATTATCATTGCCATGGTTTGGTTACCACTAATAATGCATGCGAGAATTTAATTATGTATATCGCACACACATGCTCAAGGGAGTCACTACGCACAAACACTACATATCATGCGGGTTCAAGTCCTATTTGTAAAACCAATTTTCTATAAATTTATCTTGAATTAAACACCCTTTTTTTATTGAATTTGTGAATAACTCCTTTATATGATGCCCTTGTGTAAGTGAAAAATGTGTAAAAAGGGGATTTAAAAAACTTCTTCTATGGAACCCACGTGCTATGCTACAACAACACAATGCATTGATAGATGTGCAAAATAGCGAGCGCTCCTATAAGTGCCAATAAACTTAATGAAAATATGGGTGCTTTTATTAGCACAGTTATTGACACATCTATCAACATGGTTATATATGCGTTTATTAGCATGTCTACACTGTAAAATAGATGCACATTTAGACGCATTTATAAAGACACAAAAGAGTTTGAAATTATACTGTAGGCTTATAAATGTGCATCACTGCTTGCCAAACATTTCCCATGACTACCAAATCACATAATTTAATAAAAATATCAATGCTATGCACGTGTCACACACGATAATATGTTTTTTGCCAAACGCACATATACAAAAATTAAGTGAGGTGAGGAGAATGAGATATTATATAAAATAGTTTTGCCAATATGTAAGAAATTTCGATGATACAATGATGGGCTACGGTTCGATCTCATCCTCGATGAGATCAACCCTTGCCAAATTATCTACTTCAATATCCAAACCAATATAGAGATCTACAAATACATTCAGCCCACAACTACTTGTGCTACTCTGGTCATCAAAATGAGCATCACCAATGGGAGGCTTGTCCTTATGGATCATGGCTTGAATATCTATATCTTCTATCTCATGACCATCCTCCTCTCTTGTATCACTATCATCATCACCTCCATGGCTGTGATCATCCTCCATACGCTCCATATAAGTAAATTTACTATACATCAATTTTGAATGTGGCGTAATAGGTATGATGTGCGGCCATTACCTATTATTATCCAACCAATGGTTGATAGACAACCTATTCAAACACAAATACAAACCTCTCCATAGTCGTGGGAGAGAGCTATCCACATTAACAAGAAACTCAAAAAAATATACAAGTTACTCTTGTACCAGCCAACCCTCGGTCATGCTACCTTTGGGCCTCACATTTTGCCTCATGAAGTGCTCGACAAAGAACAACCATCTTGCATGTATAATGCCGCATATAGCAATCTCATCCACCAAATGCACTATGAGATGGAGTTCGCTTGTGAGAATAGATGGGCAAATAAATCTCGCACCATATCATTGACCACCTCCTCCTCCACGGCCTCATGAGGTAATGTTGGAGGGCTACTATCACCACCATCATTCCATGCATCCATAATGTCCTCCTAAAGATCCCACCTCATATTTCCGATGCTTCACCTCCTTAGGATGAGCATAGGGCAACATATGTGGGTGTGGCACTGCATCTTGTATCAAATTAGAAAAGGATCATAAATCAAACACTTGAACACCCACAGGTAGCTAAATCAACCTCAATGCTTTAACACTTACCATGGATATGGTCACATCACATTCTCCATACTTTGATATGTGATTGCGTGCATGATACATATTCCCTCGACATCAATCACACATACATTTGATTTTTAACTCCAACCACATTTCTCGATGGTGGATATAGAGGGATTCATTTTCCAATAGAGTTTCTTGTTAAAGATGAAGACATCCTACAAATAATAACAACTCAAAATGAAAGTCCAAAATGCTCGGGGTGTTCACCTTAAAAAAATTTAGTGTACCACATGCATTCAAAAGGAGGGGTATTTTAATGCACCTTTAGGAAAAATTTTAAAAGGATTATGATAACAAAGGGGGTTTTTTATTTTACTTCTAGAAAAAATCCATTAGTTCATAAGGAAAGAGGGGTGGTTTTATTGGAAAAACTATTTCAATT
Source organism: Dipteris shenzhenensis (assembly GCF_047967505.1). NCBI lineage: Eukaryota > Viridiplantae > Streptophyta > Polypodiopsida > Gleicheniales > Dipteridaceae > Dipteris > Dipteris shenzhenensis. Next base: position 1,427,026 of record NC_141619.1, on the reverse strand, counting down.
GAGGGGTTTCTTTAATACCCTTTGAACACACATGATACGTAGGGTTTTTTAGTAGTGCACCCCCTGAGCCAAAATGATAGTGCTTGCAATTTTTACCACAAAACTGTGTAACACATTTATTACTGTGTCTATTTAGACGCGATAACTAGTTAGACGTGTAATTTTTAGATGCAGTAACTGATTTTTAAACCTACTTTTTGTTCATTTCCTCACTAGTCTATGATGCTTGAATTCCTTTCAAGTTTTATGCCCATCTCCAAGAGGAACTCATCTCCAAGCAGATTACACATCCATCTCCAAGCATACAAGAGAAGAGGGTGAAACAGGAAGCCACAAGAGAGGGAGAAGAAGCTTTCATAGCTCTATCCAAGGTAAGTCTCCTGTCAGTTGCTCTTCTCTCTCAATCTATGATGCTTCTTGTACTTGTTGAAAGTTATTTTCTTCAGATTCATCCTCTGTCACCCACAGGAAAGAATGTTTTTGGGCACTCTTGTTCTATGTTGGGGTCGGTTAGTCTCTCATTGTCAATTTTTGTCAAGATTCTTTGTCATATAAGTTTGTCTAACATTGCATCAAATTGTTTTTTTAACTATGCACCTGTGCCTACAGATGTGCTATTAGACATGTGTATAGATGCGCTGCGATAGTTCTCTCCTTCCTAAAACCTTCTCCTTCCCATCTCCATCTCCTTCTCCTTCTCCTTCTCCTTCTCCTTCTCCTTCTCGTTCTCATTCTCGTTCTAGTTCTTGTTCTCCTTTACCTTCCAATTTTCCTTCTCCTTCTCCTTCTCCTTCCATTCTCCCTTCTCCTTCTCCTTCTCGAGAGGTGCAACACCAAGAAATCCTAGGTATGATGTGCATTCAAGGGGTATTAAAAAAACCCCTCAACTAAATTTTCTCACCCAATAAATCAACCACTCTTCAATTATGAACTAACGCATTTTTCTCTAAAGTTGAATTAAAAACTCCCTCCTGTTATTGTAAACTTGTTAAATTTTTTCCAAAGTGGTAATTAGAATGCCCCTCCTTTCGAATGCATGTGGTACACTAAAATTTTGGGAGGTGAAACCGCCGAGTTCTTCCCATTCAATTTTCCTGTCTCCTTTTTTCCATTTTCCTTGTTCTTCTTCTTCTTCTCCTTCTCCTTCCCTTTTCCTTCTCCTTCTCTTTTCCTTTTTCCCATATTCATTCCTTGTTCTTCTCCTTCTCTTTCTCTTCTCTTGCATGCATGTTTAAGTTGGATTTTCAATGCCTTAATCAATCATGAGGGATTGCATGCATGATCGAAATAAGAGATTGCACATGTGAGGGAAATTGGGATAAAGCATCAGGGCAGGATAGGGAAAGAGGGCATGCATGATGGAAATCATGGGATTGCATGAGGGAAATTGGGATAAAGCATCAGGTTGTTGATAGGGAAAGAGGGCATGCATGATGGAAATAAGGGATTGCAAGCTGATAAGCATAGGATAAATTCATCTGAATAAAGATTTGATATATGCATAACTCTTATATGCACATGCATAACTCTTTTATGCACATGCATAACTCTTTTATATATGCATATGGAAAGAGGGCTTGCATGATGGAAACAAGGGATTGCATGAGGGAAATTCGGAATATAAAGCATGAGGGCGTGATAGGGAAAGAGGAAAATAAAGGATTGCATGAGGGATTTCCCTTTTCTCTTTTCTTCTGTGCTCTTCTTATGTTCTTATCTTCTTTCTTTCTTCTCTTTTCTTCTCTGCTCTTCTTTCTCTTACTACTATTATTCTATTCTCTTTCCTCTTTCCTCTTTCCTTTTTTCTTATGTGCTCTTCTCTTCTTTCTTTCTTTCTTCCCTTCTCTTATCTACACTTCTTCTTTCTTCTCTTCTCTTCTCTACTCTTCTTATCTTCAACCCTTCTTCTCTTTGTTGAGAGGAAGAGAAAGAGGAGAGAGATGGACACAAGACTTTCATCTAGAATGAAGGAGCATACATCACATAGCATCAAGAAAAGTGCGATTCTTACGCTCTGCATGAGCATTTTGTTGAGGAGAGTATCGAACATTATATTCACAATGAATGCCACACTCGATGCAATAATCATTAAAAAGATTAGAAATATGTTCTCCACCGTTGTCACTACGAAGGGTCTTGATCCGAAAACCAGTATGAAGTTCTACGACAGTTTTATATTGCTTGAATACTGATAAGGCCTTTGACTTATGTCACAAGAGAAATGCAATTGTATATCTTGACCAATCGCCAATGAAAGTGATGAAATACCTGTAGAAAGACTTGGATGGAGGAAAAGGTTCACATATATCAGTGTGAATAAGATCCAATAAAGCATGAAAGGGTTTTCGATGAAAAGTTGAAGTAGATGCATGAAAGGGTTTTCGATGATGCTTGATAAGAGCATAATATTCACATAGGCCCATGTGAGGATGAGCGGGGAGATTCATACCATCAACAAGATCATGATGATTTATAGCAAGTAGCTTGGCAAAATCTAAATGAACAAAATGATGATGCCATAGCTTGCAGTCCAGATCACTAGGGGCTATAACCGCATTAGTAATATCATCATTTAAGGAAAGTTGAAAGAGGTTACCATTTCGAGGAGCAACTGCTAGGGTATGTCCATCTTTTTGAATCCAACACTGTGTGGTCAAAGCCAATGAAGAGACCAAGATCAACAAGTCATGCACTAGAAAGAAGATTTCTCTGAAGATCTGGAACATGGAGAACACCTCGCAAGACTCTTGTTGAAGAAGAAGTGCCAAGATATAAATCTCCAACGCCCATGACTTGACAAGCAATGTCATCAATAAGATAAACCAATTTCTTGTGAGGAAGAGCATGATAATTATGTAACCATTGAGATTGATATGTCATATTACTACTAGCACCAGAATCAACAATAAAAGTGGAACCATCTCAAACATGAAGTATCCTTTCTGGAGAGACATCAGAATAGATATGATTTGCCTCTTGATGCATATGGGCATCTTGTTGTTGAGCAGCATATGCTTGCGTACGTTCGGGATCATAACACCTCTTGTAACACTGAAAGGATGGATGATTTCTGCCACACTATTCACAAGGAGAAGTGGGGTTGCTTAGTGGTAACACCATGTTCCTCATCATATTGCTGAGCCCAACAATCAGAGACAACATGACCATGCTTATCACAGTAAGAACAATGTTTCTCATGATATTTGAGACGAGAAGAATTGCTACCTCTATACGGATGACCACCACATCCATAACTACCACATCGATATTTGAAGAAAGGATGCTTGCGAGCAACACAAGCTGTCTCTGAATCTACATCATCCATTGTTATCATCACAGATTCATGAGGGTCTTTACGATGCTCGCATCATTGAGCGTACTCAATCAAAGAAATACATGTTTGATCAAAATCAATCTCAATTTTGTTAGAAAGGATGGTAACAATATTATCATATAATGGATCTTGGACTGTGTCGAGAAGATAGGTCACCAATTGATTTCATGGAACAGGTGCACCATGTCACGCACCATTCTTTCACAATCACGATCAAAATTGTAGCAAGATAATAATCACAAATGAACAAGAAGAGAGATTCCAGTATGAATCAAACTAATGAGTCTTTACAATAATTTTGGAGAAGAATCACTCCGTGAAGGAGCTCGATACCACCCATCCACTCCCGAGCTATCTGACTCTCTCTCACTCTCACTCTCACTCGCATGAAGATGTTCAAATCAGATGATCAAATGATCAAATCTCAATCACACTCTCACTCTCACTCTCACTCTCAAAATATCTTGATCTTATCTTCTTCTTTGCATTGCCTTGATTCCGTGTGCTAATTGTCACTTTCACAACAAGACAAAGCACCCATAGACGTGCGCACAGACGCGTTTCATGAACTAAATAAAAAACTTATGGGCGCGTCTATTTGCACGTTAGGAGACCCGCGTCTATTAGCGCGTCTATATATCAGACTTACGCGCATTTAGGCGCGCTTATACACGCGTAAATAAATGCGCAAATAAACGCCTTGATAGATGCACGTATAGACGCATATCGAACAGACAGAAGCGTATATACACACGTTTGTAAACGTGCTGATAGACGTGCCTTTTTTTTTTATTTAAATTTTACAGAATACTGTGTATGTTGTGTATGCTATATAGTTACAAGAATCCCATATCCACATTCTGTAATTCAATTCTTACAGCTAACCTCATTTTAATTACAATTCCAAATAAAATATTACAACTCCAAAACGCAATAAAATTGAAAGCTCAAAAAGTGCTTGTATATACATATAGCACGAAGCTAAGCCATGTCATGTGGCTCCAAGTACAAAAAATAAGGAAGCTAAGCCATGTCATGTGGCTTCAAGTACAAAAAATAAGAGGAGTCTATATACAAGAGGCACGAAGCCAAGCCAATGGCTTTAAGTACAAAAAAGAATAGTAGCACTACTTCTACGACTAATCCTCGTTGCCTTCCATGCTCCCTGATGCGCTACCTTCTGTGCTCCCTTCTGCACCTCCTTCCTCGTCTTCCTCGTCGTCTTGTGCAGGGGCGCCCTGTAAACAAGGGACAACATATATCAATGTATGAAAAATCAAATCTTTACTTATAATTTTGGCATTATTTAATTACTTTCAAATACCTGGGGGGCATGTCCAGTCGCTCGGGTATACTACTCCTCAGTAATCAACCCGTCATCATAGAAGTGCCTCCATGTATCTCCTCTGTGATGGTGGCGGTGGTAGGCTGTCTCCACTGGAGTAGGGTATCTGCCCACGATCTCAAGCTGCATGACCGCGATACACTTTGTGGAGGGATTAGTACAAAGAAACAACCAACCTCCTAATAAACTACATAAGCAATATAATTTGAGATCGATACTTACAAATTGGGCCTCCCATGATTCAACACCCCCTGCTCCAAAATGCGCGCTTCCATACTCCTCCATCTGGATCCTCCGTGCCTCCACGTGCTGCAGACTGGGCTCCTCCCTCGCTGACTTCATTGCCTTCTTCCACTCACGCTTCTGAGCGGTGTGGGGCGGGCCCCTTGGAGGTTGACCTGCCTCAAGTCTGGGTGATGTCATAATAAATCGTATCATCACCCAGAGGCACGTCTAAATCATCGGAATCATCATCCTCGGCCTCACTGCCACATGGCCCAAAGCACTGTGCCATGCATCCGCCACCGCTCTCCCTGCTACTACGCCTGCCACCCTGTCGTGTCGAGCTCGTATGCTAGCCACTCGTAGCTGGGGACTACGCGGAACTACGCTGACCACTCGTAGCTGGAGAACCGAGTCTCGATGGCTGGGGAGTACGTCGACGGCTCGCTGAGGCAGAAGGACCTCCTGAAGGCATGGGGGAAGGGGCATAAGACGGGATGGCAGAAGGGACATAAGACGGCATGGGGGAAGGGGCATAAGACGGTACGGGGGAAGGGGCATAAGACGGCTGTGTGGACTCCGCTGGGGTGATCTCAGGCGGTGTGGGGTGGCTCGGAGTCTGTACTGCCGACTCCTGGGGAGTGTTAAGGGTACCCGTCATGTACCCGTATAACTCCGCAGGACTAGGAGGGTGCCCTAAAATATTATATAAATCCTTCCATATCGATTCACGCGGATCAGGTGAGCTAGAAGCACTTCCTCCCCACATGTTAAACTGGAAAAAAATAAACAAATCTATTACTTTGGGAGCTGAGAAGAAAGGGGGGAAAAAAAAAAAGAGGCTCTGTCAGAGCGCGTCAATAGACCCGTCTAATCTTCGCGTCTATAAACGTGTCTAACAGAGCGTTTAACAATTCAAGTAAAAGCGCGTCTATTACCGCGTCTAACAGACCATCAAAACATCCATCTAACAGTGCGTTAAAAAGCGCGTTTAACAACCCGTCCAAACATCCGTCTAACAGCGCATCTAAAAGCGCGTCTAACAATTCGTTTAAACTTTCGTTTAACAGATCGTCTGTTTGAGCGTCTATATCCGCGTCTGTGCGTGTCTGTAGCAAGCCAGACACGCAAATAGAGGCGCCTGTAGATGCGCGTTTAGACGCGCCCTCAGACGCCTGTATACACGCGCTCCGACAGTCGAGAATACACAAAAGTGGAAAAGGACGTTTCGCCCGACAAAAGAACGTGTCGCTCATACCTAGATGCTGCGTTTCGTGGATGCGAAAAAGTACAAAACTGGAAAGAGCAAGCAAGAACAACTTCAAAAGGACTTACTTGGAAAAAGGTATGGAAGGATCTTTCTTTTCCAAACTTGTTTCTTCTCCTCCTCTTCTCCTTGTTCGTACTCCTCCTCTTCTTTAGGCTTGGAAGCAAGCTGTGTAGGTACAGTCCCTTTGTCTTGAGTGAAAGCTTGGAACTGTGTGTGTATGGGAGGCTCTCTCTTAAGCTTCGAATCTATAGAACTGCTAATAATGAAGGAAGAAAGCCGCTCGCGAAGTTTAAGTAGTTAAAAGAAAAGCAAAGCGAGCGGCACGCCGAAAAGCAGGTTTAAAAGTCGCGGGTATAGTCGCGTCTATTAGCGCGTCTATAGTCGCGTCTGAATACACAGAGGAAGCGCGTCTATAGTCACGTCTATTAGCGCATCTACAGGCGCGTTTAAATACACAGAGTAGACGGGCATTTAGACGCGCAGGTAGACGCGATAGTAGACGCGACGATAGACGGGCATTTAGACGCGACACAGAGTTTTTAAGTTAAGCATTTGAAGAAGAGCAAATTTGGTGGGTTGTTTGCTTGTAGGATGTCTCCATCTTCAACAAGAAGCTCCACTGAGGATGAATCCCTCCGTATCCACCATCGCGAAATGTGGTTGGAGCAAAAAATCAAATGTCTGTGTGATCGATGTCGAGGAAACATGTATCGTGCACGCAGGATTACGCTCAATCATATCTCAAAGTATGGAGAATGGGATGTGACCGTATACAGGGTAAGGATTTGTAAGTTAAGGTTGATTGAGATACCTATGGGTGTTCATATGTTTGAGTTATAATGATCCCGTTTTAATTTGATACAGGATGCAGTGCCACACCCGCACATGTTACCCTATGCCCGTCGTGAGGAGGCGAAGCGTCGGTGATATGAGGTGGGATCTTCAGGAGGGACCGTTACGGATGCATGGAGTGATGGTGATAGTAGCCCTCCACCATTACCTCATGAAGCCGTGGAGGAGGAGGTGTTTGATGATATGGTGCGGAATTTATATGTCCATCAAGGGAGGGATAATAGCATGGAGCAGGATGATCTTTTTACCGCAGCATCGACTCCACTGTTTGAGGGGTGCACATTCTCTGTTCTACGTGCCTCCCTTGAGTTACTAAACTTGCAAACCATCTATGGATAGAGCAATGCAAGTTTGAATGCATTACTCAAGTAAGCTTTAATTTAAAGTCGATTTTGCAAACATGATGAATTATGCGCGTGGGTTAATTACTCGAATGCTTTTCCTCATTTATGGTCTTCACGTGCAGGCTATTGTGTAAAATGCTTCCAAGGGAGAATAAATTACCGACCTCAAGAGATATGGCAAGGCAACATGTGACCTCTCTTGGAGGATTAGATTACAAGCACATCCATGCATGTGTCAACGATTGCGTTTTGTTTCGTGGACTACATAAGGATGCAAGAGAGTGTCCTACTTGTGGAGAGGCAAGATATAGAGCAGATCTCAAAACCTTGGACGTGCCTCATAAGGTATTGCGACATTTTCCCATAATCCCTCGCATCCAACATATGTTCAAGTGCAAATCTATTGCAGAGCTCATGTCATGGCATTCCTCCCATCGATCAACCGATGGCAAGTGGAGAACTCCCGCGGACTCTCCTGCGTGGAAGCATATTGAAGACACATGGCCAAGCTTCAAGGAAGAACCTAGGAGCTTGAGACTTGGATTGGGTATGGATGGTGTGAACCCATTTGGTCTCAAAAGCACGTCTTACAGTGTATGGCCAGTGGTATTGGTGAATTACAATCTTCCACCCTCTATGGCTATTAAGAAAGGACATGTCATGCTGTCCCTTCTAATTCCAGGGAAACATAAAGTCAAAAACTCTGATGTTTATTTGGAGCCTTTGATTGATGAGCTAGAGATACTTTGGAGAGGTATCGAGGTGCATGATGTGAGCAGGCCTCCCTCGTCATGAGACTTCAACTGCAAAGCAGTCTTGATGTGGACGATGCATGACTTCCCAGGCTATGGCAAGTGTTCAGGTAAGAATTGCATTTTTTAATTATGAATAGGCAAGGACGTGGCACCCTAAATCCACCTTCCACTCTTAATTGCATCTATTGTTTCAGGTCTCACTACATCGGGTTACCATGCATGTCCTGTTTGTGGTCCTTCGCTAGTTGCCTCATGGGCAGACGCATTGAATAAGGTCATCTATGAGAATCACCATCGATTTCTCCCACCTGATCATCCTAGATATGCTACCCCTTGGAATGAAGTCCTCCCACAATCACTCACCACGGGAGATTGGATGAGAATTTGGGACGGATCCACGACTCCTCCACCACTTGGCATGAGCCGGTAAGGATTTGTAACTATTGGCTGGAAGTAAAGATTGGCTATATTGGTTGAAAGTGAAGATTGCATGCTAACACTTTATTTTGTTTAGATACTCCATCTTTTATCGTTTACCATATTGGTCCCACCTCAAGATCAATCACCTGCTCGATCCCATGCATATCTTCAAGAATGTGGCATCTACCATTTGGGAGCATTTGAATGGGACACGAGATTCGGTAGGCATAAGGGAGGATCTACGTACCACAGGGAGGATGCATGAAGCTTGGCCTCAAGAGAGACCAAATGGGCGTGTTTTTTTACCTCGTGCACCGTGGATGTTATCAAAGCTAGAGATGGCGATGGTGAAGCGTGCTATGACTACAATTCGTACTCCCACTGGATGCATGAGGTGTTTGAAGGGAGCCTTTACAAAGAGCAAGAAAAGAGGTGTAGAGAAATTATATGGCTTGAAATCTCATGATTGGCACAAGATGCTCCAAGTAAGTATTTTATATGCATAATATGTTTTTCCTTTCAAATTTGTGAGTGAATAGCTATAAGCAACTAATCAACCACCTCCTCGCGGGTTCAGTTCATACTACCTTACTAGCATTTCACGTAGTGCATCAAAGGACGTGAAAGATTGTATTTACAAGATGGGCGAGCTTGTGAGGTATGTGAGCTCAAAGGAAATAGATCCCACCACGCTTGAGAATGCTCGAGTTATGTCAGTGGAGGCGGTTTGTTTAGTGGAGGAGACATTTCCACGTTCTATTCTCACAAGCCAACTACATCTCATAGTGCATTTGGTGGATGAGATTGCTATATGCGGTACTATACATGCACGATGGTTGTTCTTCCTCGAGCGCTTCATGAAGACCTTGAAGGGCTTTGTGAGACAAAATGCAAGACCCGAAGGTAGCATGGCCGAGGGTTGGTTGGTACAAGAGTCACTTGTATATATTTCTGAGTTTCTTGTTGATGTGGAGAGCTCTCTCCCACGACTATGGAGAGATGATGAAGACCTAAGGATGACCTCTATTGTGCCTCATGGAAGAGGACGCAACAAAGTAATAGACACGGAGTTGCATAATAGTATCAACCTCTTTTGCGTGCTTAATAGTGATGTGATGAAAAGATGGGTGACAAGATACGAGGATGCAAAGGCAAGAAGACAAGAAGAAAGGGCCCTCTTTCGTACACACCACGGATCTCGTGTGCCATACCCTCAGCGTCTAAGAGCACTTCCAAAGGATATTCATGTGGATTGGCTACTTGATGAAATGGAGAAAGCAGAGAAAGACAAGGGGATGCATATCACAATGGAAGAATGGGAGTATGCTAGGGGATGCATGAGCAAGGTCGGTATATAGAATGTTATGCATAAGTTAGGAGGTTTTTATAATTTAGATTGCTTATTTAATTGATTTTTTCTTGGTGTAGTGCACTATGTTCAATGCTATATGGTGTGAGGGCAAGCATTTTCGAACACAACGGATTGATGATAAGAGAAACACACAAGATTGCAGCGTCATTGCTAGCTTTGAGGGAGCCAATGGAGTCATGGATGATTATTGTGGCATAATCCAAGATATCATTATGCTTGACTTTCGACGCTTCTTTGTGTATGTTTTGGATGTAAAGTGGTTTAAGGACGTGGTGGAAAGAGGCCCTAATGCAACAATCAAACGCCATGCAAGTGGCTTTGTAACTATTGACTCCACAAAGTTTTGGCAAAGTAGGAAGGACACACTAATACTACCGCAACAATGTGAACAGGTACTGTGCACACACATAAAAATACTCGCTTTTAAATATTTGATGCAAGAAAAGTAACATGATTGTATTTGTGTTTGAATTAGGTTGTCTATCAACCAATGGTGGATAATAATAGGTGGTGGCATGTCATACCTATTATGCCACGTTCCAAAGTGATGTATAGTACATTTACTAATATGGAGCGTATGGAGGATGATCATGCCCATGGACGTGATGATGACCGTGATACAAGAGAGGAGGATGATCATGAGATAGGAGATATAGATATTGAGGCCGGCATTACCCGTGAGAACGAGCCTACCATTGGAGATCTTGATTTCGATGAGCACATGAGTGGCAGAAGTAGTATTGGGTTAAATGTATTTGTAGATCTAAACACTTGTTTGGATTTTGAAGTAGATAGTTTGGCAAGGGTTGATCTCATTGAGGATGAGATTGAACCGTAGCCCCACAATTGATATTGGCAAAACTATTTTACATATTGTCTCATTCTCCTCATTTCCCTTAATTCTTGTATATGTGGGCTTGCAAAAAATTATGTGCTTTGGTAATCATGGGCAATGTTTGGAAAGCAATGATGTACACCAAAATCTCACTTTCTGTATTCTCTGGATCGCGTCTAACCCCGCGTCTAAATGCGCGTCTGATTCTCAGTGTAAACATGCAAATAAACGCGCAAATACACGCGCAAATAGACGCGCTAATAGACGGGATGTTAGAGGGGCCCGTATTTTCTCAGGTCTAATGCGCAAATAAACGCGGTGATTGACGCGCAAATAGACGAGCATTTAGCCGCGCTAATAGACGCGCCCGTAATTTCTCTACTAGAGCAACGCCTATAGACACGCCTGCTATTTTGCGCGTCTACCAAGCGCGTCTATAGTTGCTTTGTGTTGTTGTGTTTCGCAGTGCCTCGATATGCATGCCTTCTCTTCACTCACACAACCTCGAGATGCGTGCATTTTCTCTTTCGCACAGCCTCGATAGGTGTGTGTAGGATTGTGTGTTCTCCTTCTCACGATCTCCTCTTCTTTTATAGCCTTTCACGACTCCCAAAAAGCAGCCAAAAGCCCCCAAAATCGGCCAAAAATAGCTTTTCTCAAAAAGCGTGCGTGTGCTTTTCACCATCTTTTAGCGTGCGCTTTTGATAGCAACCGCCCTATTCGAAGCATCACCACACCTGCCTCATAGATCCAATGGACAAGCTCAATAGCTCATCTCGAAGATCGGACCCTCTTCTTTCCCTTTGCATGTGACCTTTCATGGCTAACTCTTCCATCTTGACCTCCGTCTAATGCCTGCAACTCTTGACATGGAAATCTAGATGCACTTTTAGCTTTTGTTAGCAACTTTTGACCTCCATACAGGCATGCAAATGAGTGAACCACAAATTTTCCACTAGGACAAAGTTTTTCTACTCAACAAGATCTAAAACTCTCTCATACAAAGTTTCTTCAAATTATTTCTCTAACCAACTCAAAATCAAGCTGCAAAATCCAGCCGACACCATAACGGACAAAAACCAAAATTTTTTGACCAACACCAAACTTTCCCAAAACCTTCAAAACATCAAAACCATCCTTTTTGAACACTATCTGTGATATATATTCCAAAATATTTCATATACAAAATTGGAGCATCACACACCAGTAGCAGCAAGTTGATTGACGATATTCAAGAGTTGCTCCCAACAAAGTGATTCTATTCATAGATCATAGGCATATATATAGTTAAGGACTAGGTTGAGTTAGGGCAAGCTATATATAGCTCTAATACTCTTCTCTTCTAATCCTTTTCTTTGCAGTTCAGCATGTGGCCAGGAAGCTCTTCAAGAGACTCAGCCGACTGATCCCGTGCAGTTGGAAGTCCCTGCTCCAGAGGCGAGTGCCCATTGCAGTACTCATCATGACATAGCAGCATGCATAGTAGCAGGGAGAGCTCTAGCATAGGATGCATGGGACAAGGCTTTGGGGACAGCACTTGGGCCAGGGATGATTCAGATGCATATGTGCCAGAGGGTAATGGTATCATCTACTATGATATCACTGAGAGGGGAGGTATCCTATAGGATGCATAGGGGAGGCACATGCGTGAGCTATATAGTTCATAACAACTACAGAGATTACTTTATTCCATTCAAAGAGAAGAAAGAAGGTTTGGCTGAGGATACCATCAAGACTATACGCAGGAGGTATCCCAATGCAGTACGTGTTCCTGAATGTGTTGAGCTCACTTAAAAATGGGCAAAGACAAAGATTACTACTAACCTCATCAATAAGAGGTCTTTGCTTAAGAGACAGGCACTAGCTGAGATTGCCAGGAGAGAGGGAGGACAACCACCAAGGGGCTAGCCACACACCCCTCATAAGCACGAGTGGAAGAAATCGATGAAGGTAGCGAAAGAGGACCCCAGTCTAAAGCACATGGAGGTATGATGGATCTAGATGAAGCGATATGGAAACGTGCATTTTGGAGCAGGAGGTATTGCATCATGATGGGAGGCCCCATTTGTAAATATCGATCTAAAATTATATTGTGTTTAGCATGTGGTTTATTAGGAGGTTGTTCCTTTGTACTAACTCCTTTGCAAATTGTGTCATCTTGCAACTTGATAGTGTGGGCAGCTACCCTACTCCTGCTGAGATAGCCTACCATTGTGGACGTCGCATGTGACATACTTGGAGGCACTTCTATGACGAGGGGTTGATTATTGAGGAGCAGTATATCCGGGCTACTAGAGCGCCCTTGGAGGTATTTAAAAGTTCTTAAAAAATGTCAATGTTGTAAACAAAGATTTGATTTTTCATACATTAATACATCTTGTCCCTCATTTATAGGCTTCTAGGGATATTAAGGAGGAAGAAGATCGAGGAGAAAGAAGGCAACGAAGAAGGCTCTGATGATGAGAGTAAGGATGAGGATGCCTCCGATTAGTACAAAAAGTAGTGCTCTAAGTAGTGATAGCTATTCTTTATTGTATTTGAAGCCACAAGTGGCTTGGCTTCATGCTTTAACAAGCACTTTTTGGGCTATGAATAAATATACACTCCTCTTATTGTTTGTACTTGAAGCCACAAGTGGCTTGGCTTCGTGCTATATGTATATACAAGTTCTTTTTGGGCTATGAATTAATATACACTCCTCTAATTTTTTTGGCATTCAATTTTCTTGTGCAATGTTTTATCAATGAATGCTTTGTGATGTAAATGTTTTGGAGTTGTAATGTTCTATTCGGAATTGTAATTGTCAGCTATACACATGCATGGAATCATGAAAATTCAAATATTGTTGGCTATAAGAAATGCATTGCACTGTAGAAATGGAATTCTTGCAACCACACAGCATTCTTCAAAAAACAAAATTTCTTTAGAGCATTTATAAGCACATCTATTAGTGTGTCTTTCAGTTTTATTTTTATTTTTGCAAAGTGATATATAGACGTGCCTATAGAGCGGGTCTACAGACGTACTAGTAGATGCACCCATCACTTTTTTTTAAAATTTAGTAAACACGTCTGAAAATGCATCTATGGATGCATCATGTTGTTGTGTGCTTACATATTTATGAGTGACCCCCCCGAGCACACATGTTGACATCCAAAAAAACAGCAAAGTGTGTTGTTTTTTTAAAATCTCTAACCACTCCAATTTTCTCTAACCTATCAATGTTCTTAAGATAGTGCTCATGACAAAGCTCCAACCTTCCCTTCTCTTACTACAAGTAAGCTCCAACATTTATTATACTCCAAGTATAATAAATGTTTGACATAGTCTTTTTTGTTTTTGTAGGGAGATAGCATCCTTTTTCCTTATATATATTTTTAAATGCCAACTTTTATGCCTTTCTGCATGTGCACTAAACTATTATACTTGAAATGTAGTATAATTATTTTGTAGACTTCTTAAGGGCTAGTAAGGATTGGAGGCAACTTAAAGGACTTTGCATTGTAGTTTTGCAAACCCAAGGGTAATTGTCTTCATGGAAAACATTAAAGAGTGTGCACAAACCTAGACTTTGTGCTCGAGGATAGTAGGTAGAGAGTTGTTCAAATAAATAATAAAAAAAGCTCCATAATGGATCATCTTTTGATCTTGTGAAATCAAATTAAGATAGTTTTCATATTTGGTGGCCTTTTCTTTTAGAAACTGCAAATGTGTAAATTTCTTAAACTTTGCTAGAGATTTAATGTAAAATTTAGAAGCTAGTCCAGTCTACTACGATGAGTGTGACTTCGTAGCCTTTGTGTTTCTTTTTCTTTTTTTTGAAAAGCAAGAACCATAACATTAGAGCATAAACAATAATGCTTTGTTGAACCAATATAAGAATAGCTCATGAGAGTTAAACACTCCATTGCATGGTTGCATATCTGTACAAATATCATACTCTCTTGAAATAGAATGCACTCGATTTTTTGATAGTTTCATACTAAGATTACTTCTGCAAAGACAAGGAACTAGATAAAAACAAAAAGATGGGAAAAGGAAGGATGGGAAACATTGAAGTTGAATATTGCATATGAGGACAATGCCGGAGTGGATCTACGGTAGCCTGCATTGTTCGACCATCGACACATATGGTCCTGTTGAGGCCACAGATAGCCCCTAAAAGTTGGAATTCATTGTAGAAGCAGATCAGAGACTTCATGAACTTTTTTGAGTGTGTTGTTTTTCTTCTCTCTAAAATTCAATGAGATGAAGTTCCAACCTTCCACTAGACATCTCTCTTACTAGTATAATCCAAGTATAATAAATGTTTGATTGTACTCCACATGTAGGGAGATAACTTTCTTTTTCCTTGTATTTCTTTTTTAATGCGATTTCATGCATGTGCTTTAAACTATACTTGAAACTATAACACACATATTATATAGACTACGAATTATGGGAGCTTGCACAAACCTGAGAATGGCAAGTAGAGAGTTATGTAAAACAATAATTAAAAAGCTCCAAAATGGATCATGATCTTGTGAAATCAAATTATCATCATCGCATTTTCTATTATAAGGTACAAACGTTTAAAATTCGCTAGAGATTTATTGTAAACTTTTAGAAGTGGTCTTTGTGTTTTCTTTTTTCTTTTTTTGGGTAAAGCATGGGGCGATAAGAACCATAACACTAGAGCATGCTTTGTCGAACCAAGATGAGAAAAGCTCGTGAGAGTAAAACACTCCACTGCATGTCTACGACTATCGCCTTCTCTCGTACGTAGAATGAACTCGGTTTTTCGACACTTCCAAACGACGATTACTTCTGCAAAGGCAAGGGACTAGAGCGAAACGACAACACGGAGAACGAAAACAAGTTGATATTGAAGGTGAATATTGCATCCGAGGACAATGCCGACGGCAGCCTGCATTGCTCGACCATCGACAGATATGATCCTGTTGAGGCCACAGATAGCCCCAGGAAATTGAAATTCATTGTAGAAGCAGAGCAGAGACTTCATGAACGCGGATCCTCGACGTAATCTGGAGAGCGTGAAATTCTTCATTTCACTGTAGCAATTACAGTACAGTGAGGCGCGCACGGCCTGCATTAATTCCATCCCGGCGATAAGACTTCGGCCAATGTAGGAACATTGCTGAATACTGGAGCTAACTCGGGGGTGCTTGATTTTGGCATGACCAGCGAACTGCGAGTGTAGGGTGATACCGGTCGTCCTACACAGTGATAGTGCCATGAATTATCGATGAAAGAGTCGATATGGGACTCCAACTCTGGGGTGGCTGGAATCGTTAAAGGAGTCAAGGCATGGCGCTGAGGAGCCAGCTCTTTGGCGCGACAAGCCGCAGCAGCAGGACGGAAGCGTGCAACCGATAGCGGGGCAGCATGAATATTGTCTTCCGCAGGAGAGACGTGTTGAGCTAATGGAGAGCAAGGTCTACCACCAGCCATTTCCGCTGAAAGACGATTAGCTGCAAGTCACACTGATCGTGGTAGACTGGACTGATCTATATATTGGAGACGGTCGGTTTGAATGGGAACACGTCGGACAATGGTAAATTACATTGCAAAAAGCAACATCTTCTTATTGTTAATTGATAAAAGCAACATCTTCTTATTGTTACATTGCAAAAAGCAACATCTTCTTATTGCTCCGCTCGCCATCATGACTTCTAGTAAATCCTGAAAAATCTCGCTCTCATTGCACTCTTTGCTTTCTCTTCCCTTCTCTTTTTTTTGCCATTTGGTCATTATACATTTTGGATCGCAATTTACATGGTGCAATTTATTTTGATGTTTCAAACGGTTTGGTTTCATGTCAATGTCAAGTTTTGTCCAAAAAATATATAATTCATTTTATTATATATATTTAGAACATTTGGGTATATATAGGTTATAAAGATACTTTAGTTTCAAAGTTTCACTATCATAGCCATAGTTCTCCTAGCTACCAAACTACCATGGATTCTGCTAGCTCTGCCTTCCATGATTTCATCTCCCATACTCCATTAGTTGATAGAGAGGAGGAGTTATTTTTAGTCTTTCATAAGAGCATAGATGTCCTAGGCACCTACTTGGGAGCTTGAGATGATTTTGAAGGCCTCATCAAGTATATGCAAGACCACATTGTGAGTTTTGCATATCAACTTGATGAGTTTACAAAAGGATGGCTCCCAATTGATTCTTTGAAGTACTTGTTCAATCAAGAACCCAGGTTTGTGAAGTGTTTAGGTCACTTTCGAGCCCATCTCACACCCCAAGGGTTTAGGGAGTGGACATTGATGACCTCCTACCATGTGGAGTCGTCCAAAACATAGGAAATAGGTTCCTATCCTGGGAATGACCTTTATTTTCCTTCTCTAAGAGGGAAAAATGGAAGAGAAGGCTGTGACCTCAAGCCTTAACCTTACCCCTACACTTGTCGATCCTCTTCTTTTTGTAGATGAGCCCAACATCTACAATGAAGAGCCCATTGATAAAGAAGTTGAGCAACAGGAAGTTGCGTTGGCAGTTGAAGTGCTCCAGAGCCCTGAATCCCCTTTTACTTCCGAAATTCCATCTACCTCGGGCACCAACTCTGTTGACCCCACAACAGTGATATGGTTTCTTGCTCTCCTTCTTGTCGATGGAGAATAATACCTCTTTCTCCATGACATGGAGGTTATGTTTCACAAAACTCTTGGTGTCCTATGTGGATATGAGGTGGACATGACTATGCAAGAACCTGGGTTTTTGGGAGGAGACGGGTTCTTGCTTTTACACTAGACATAATCAAAGATGCAGACAAATTGATCTACTCTGACCTACCTAATGTGCCAAAAGAAGCCTCTACATCTCCTCCAGATAGCAAGAGTCCCATGGATCCATCCTCATTAACAAAGAGGAAGGGATCAAGCATGATGACTCCATAGTGGTAATTTTGCTTTGAATTTCTTCTCTCTTGGAATAATTTTGCTTTATCGACATTCTAATGTAATGTTGGATTATTGCAGAAGGCATTTAAGGTCAACCTTTTATCATCTCCCAATGCCTTGTTTACAGTAGCTTCAGTCGAAATCACTCACTGGCACATTACCTTGGCCAAGTAGAAGGGCTTTTTATGGTTATCCATAAAAAGTTTTTGCCACGAGGCACTGAGGACCTCTTGAAGTGCAAGGCCTTGTCATGAGTGATTGGTCATGTTGACATCAATCGGAATGCTGACAAGGTCAGTTTGGTCAACTGCATGGCTGCCCTCAACGCGTTTGGAACCAATTTTCAAGCTTTGGCATTGATGGCGGCATCCATGTCCTTGGGCAGCAGCAGCGACAATAACCTTGACACTCTATCGACTAGGTTTAGAGCTAGGAGTCTATTCAAGAATTCAAAGCCCAATATTCTCAATGTTTTAGAGAAGAGAGAAAGGATGTGAAGCCTTATTGTATATAACTTTTATTTTATGTGAATACATATATACTTTTTCTACAGTGTCCCATTTTGAGTTCTTTTACAAAATTTGTTTTATGTTGTCATTGTATTATGTAACTTTAGCCTTCAAAACTATACAAAGCATTTTAGAAGCTTCTTTGAATCAATCAGCTCATGCTGAAAGTAAAGCTTAATATAAAATATTAGACAAGTCTCTTTAACTAAGATTCATGGAAACTTGAAGCTATAGCTAAACTTATTGGCAGAACATAATAATACATGTATTATCATTGAGAATAAAATATCAACCATATGAATAATACACAAAGACTCAACAAGTGATGCACTAAATAAGAAGCTCGTCAGGTAAAGTATGCACTAAATAAAAACTAGCTTAATAGATGTGAAGCATCATTACATTTTACTTTTGTAAAAGCAGCAAGAAACCACAATTGCTGAAGCACTAAACTCTTGTTTTCACAAATGACCTAATAGAAAGCAAAAAATGCTTTCATATGGTAGAATAATAAAGCATGCTAACTTTTCATAAAATCATTGTCGTATATTCAAATAGGGTACATGATGTGCTTTTCTTTAGCTTATCAGATGTAAAAGCAAATCCAGCCAAAATCAGTAGCTTTATAGATAACCTTTTGTCCAAGTGATTTTCCCAATCAACTTTTTGGTCTATTAAATGTATACAATTATCACTGCTGCCTTACTCTTAATGACAAGATTGAGACTCTACTTGGCATTGATTTGATAAGATCTTCATCTCTAAAGATTGACTACGTGTGCAACAACAATCCTATGCTGTTGGTTCTCGCGGATATGACTGGTAGGCAATGGGACTCCTCTTCATCTAAATTTTTGTGGAGTCATGAAGCTAAAGAAGTTTTCTTTCTGTGATTGAGCCTCTTATTGCTATGGATCTAGGAACATGAAAGCATGATATGCTAGTGTGTTAAGATCTAAGGGAATGTGAATACTGAGTGCAAGATGATGTGATCAATTGGTGGAGACTGAAAGCGGGAGAGCGATGCCGTATCAGAAAGCTCCTTATCATTTAGTCTAATTTTCATTGCTTTTGCTTTTGCTTCAAATATTGTTGATTCTATAAAAAACATTTTCCATCCTCATGTCCTAAGATCAAGTCCTCTTTGGTTATGGGTGTTCATCTTCCTGTCCATTAAACACTCTTCTACCAATTTATTGACAACAGGCAACAAAAAGAATTAACCATAACCTTTTTACCTAAAATTTGAATATAGTAATACACCCATTCAAAATAACTGGCGCATACTCTTTCAACAAGCCATCGTGGGCCGTTTTCATCAATCATGATCACAACGCCGATTTGCGATGCATCTTTGATAACTTCTGCATGTCAACTCAAAACCTAGCGATCAAGTAGGCGAAACGATTAGAAAGAACGTTTTATGAATGATTATGTTGTCAGATTCATGAAAATCGTGTTTCTTTCTTCTGAGAGTCACGCTAGAGTGTAGCTAGGCTCTAATACCATGTTGAGAGGAAGAGAAAGAGGAGAGAGAAGGACACAAGAGTTGCTCCCAAGGAAGTGATTCTACTCATAAATCACAGGCATATATATACAGTTGAGGACTAGGCTAAGTTAGGGTGAGCTATATATAGCTCTAATAAGTATATCATCAGGCATGGATTCACGAGATGGGGATTTGTGGCATGCAACTATACCATCCACTTGACTGTTCGTACTTTGAGGCATTTGTTTGCCTAAAGTGGCTATAACTCTCTCAACTCCTAGCCCCTTGAATTTTCCAATTTGTTTGTTGGCATCACCCAATAAGTTCTTTTGCATTCTTGTGCGTGAGCTTGAGTACTCCTCATGATAAAAGTTGCATTTCCACTTCTTATTAGGCAACATCATAAAATAATCTTGAGCCTTTGTTGGGTTTCTTCCTTGTTTCTCTAGGGCCATGCTCACAATCCCAGGTTTATATAAGATTAACATCACCGCACAGTGTAGCTAAACATCACTCAGTGTAATCAATATACCGAGTGGTGTATGGGTACACCGCTCGATATACTTAACACCATGTGGTATAATACCTTATTGCATGGTGTTATCTCGGTATACCGTTTGGTACATTGATTTACCACATGGTAACCTACTGCTCTTGTAGTCAGTCCCACTTAAAATTTGCTACTAGAGTATTTTGAAATGCCCCTATGGTTAATTAAAAAAAGTTCAGAATGTACAATCTTTAATATTGCCGCAAATCCCTAAGGATGTAGCTATAGAAGATAGTAGAAAGCATGCAAATCAATTAGAGAGAAACCAAGGTGGAGCTCACAGCAAGGATGAGAATGTGCAATATTAGAAAGAGAAGGTTCAATAGTGGTATTGGAAAGAGAAGGCTCAATAGTCATGGGAAAATAAGCACGATGTCCTATAGTTAAATTACAATACAAATATGTAGGAGCATGTCATGGCTCTTGAAAAGTTTAAGAGGCAATCCTCCATCCTTTTTAATAACCAAAGTACTTTGATGGCCCTAAGCGCGAGGCCTACACTAAAGTCACTAAAGAATTTCAAGAGGTTTGACTGTAGCTAGTAGAATGTGATAGGATTATTATTGTTCATGATAACCAATTGGAGGATATGAAAGAGAACATTTGCAATATTAAGATGAGGCAAAGGAATTAAAAAAAAACTTGCTCATGTACAAGGTGAGTCTATGATATTGATAGCCACAATAGTTAAAGCAGAGGAATATCCTCTTACGATGTGGTAGGGTCATATGTGCACACTTAATTATCATGGGAATATTATAGATGAGTGCATGATCTAATGGCCCCACTCTAGCCATCTTATGCATGGTGTGCTTTGGGATGTTTGGGCATGGAGCCTCTCTATGTAAAGATTATCATATACCAATGCTTAAGACATGAAGAGACCAATTGTGCCTACCTTCTAGAACTATCTATTTAGACAGAGTAAAGATGCAACATGAATTGGCCACCACAAAGAGAAAGGCTCTCTTTTATGAAGAGAAGATACTGCACCATGAAGAAAGAAAGGATAAGCCCCTATGACGTCCCTATTTGATGAAGGGAAGATACAACCCCTGAATGAAAGAAATAAGAAACACATTGATGAAGGGAGGAGCCCATCAGCAAAGAAGGAGACCCTATTTGATGAAGGGAAGATGTAACCTCTTGATGAAAGAAGAAGCCCATTGATGAAGGATTCTTCCTATTAGCTCGTGGAGGATTTTGCTCCCTTTTTGATGATTTTATAGCACTTTTTGAGATGTATATATTTTATTTACATTATTTTTAATGAGACCACTCTACCAGAGTTCTTATATTTTAAAGATATTTTGGATCACTTTTGGCCATTCTTTGACTTTTGTGCACTTTTGAGCACTTTTCTAGCACTATTTGACCAGTATTTAGCACTATTTGACCATAATAAGCTTTTTTGGATAAGTGTTGCTACAATGAGCATGGTGGTTTTAGCAATAACTTCAGCATTAATTTGAAACATGTCATTCTAGCCACCACTAGCATGGTCTTAAACATTTATTTTCAATACATTGTTCCAACATCTAGGCTGGCTTTAAACATTAATTTTTAACATTTATTATAGTTAAAAGCATCATTTCATTTTTAAGGGTATTAAAAAGATAATTTAGAGCTTAGGCCTATAGTTATACCCCTTGTTACAAACCTTGTGTTAGTTATCTTGGAAACATCTCTCATCCCTCTAGTTATTATCATTGCCATGGTTTGGTTACCACTAAAAATGCATGCGAGAATTTAATTATGTATATCGCACACATGCTCAGGGGAGTCACTGCGCACAAAACAATTTGTTCCAATAGATCTGGAAGGGTCTAATTCCTCTTGTTCTGACCTCAAACCTATTTTTTGTGAACAACTATGTGCACATTTTCTTCTTCAAAGTTCCTCAAGCTTTTGCCTAATAGAGAAAGACACATACATGCGGGTTCAAGTCCTATTTGTAAAACCAATTTTCTATAAATTTATCTTAAATTAAAACACCCTTTTTGTATTGAATTTGTGAATAACCCCTTTATATGATGCCCTTGTGTGAGTGAAAAATGTGTAAAAAGGGGATTTAAAAAACTTCTTCCATGGAACCCACGTGCTATGCCACAACAACACAATGCATCGATAGATGTGCGAAATAGCGAGCATGCCTATGAGTGCCAATAAACTTAATGAAAATATGGGTGCATCTATTAGCACAGTTATTGACACGTCTATCAACATGGTTACACATGCGTTTATTAGCATGTCTACACTGTAAAATAGATGCACATTTAGACACATTTATAAAGACACAAACGAGTTTGAAATTATACTGTAGGTTTATAAATGTGCATCACTGCTTGCCAAACATTTCCCATGACTACCAAATCACCTAATTTAATAAAAATATCAATGCTATGCACGTGTCACACACGATAATATGTTTTTTGCCAAACGCACATATACAAAAATTGAGGTGAGGAGAATGAGATATTATATAAAATAGTTTTGCCAATATGTAAGAAATTTGGATGATACAATGATGGGCTACGGTTCGATCTCATCCTCGATGAGGTCAACCCTTGCCAAATTATCCACTTCAATATCCAA
This sequence comes from Dipteris shenzhenensis, assembly GCF_047967505.1. Taxonomy (NCBI): domain Eukaryota; kingdom Viridiplantae; phylum Streptophyta; class Polypodiopsida; order Gleicheniales; family Dipteridaceae; genus Dipteris; species Dipteris shenzhenensis. The sequence goes on along the minus strand of NC_141619.1, from coordinate 1,404,220 downwards.
ACCAATGTAGAGATCTACAAATACATTCAGCCCACAACTACTTGTGCTACTCTGCTCATCAAAATTAGCATCACCAATGGTAGGCTTGTCCTCATGGATCATGGCTTGAATATTTGTATCTCCTATCTCATGATCATCCTCGTCTCTTGTATCACTATCATCATCACCTCCATGGCCGTGATCATCCTCCATATGCTCCATATAAGTAAATTTACTCTACATCATTTTTGAATGTGGCATAATAGGTATGATGTGCATCCACCACCTATTATTATCCACCCATTGGTTGATGGACAACCGATTCAAACACAAATACAAACCTCTCCATAGTCGTGGGAGAGAGCTATCCACATTAACAAGAAACTCAAAAAAATATACAAGTTACTCTTGTACCAAACAACCCTCAGTCATGCTACCTTTGGGCCTCGCATTTTGCCTCATGAAGTGCTCGACGAAGAACAACCCTCGTGCATGTACAATGCCACAAATAGCAATCTCATCCACCAAATGCACTATGAGATGGAGTTCGCTTGTGAGAATAGATGGGCAAATAAATCTCACACCATATCATTGACCACCTTCTCCTCCACGGCCTCATGAGGTAATGTTGGAGGGCTACTTTCACCACCATCATTTCATGCATCCATAATGTCCTCCTGAAGATCCCACCTCATATCATCGAGGCTTCGCCTCCTTAGGATGAGCATAGGGCAACATATGCAGGTGTGGCACTGCATCTTGTATCAAATTAAAGGATCATAAATCAAACACTTGAACACCCACAGGAATCTAAATCAACCTCAATGCTCTGACACTTACCATGGATACGGTCGCATCACATTCTCCATACTTTGATATGTGATTGCCTAGGCGCATGATACATATTCCCTTGACATCAATCACACATACATTTGATTTTTAACTCCAACCACATTTCTCGATGGTGGATACAGAGGGATTCATTTTCCAATAGAGCTGCTAGTTGAAGATGAAGACATCCTACAAATAATAACAACTCAAAATGAAAGTCCAAAATGCTCGGGTGGTTCACATTAAAAAAATTTAGTGTACCACATGCATTCAAAAGGAGGGGTATTTTAATGCACCTTTAGGACACTACAAGGCATAGGCCATTTTCCGACAAAAATTCCGACGCTTTTTGCATTTATTTATTTTTTTCACGGGCACAAACGTCGCTATAAAAGTCGCTAAAAGCGTCAGAAAAGAACCATCGCTATAAATCGTCGCTATATAGCGACGATGACAAGCATCGCTATATAGCGACACTGTTAATCGTCGCTATATAGTGACACTGGTAAATGTCGCTATATAGCGACGTTTAACAGAACTTTAAAAAAAGGATTAGTGGGGCTAAACAGGGTTTGCTATGGCCCTGTTTAGCCCCACTAATCCTTTTTTTTTTGTAATTACAAAACAAAGTTTTTTTATAACAAAATTTCCCTTGTGAAAAGGGTGATACAAAATCGCTTTTGTGAAATGATGAGCAACAAAAGCATATACATGTCGGACATATACATCATTGTTTATAACAAAATTACCCTTTCGAAAGGGCGACACAAAATTGCTCAAACGAGCAGATATACAAAATGACATACAAGGTGAAGAAAATGCTACTACCACTGCTACTCATCCGAAACCGAATCGTCCTCGTCTTGTTGGCCTGTTCCTTAGTCCTCGCCAGCTGCATCTTCTCCCTCATCCTCGTCACGTGCGTCTGATCCTTGGCCCTATTGATCATTCATCTCTGATGATGGGATGCTTTAGCTTTGACCCTAAGAGTGAACCATATAAATTGAAAATTAGATTGGAACCTAAAGAATAAAACAATTAAAAAAGTGAGATTACAAGTAGGAGTAAACTTATATTGTGCAAGCAGCCACCTCAGCCCAATCGACCGTCACTCCCATTGCCTCTTGCTCAATAAACCACGGCTTTGTTCCTATCCGAAATGCATGTCGCGTCTCTGCATCTGTAGGAAGACGACCCATCGTAGCTTGTTGTGGATCCAATTTACGAGAGTTAGAGTTAGCTAAAGTGCATGTAATATGTAGCAAAACAAATAGAACAATACATTAAATGAGAAGAAGTAGACTTACCACGGTTGCCTCGAATGCCAATTGTCCACCTACACCAAAGTGCGAAGTACCTATGATGTCCAGCCATCTCTTCGCAGCCCTCCTCTGACCCTCGAACAATTCGAGATGGTCCCTATTTTGTTTCTTGAAGAACTTCCAATCAGCTTTGTCTGCCCAGCTGGGTTAGCCAACCCCTTTGTGATGGAAGTATGCAAGGTTGATCTACGATGCTTCAAGACCAAACCCATGCACTCTCGCATATAATCGTCATTAAACTCATCGATGACCGCCTACTTCTTTTGGCCATCTTGATACCGCTAATCGGTAGCAATGCCGCTCTTGAAGTGATGCTCATGCATGAGCATAAGCATGAGCTTATGCTTATGCTTATGCTTATGCTTAAGCATAAGCATAAGCATGAGCTCATGCTTATGCTCATGCATGAGCATGAGCTTATGCTCATGCTTATGCTTCTCTCTTTCCCCCTTCTCTCATTCTCTATTTCCGCATAAGCTCATGCTCATGCATAAGCATAAGCATGAGCTCATGCTTATGATCATGCATGAGCATGAGCTTATGCTCATGCTTATGCTTCTCTCTTTCCCCCTTCTCTATTTCCCCCTTCTTTCATTCTCTATTTCAGCATAAGCTCATGCATAAGCATAAGCATGAGCTTATGCTTCTCTATTTCCCCCTTCTCTATTTCCCCTAACTCTTATTCTCTATTTCTGCATAAGCATAAGCTCATGCTTATGCTTATGCATGAGCATGACTTATGCTCATGCTTATGCTTCTCTCTTTCCCCCTTCTCTCATTCCTCTAACTCTTATTCTCTATTTCCGCGTAAGCTCATGCATAAGCATAAGCATGAGCTTATGCTCATGCTTATGCTTCTCTCTTTCCCCCTTCTCTGTTTCCTCTAACTCTTATTCTCTATTTCTGCATAAGCATAAGCATGAGCTTATGCTCATGCTTATGCTTCTCTCTTTCCCCCTTCTCTCATTCCTCTAACTCTTATTCTCTATTTTCGCATAAGCTCATGCATAAGCGTTAGTATGAGCTTATGCTCATGCTTATGCTTCTCTCTTTCCCCCTTCTCTATTTCCTCTAACTCTTATTCTCTATTTCCGCATAAGCATAAGCATGAGCATGAGCTTATGCTCATGCTTATGCTTCTCTCTTTCCTGCTTCTCTTATTCTCTTATTCTCTCTAACTCTTATTCTCTATTTCCGTCTTCTTCCTCTTCTCCTCCCCCTTCTCTTTTCCCCCTTCTATTTTCCCTCTAAAATCCTCTTCTTTCTCTCTTTTTCTTTTCCCTCTTCTTTCATTTCCCTCTTCTTTCTCTTTGCCTATGCCTATGCTTATGTTTGTTTTTTTGTTTTTTGTTTTCGTGTTTGTGTCTATGTTAGACATGGGATCACGTCGCTCATCCGATGAGTACGGATAGCCTCGCAGGAGAAGTGCTCATGATCTTTATGCTCCAGAGGACTTTGATTCCTCTCAGGCGACTACCTCAAGGACTACTCCTTTTGAACCTAGCACTACGACTACCCCTGGTCCGATTCCTCTTCCACATAGCACTGCGACTACCCCTCCGAGAACTCCTTTGCTAGCCACGCATGGCTGGGAGTCTCGATGAGTCTGTAGCACAGATGAGTGATAAGGAGGCAGCGATATTCTTCTCTTAGCTATCTCAGAGGACCTCAACAATTCCCTCCCCTACACCAATGGGTGGGTGTACTGCCCAGCTGTCCCCTCGAGCCCCTTCGATCGCGGGCTCATCACCTGCGCATGCCTCTCATAAGGGAAGGAAGAGTAGGAAGGGCGGCTCATGTTGTGCTGACTCGGGCGATGTAGACGAGTCAGCACACTCACGTTCCTATAGGTCTCCACTTGGTCTAGAGACACAGTATTAGTCAGGTCCATTTTTCTCTCCTACTCCCACTACTACTCCTCGTTCTGGAAGCGCTCGCCCAGCTTCCACTCCTTCTGAATCTGCTACTGTCACTCCTTCTTACTCATTAGGGATCTTTCCTATCAAATCACAGCAAGGAGGTTGATGAGTCGCGGAAATAGAGAATGAGAGAAGGGGGAAATAGAGAAGGGGGAAAGAGAGAAGCATAAGCATGAGCTTATAAGCATAAGCATGAGCATAAGCTCATGCTTATGCTCATGAGCATAAGCTCATGCTCATGCATGAGCATGAGCATGAGCTTATGCTTATGCTTATGCTCATGCATGAGCATGAGCTTATGCGGAAATAGAGAATGAAAGAAGGGGGAAAGAGAGAAGCATAAGCATGAGCATAAGCTCATGCTGATGCATGAGCATAAGCTCATGCTTATGCTTATGCATGAGCATGAGCATAAGCATAAGCATGAGCTTATGCTTAAGCATAAGCATAAGCATAAGCATAAGCATAAGCTCATGCTTATGCTTATGCGGAAATAGAGAATAAGAGTTAGAGGAAATAGAGAAGGGGGAAAGAGAGAAGCATAAGCATGAGCATAAGCTCATGCTCATGCATAAGCATAAGCATTATGCGGAAATAGAGAATAAGAGTTAGAGGAAATAGAGAAGGGGGAAATAGAGAAGCATAAGCATGAGCATAAGCTCATGCTTATGCTTATGCATGAGCTTATGCGGAAATAGAGAATAAGAGAAGGGGGAAATAGAGAAGGGGGAAAGAGAGAAGCATAAGCATGAGCATAAGCTCATGCTCATGCATGAGAATAAGCATGAGCTTATGCTTATGCTTATGCTTAAGCATAAGCATAAGCTCATGCTTATGCTTATGCATGAGCATGAGCTTATGCGGAAATGAGAGAAGGGGAAAATAGAGAAGGGGGAAAGAGAGAAGCATAAGCATGAGCATAAGCTCATGCTTATGCTCATGAGCATAAGCTCATGCTCATGCATGAGCATAAGCTCATGCTTATGCTTATGCATGAGCATGAGCTTATGCAGAAATAGAGAATGAGAAAAGGGGGAAACAGAGAATAAGAGGGAAAGGAAAGAGAGAAGGGGGAAAGAGAGAAGGGGGAAAGAGAGAATAAGAGAAGAGGGAAAAAAGAGAAGGGGGAAAAAAAGAGAATAAGAGAAGGGGGAAGAAGGAAAGAGTTTGAGGGGAAGAGACGGTCCCTATGCCCATCACTGCAGCTAGCGCTTAAGGTGCTAGCTGCAGGCCAATGCAAATAACAAAAATAATAAATGGAAAAAAGAGGAAGCACTTACCTGAAATAGTATGTCCCACTCGGTGTAGTGGACTGACCCTACAAAAGAGAGAAGACAACCCATTTTTTTAAATAAGATATTAGAGGAAAGAGGAGATTACAAAAGCAACTTCTTGAAAGGAGGAGATTGAGGAGACAAGGAAAGGAGGAGATTGAGGAGACAAGGAGAAAGAGAAGGAAGAGAAATACAAAAAAAAGAGGTGAGTCTTCTTTCTTTCTTGAAATCTCGTTTTTTGTTTCAATCCGTTGAAAATAGGCATGAAAACTAGTTTACAGGTTTAGCAATACAAGAAGAAGCACTCACAAAACTAAAGCTAATAAACAAACAACCTACATTGTTTAAGCAAACTCACCTCTGGAAGAACTTCCTTTCAAGAAACCAAAGAGGGAAAAGGGTAGAGAGGGAGTACAAGAGCTAGGAGAAGGGTGAGGAGTGGAAAATAGAGTGGGAGGTTGCTTGAAATAGGTGGAAGGTAGTCAAAAATAGGTGGGAGGAGATATTGGCTTGCTATCTTGAGATTAGAGAATAGTATAGAGAAAACGCCACGTGACGAGAGTTTCGGGTCTTAACCACAACGTCGCTATATAGTGATGCTTATTCGTCGCTATATAGCGATGTTTTTAATTAAAAATGTCGCTATATAGCAACAGAACAGAGCAAAAAGGTCGCTATATAGCGACGCTTATAGTCACTTTTTGTTGTAACATGAAAAGAAGCTCATATATGCTATTTTATAACTATTAATATCTCTTGTTCATGCTTATGTTGTGATTTTATAAGTGTAGATGGAAGGGACGAGTGGAAGTTCATCTAATGATGCGCCAATGCCCGGGAGCACGAAGTGGCTTATGGAGAGGTTATACTATCATTGCACTCATTGCAAGCGAGAAGTACAACATTATACTATCATTGCACTCATTGCAAGCGAGAAGTACAACATCATATTATCATGCGCCACTTGCGGATGTATGGGGAGGAGCTGGAACCAGTACCCACCATTGGTGTTGCACATGTTGATGGACCATCAGTAAGTCAAAGCTATTTAAGTTCACGTACAATCTTATTGTATACCAAGAAATAGAAGATCTTATATTTACACGAAATCTTAAAACAGGATGAGGAGGGTGACGAGGGTATGCATATACCTTCTCACTTTCAGCAAGACTATAGTCTCCCGGATGATGACGAGGGTATGGTCGACATGATGGATTCCATTTTTAGGGGCACTACATCCCACATACACGTGATGTCAGAGTCTGAGGTCAAAATGTGAGAGTTGCAATCAACACAATTGTATGAGGGTGCTAGGATGTCTAAACTATGTGCTTGTCTCTCAATCTTGAATCTACAAGTAAAGTATGGGTGGTCGGATACAAGTGTCTCGGCCTTAATGAGGTTAGCTCTTGCATTAATTTGACTCATTATTTGGATATTTTTTGTTTTGAGAATCATCATTTGGATAGTGTCTTTGTCATAGGTTGCTCCAGAAGACGTTTCCTGCACTAAATACCATGCCCGCATCAAGAGATGAAGTGAAAAAGATGCTAACAATGGTGGGTATGGATTATGATACCATCCATGCTTACCGTAATGATTGTATTCTCTTTCATCGTGAGCATGGAGATTTGGCTAGTTGTCCAAAGTGTGGGGAGCAACGATATAGAGATGACTTGCAGGGTGAGCGGATACCGATAAAGGTCTTAAGACACTTTCCCATCATTGCAAGAATACAACACATGTTCCGATGCAAATCCATAGTAAAGTTGATGACATGGCATCCATCTCATCGGTCCACTGATGACATATTGAGGATTCCTCTTGGTATGAAGAGGCTATCAATCTTTCACGAGCTTCCTTATTGGGGTCAGTTACAAATCAATCATCTCTTGGATCCCATGCATATCTTCAAGAATGTGGGGGCTATTATTTGGGCACACTTGGTTGGTTCCAAGGACTCAAGAGGAGTGCGAGAAGACTTGCATGCTATGAATAGGATGTCTCGTTTGTGGCCCCAAGTGCATGCTTCAGGAAAAGTTGTCCTCCCGAAAGCAACGTGGATCCTCTCTACGAGGGAGGAGGCAACGGTCAAGGCAGACATTGCCTCTTTTCAAACACCTATAGGGTACATGCATTGCTTGAAAGGAGCATTTTCAAAGGACAATAAGCTTAGTGGGCTCAAGTCCCATGATTGGCACAAGGTCTTACAGGTATTCTAAGTAGAATTAGTGTACTAATAATCATGATGTGTTAGCGTAATTATTATTATGTTATATTATTGACATGACTTCATTGTTGCTTTGATAGTTCATCCTCCCAATTACAATAAAAGGGTGCTTACAAGAAGATGTTAGAAATGCTACATTCAAGACCTGTGGTATTGTGAGGTATGCTTACTATCAAATCGCATTATGTATTTTCTTCATGGACATGTGAAATAGGTGGATATCTCAAATATCTTACATATGCGTGGACATGTGAAATAGGTGGATATCTCCAAAAGAGATCTCTATATCGAGCATCGAGAAGGCTAGGGTGGAATCCATCGAAGCCGTATGCTTGCTTGAGAAGCACCTTCCCTCGAGCATTATGACAACTCAAGTCCACTTGCTTGTGCACATAGTTGATGAGGTGGCTATAGCAGGTACCATTCATAGTCGATGGATGTTTTTTCTCGAGTGGTTTATGAGAACTTTAAAGGGATTTGTAAGACAAAGAGCAAGACCGGAAGCAAGCATGGCAGAGGGATGGCTTGTGCAAGAGTCATTAGTATATATCACAGAGTTTCTTGCATCCATGGATCCCAATATGCCGCAAGCTTGGCACAACAAGGATGATGATCGCATCGTTGGCGAGGTTCCGCAAGGAAAAGGGATTGAAAGAAAGATGAGCAAAGAGCAAATGGAGAAATTCAATAAGTTTTGTATCCTGAATAGCCCTGAGATGCAGAAGTGGATTGAGAGATATGAAGTGGCCAAAGAAGAAAGAATAAATGCAAGGACGAGATTCAGAGTAGTGTACAGGCGATCACAACCATATCCATGGGATCTAGCTCTTCTCCCTACTCACATGTCACTTGATTGGCTACAACTGGCTCTACGTAAAGCCAAATGTGATGGAGAGACAATAAACAAGCGCGAGCGAGAGTTATCATCTGGATGTATGGTGCATGTAAGTTTCTTACCTCTTGACGTAATTAAGTAATTATTTGTGGCAATATATGCTATAAAATAGATGCATCTTCATTGTTTTAATGATGCTCTTTTACAGTACAAAAAGTATAGTGCATTATAATCATATGGATGACATTTTTGCGTAGAACGCATCAATTCAAAGAGAGTCACATATGATTGTGGAGTCATGGCTAACTTCACACAAGATAGCCGAGCAAGTGCTTCAGATACCAATCTTCTCTCATCACAGTTGGATTATTGTGGAACCATATGCAACATCTATGAAATTGATTTTAGACGATTTACTATTTTCATTCTTGATGTAAAATGGTTTAGAACTACTTACAACGGTCCCCATGCGACAGTGAGAAAAGATAGTAACGGTCTCTTTGCAATAGACTCCACCAAACATTGGACCGATGAAAGTGATACTTTTTTCTTCCCGAGCACTGTGAGCAGGTGCATACTAATGATTTAATTAGTCGAAGCTTTCGTTTTTAAAGTCCATTGATACATGTACTTGAGCATAATTTCATATATATAATTGACGACATTTGGCACCCATCTTCAATGTAGGTGGTTTTTCATCCGGATCTCTGATCCAAGATGGTGGTACGTGATCCAAGTTGCACCACGAAGTAAGCAAATTTTTGAAGATCGAGATGTGGATATGGAGATGCCACTACCAATGCCGGATCCAATTGATGAATCTAGCGAAGAAGATGTAGATCACCATATGAGCCAAGAGGAACATGCGCATAATGACATCACAGGGGAGGAGAATGAAGATCACGATATTGAGAAAGAAGACAACAATCATCAAGAATCACCACACTTTATTGAAGGAGATGATCAAATACTTTTAGGTGAACATACGATGCTAGAGTACGATGATGATATAGGAGATCAACTCAGTACAGAGTTGGAGATAGACTTGTTTGGCACCTTAGACTTGGCTCAAACAGTTGATGTAAATGCTCTTATTTGATTTTCCTCATCTCAAACTTGGACATGAATATATGAGCTTCAAAGGCTTGATGTAAATGCTCTCATTTTTTTATTCTCTATGAGCTCAAACATGTATGAAAATTTTAAAAAATTTGTCATTGGAAAAGACTAACTTTTAAGGCCTATATAAAAACAAAAACCTCTTTGGAAAAATGTCGCTATAAAATTGTATATCAGTGTCACTATATAGCAACCTTTATAATAGTCGCTATATAGCAACTTTTAGCAAGAGTCGCTATATAGCGACGATTTAGGAAACCCGCTTTTCATATCGAAGATTAACGCTAAGCGGGCGCTAAACGTCAGTATGTAAACATCGCAATAGGATCCGTGTGTAGTAGTGGGAAAAAATTTAAAAGGATTATGATAACAGAAGGGGGTTTTTTATTTTACTTTTAGAAAAAATCCATTAGTTCATAGGGAAATAGGGGTGGTTTTATTGGAAAAACTATTTCAATTGAGGGGTTTCTTTAATACCCTTTGAACCTTTGAATGCACATGATACGTAGGGTTTTTTAGTAGTGCAACCCTTGAGCCAAAATGATAGTGCTTGTAATTTCTACCCCAAAACTGTGTAACACATTTATCACCGTGTCTATTTAGACGCGATAACTAGTTAGATGTGTAATTTTTAGATGCAGTAACTGACTTTTAAACCTACATTTCGTTCATTTCCTCACTCGTCTATGATGCTTGAATTCCTTTCAAGTTTTATGCCCATCTCCAAGAGGAACTCATCTCCAAGCAGATTACACATCCATCTCCAAGCATACAAGAGAAGAGGGTGAAGCAGGAAGCCACAAGAGAAGGAGAAGAAGCTTTTGAGAAGAAGGAGAAAAAGCTTTCATACCTCTATCCAAGGTAAGTCTCTTGTCAGTTGCTCTTCTCTCTCAATCTATGATGCTTCTTGTACTTGTTGAAAGTTATTTTCTTCAGATTCATCCTCTGGCACCTATAGCAAAGAATGTTTTTGGGCACTTTTAATCTATGTGGGGGTCGGTTAGTCTATCATTGTCAATTTTTGTCGAGATTCTTTGTCATAGTTTGTCTAACATTGCATCAAATTGTTTTCTTAACTATGCACCTATGCCTATAGACGTGCTATTAGACACGTGTATAGATGCGCTGCGATAGTTCTCTCCTTCCTAAAACCTTCTCCTTCCCATCTCCATCTCCTTCACCTTCTCGTTCTCCTTCTCGTTCTCGTTCTCGTTCTCGTTCTCCTTTCCCTTCCAATCTCCCTTCTCCTTCTCCTTCTCCTTCTCCTTCCATTCTCCCTTCTCCTTCTCCTTCTCGGAAGGTGCAACACAATCCTAGGTATGATGTGCATTCAAGGGTATTAAAAAAACCCCTCAATTAAATTTTTTCACCCAATAAATCAGCCACTCTTTAATTATGAACTAACGGATTTTTCTCTAAAGTTGAATTAAAAACCCCCTCCTGTTATTGTAAACTTGTTAAATTTTTTCCAGAGTGGTAATTAAAATGCCCCTTCATGATGGAAATCACGGGATTGCATGAGGGAAATTGGGATAAAGCATTAGGTCATTGATAGGGAAAGAGGGCATGCATGATGGAAATAAGGGATTGCAAGTTGATAAGCATAGGATAAATTCATATGAATAAAGATTTGATATATGCATAACTCTTATATGCATATGCATACCTCTTATATGCACATGCATAACTCTTTTATGCACATGCATAACTCTTTTATGCATATGCATAACTCTTTTATATATGCATATGGAAAGAGGGCTTGCATGATGGAAATAAGGGATTGCATGAGGGAAATTTGGAATATAAAGCATGAGGGCACGATAGGGAAAGAGGAAAATAAACGATTGCATGAGGAGATTTCCCTTTTCTCTTTTCCTCTCTGCTCTTCTTATGTTCTTATCTTCTTTCTTTCTTCTCTTTTCTTCTCTATGTTGCCATCATACTTTGGGAGAATACGTTTGTCAGAGCTCATGTCAATGATCAAGATCAAGAATACAATGGTCGCTCTGAAAATATAAAACTCGAGATACCCAAAAAAGGATAGAACGTGACATGGGAGTATACTAGTAATAGCATGCATGCCAAGAAAGCACTTTGAGTTGGTTGATCACGAAACCAAAATATTTTTGGAGAGAAGCAAAACTTGTTGGTCATGAAACGGAGGTATTTTTCGCAAAAAGCACTACGATCATGCTAATCACGAAACCAATATGTTTATCACAAAGCCACGAGATTCTTGGCAAAAAGTAGTGTGAGCGTGCCGATCACAAAACTAAGAAAAAAGTAGTCGTGACAAAAACTGAAGTAACTTTCTGCTCCAAAGTCTGATTAGGGCATTTAAGTGCTCAGACGAAGAGCACGACGTGCGAGAGCTACGTTGATAACTTTCTCAAATTTACACGAGAAGACCTCCAAAAAACCACATCAAGTTAGACATGTCAAAATTGACAAGAGAAAATAAGCGATGAGATATTGAAACCCTGTGTATTCAAATCAACAACTAATACTTCCTGTCTTTCTTCATTACAGTAAGCATACAATAGCAAAACCTTTGTCGCTCTGATACCATGTTGAGAGAGAAGAAGAAGAGATGATAGAAACACCAAATAGACTCCCAAAGATTGATTCATATTGATCACTAGTTTTATATATATATAGGTAAAACCTAGTTCAAGTTAGGGCAAGCTATATATAGCTCTAACACGTATGACAAGAGGCAAGCTAGTGTAGATTAGACACAGCTTACATAATCATAGTGGGAATGAAATAACAATTTCTTCACATCTGGAAGTACCCAACAACTAGGAAGACGAGCATCCAAGATTATAGAGAGCATCCAGAATTAACTAAGAAAATGGACATCTAGAAACGATGATCGCGTCCAAACAAGTACTCAATAGTAATCCATATGTCCAGTGTCCAAATGAGTACTTAATAAATAATCCATATGTGCCATGTCCAAACCAGTACTCAAGCAATTAGCCATATGTATTCATAAATATCGTCATCAGCAGACAGCAGGAAGATGTTGAACCTTGCCACCTCCAAACGAGACCGCAATGTCACCATGTCCAAATGAGTACTCAATAAGTAATCCATATGTGTGCATTGTGAAAGCTTAGGTAAATATGTGTCACATCCAAACGAGGACTCAATAATAATCCATGTACCAAGTCGAGACAAGTAAATATGTATCACATCCAAACGAGGACTCAATAATATTCCATGTACCACGTCCAGATGAGTAAATATATGTCACATCCAAACAAGGACTCAATAATAATCCATGTACCATGTCTAGATGAGTACTTAAGTAGTTAGCCATATGCCACGTTCAAATGAGTACTCAAGAAATTAGCCATATGTGTTCATAAATATTGTCATCTGAAAGACATTGAACCTTGTTACGTTTAAACGAGTACGCAATAAGTAATCGAAAAACACAACAACATCAATCACACCCAATTACATCTCCTTCTCATCTACATTCCATCAATATAAAATCCAACCTGCAATCTCCTACGAAGGGTCTTGATCCGAAAACCAGTATGAAGTTGTGCAACAATTTTATATTGCTTGAATACTGATAAGGCCTCTGACTTATGTCGCAAGAGAAATGGAATTGTATATCTTGACCAATCGTCAATGAAAGTGATGAAATACGTGTAGAAAGACTTGGACGGAGGAAAAGGTCCACATATATCAGTGTGAATAAGATCCAATAAAGCATATGAATGAGTTGAAGTAGATGCATGAAAGGGTTTCTGATGATGCTTGACAAGAGCATAATATTCACATAGGCCCATGTGAGGACGAGCTAGGAGATTCATACCATCCACAAGTTCATGATGATTTATAGCAAGACATAGCTTGGCAAAATCTGAATGAACAAAATGATGATGCCATAGCTTGTAGTCGAGATCACTAGGGGCTATAACCACATTAGTAATATCATCATTTAAGGAAAGTTGAAAGAGGTTACCATTTTGAAGAGCAACTGTTATGGTATGTCCATCTTTTTCAATCCGACACTGTGTGTGGTCAAAGCCAATAAAGAGACCAAGATCAACAAGTCGTGCAATAGAAAGAAGATTTCTCTGAAGATCTGGAACATGGAGAACACCTCGCAAGACTTTTGTTGAAGAAAAGGTGCCAAGATATAAATCTCCAATGCCCATGACTTGACAAGCAGTGTCATCAGTAAGATAAACCAATTTCTTGTGAGGAAGAACATGATAATTATGTAACCATTGAGATTGATAAGTCATATTACCAGTAGCACTAGAATCAACAATAAAAGTGGAACCATCTTGAACATGAAGTATCCTTTCTGGAGAGACATCAGAACAGATATGATTTGCCTCTTGATGCGTATGGGCATCTTGTTGTTGAGCAGCATATGCTTACGTATGTTTGCGATCATAACACCTCTTGTAACACTGAAAGGATGGATGATTTCTACCACAATATTCTGAAGGAGAATTATTGGATCAGCGGGGTTGCTTAGTGATAACACCATGTTTCTCATCATATTGCCGAGCCCAACAATCAGAGATAACATGACCATGCTTATCATAATAAGAACAATGTTTCTCACGATATTTGAGACGAGAAGAATTGCTACCTCTATACGGATGACCACCACGTCCATAACTACCACATCCATATTTGAAGAAAGGATGCTTGCAGGCAACATAAGCTATCTCTGAATCTGCATCATCCATTGTTATCATCACAGATTCATGAGGGTCTTTACGATGCTCACGTCGTTGAGCGTACTCAATCAAAGAAATACATGTTTGATCAAAATCAATCTCAGTTTTGTTAGAAAGGATGGTAACAATATTATCATATAATGGATCTTGGACTTTGTTGAGAAGATAGGTCACCAATTGATTTCATGGAACAGGTGCACTAGTAGCAGCAAGTTGACTGAGGATATTCTTGAATGAGTCAATATGAGTTGTCATAGGAGCTCCAACTGCAAAAGATTACGGAGATAAAGAATCTCTGTCATAGATTTCTTCTTAAAAGTAAAAACAAGATATTCCCAAATTGCATGAGAAGAAGGAAGGCCAAATACATCTAGCATAAGAGAATCATGTAGAGCAGATAAAATATACTGATGAGCTGCTTTATCATGAGAATGCCAAGCAGCAAAGTCAGATGTACATTGCTCAAAGAGAGGGCCTTGAGTCACAAGAGCATGATTTGGAGTTGCATTAATAGGTTGGGGTTTGAAAGATTATCACCTTGGAGTATCAATAACATCTTTACTTTCCAACCAGGAAAACCGTGTCCTTGAAACAGAGGAATAGATCATTGGCCAAAAGGAAAGCCATTGACGATTATAGACGTTTCCATCATACTTTGGGAGAATACGTTTGTCAGAGCTCATGTCAATGATCAAGAATACAATGGTCGCTCTGAAAATATAAAACTCGAGATACCCCAAAAAAGGATAGAACATGAGATGGGAGTATACTAGAAATAACATGCATGCCAAGAAAGCACTTTGAGTTGGTTGATCACGAAACCAAAATATTTTTAGAGAAAAGCAGAACTTGTTGATCACAAAACAGAGGTATTTTTGGCCAAAAGCACTATGATCATGCTAATCATGAAACCAATACGTTTATCACGAAGCCACGAGATTCTTCGCAAAAAGCATTACGAGCGTGCCGATCACAAAACTATGAAAAAAGTAGTCATCACAAAAATTGACGTAACTTTCTGCTCCGAAGTCCGATTAGGGCGTTTAAGTGCTCAGATGAAGAGCACGATGAGAGATACACTGATAACTTTCTCAAATTTGCACGAGAAGACCTCCAAAAAACTGCATCAAGTTAGACATGTCAAAATTGACAAGAGAAAATAAGCGATGAGATACTGAAAGCGCTGTGTAATCAAATAAACAACTAATACTTCGTGTCTTTCTTCATTACAGTGAGCATACAATAGCAAAACTTTTGTCGCTCTGATACCATGTTGAGAGAGGAGAAAAAGAGATGATAGACACACCAAATAGACTCCCAAAGACTGATTCATATTGATCACTAGTTACATATATATATAGGTGAGACCTAGTTCAAGTTAGGGCAAGCTATATATAGCTCTAACACGTATGATAAGAGGCAAGCTAGTATAGATTAGACACAGCTTACATAATCATAGTGGGAATGAAATAACAATTTCTTCACATCTAGAAGTACCCAACAATTGGGAAGACAAGCATCCAAGATTATAGAGAGCATCCAGAAGTAACTAAGAAAATGGACATCTAGGATCGATGATCGCATCCAAACAAGTACTCAATAGTAATCCATATGTGCCATGTCCAAATGAGTACTTAATAAATAATCCACATGTGCCATGTTCAAATGAGTACTCAAGCAATTAGCCATATGTGTTCATAAATATTGTCATCAGCAGACAGCTGGACGATGTTGAACCTTGCCACCTCCAAACGAGACCGCAATGTGACCATGTCCAAATGAGTACTCAATAAGTAATCCATATGTGTCCATTTTGAAAGCTAGGTAAACATGTGTCACATCCAAATGAGGACTCAATAATAATCCATGTACCAAGTCGAGACAAGTAAATATGTATCACATCCAAACAAGGACTCAATAATATTCCATGTACCATGTCCAGATGAGTAAATATGTGTCACATCCAAACAAGGACTCAATAATAATCCATGTACCACATCTAGATGAGTACTTAAGTAGTTAGCCATATGCCACGTTCAAATGAGTACTCAAGAAATTAGCCATATGTAATCATAAATATTGTCATCTAAAAGACGTTGAACCTTGTCACGTTTAAACGAGTATGCAATAAGTAATCCATAGGTGCCACGGCCAAATGAGTACACAATAAGTCAGCCATATGTGTTCATTATGAAAGACATATAAGTATACATCACCACATAAAGGATGAAATAAAAGTATGCCTTGCTTGGAGAATCAATAGGTAAATACATACCATAAGTCATCAATAATTTAATTGACAAAGAAGGAACAAACTGCTGGTCTAGCAAGACCTTGCATGCACTTATAAATATAGATGAGTATGAAAAATAAAGTAGATGTACTCATTCCACACATATCAAATGTGCATTTAGTCCATTGGATTGTATCTAGGCACTTGTGCAAACTTGCATGTACTCGGAGACACACATGAGTGTGATGGAAGAGAACATACGAGCTCACCTTGGAAACAACCGAGTACCTTGAAAACAAAAAGAAAACATGTGAGAAGCACCTTTGCATATATGAAGTAACGTATCCAAGAAGTAATGATATCAAAGTTAAATAGAAAAGAGACATTGAAAGAAAACATGTTAGCATGTTAACAACATAAAACATTCGGCAAGACCTTTTCTTCCATAGGGTGGACCAGCTTATGAAGGTGAAGCTAGTGTTGAATACATGACGAGTAAGTCAAGCAAGATGTTAGCTTATGAGAGAGAAAGAAACATTAGATTGATATTTTATTTTGCATATCAAGCACATGCACCTACATGATCTTTACCCTATTCTAGATCAAATACAATGGATGGCCTGTAAGCATGCTTGATTAACAAAAGATGAAAGAGAACTTGCTTTTAAAATCATAAGATAATCGAAAGTAACTCTCACCTTCAAAATAACATAAAACATTTAGAAAATCAAAAGTAAATGATAAGATAATCGAAGAAAATCTAGCCTTCGAAATAGCACAAAATATTTTTAGAGCTCCCTTGAATCAATCAACTCATGCTAAAAGTAAAGCTTGATATAGAATAGTCAGCAAGTCTCTTTAATTGAGATTCATGGCAACTTGAAGTTGCAACTAAACTTGTTAGCAAAACATAATAATACATGTATTGCCATTGTGAATAAAACACCAAGCATATGAATGTAGTGGAGTACAAATAACATAATCTTTTAAGTGGAATATCAAGAACAAAGCATTGTATTGAACTACGATGATATCATGGTTCCCAATCATGTACAACATTAATGGAAGTTGGTTTATCTCTATTCCAATAGGCAAAGAAAAGCTCTAACACATAGATGTATGTCATACTGGTTGCTGAAAAACAATCAAGTTTTGTGAGGCACCCGAGTATAGTTATTGACAGAGCTCTTTGGTTGAAGGATGCTCTATGAATGTTCGGTAGCAAATCACTTACACAAAGAATCAGCAAGCGATGAACTAAATAACAAGCTGATCAGTAAAGGATGCACTAAATCAACTTTATATATGTGAAGCATCATTGGCTTTTACTTTTGCAAAAGTAGCATAAACCATAAGTGCTGAAGCGCTAAAATCTTGTTTTCACTAATGACCTAATAGAAATAAAAATTTGATTTCATATGGTAGATAACCTTTTGTCCAAGTGATTTTCTCAATCAACTTTCTGGTCTGATGAACGTATATAATTATCACTACAAAAGCATGTAGATGGGACTGCCTTACTCTTAACATCAAGATTGAGAATCTACTTGGCATTGATTAGATAAGATCTTGATCCCTAAAGATTGACTAAACTTACAACAACAATCTTGCGCTCTTGCTTTTTATGGATATGGCCGGTGGGTGTTGGGCATCCTCTTCATCTAAATTTTTCTAGAGTCCTATAGCTAAAGAAGTTTGCTTTATGTGATTGAGGATCTTATTTCTCCATGTGGGAACATAAAAGCATGATATGGTAGTGTGTTAAATCCAAGGGAACACAAATACTAAGTGCAAGATTGTGTGATCAACTTGCAGATACTAAAAGCGGGAGGGTGACACCGCATCAGGAAGCTTCTTATCATTAAGTTTAGTTTTTTCATTGCTTTTTCTTTTGCTTCAAATATTGTTGATTCTATAGAAGTATGAACCTTTTCCATCCTCATGTTCTAGATCAAGTCCTCTCTAGACATCTTCTTGTCTAAACACTCTTCCACCAGTTTATTGACAGCAAGCAACAAAAAGAAATAACCATAACTTTCTTACCTAAAATTGAAATATAGTGATACAACCAATTAAAATGACTCGTGCATATGCTTCAAACAAGCCATTGCGGGCCATTTTCATCAATCATGACCACAATGTTGATTTGCGATGCATCTTTGATAACCTTTGCATATCAACTCAAAACCTAGCGATCAAGTAGTCGAAACGATAAAAAAGAAGGTTCTATGAATGATCGCGTTGCTAGATTGACGAAAAATGTCGCTTTCTCCTCGCAGTCATGCTAGAGCATAGCCAGGCTCTGATACCATGTTGAGAGGAAGAGAAAGAGGAGAGAGACGGACACAAGAGCTATGTTGGGAGGAAGAGAAAGAGGAGAGAGACAGACACAAGAGTTTCTCCCAAGAAAGTGATTCTATTCATAGATCATAGGCATATATATAGTTGAGGACTAGGTTGAGTTAGAGCAAGCTATATATAGCTCTAATACTCTTCTCTTCTAATCCTTTTCTTTGCAGTTCAGCATGTGGCTAGGAAGCTCTTCAAGAGACTCAGCCGACTGATCCCGTGCAGTTGGGAGCCCCTGCTCAAGAGGCGAGTGCCCATCGCAATACTCATCATGACATAGCAGCATACATAGTAGCAGGGAGAGCTCTAGCATAGCATGCATGGGACAAGGCTTTGGGGACATCACTTGGGCCAGGGATGATTCAAATGCATATGTGCCAGAGGGTAATGGTTTGATCTACTATGATATCACTGAGATGGGAGGTATCCTGCAGGATGCATAGGGGAGGGACATGTGTGAGCTATAGTTCATAATAACTACAGAGATTTCTTTATTCCATTCAAAGAGTAGAAAGAAAGTTTGGCTGAGGATACCATCAAGACTATATGCAAGAGGTATTACAATCCAGAACGTGTTCCTGAATATGTTGAGCTCACTTACAAATGGGCAAATATAAAGATTACTACTAACCTCATCAATAAGAGGTCTTTGCTTAAGAGACAGGCACTAGCTGAGATTGCTAGGATAGAGGGAAGACAACCACCAAGGGGCTAGCCACACACCGCTCATAAGCACGAGTCAAAGAAATTGATGAAGGTAGCAAAAGAGGACCCCGGTCTAAAGCACATGGAGGTATGACGGATCTAGATGAAGCGATATGGAAATGTGCATTTCCGAGTAGGAGGTATTGCATCATAATGGGAGGCCCAATTTGTAAATATCGATCTAAGATTATATTGTGTTTAATATGTGGTTTATTAGGAGGTCGTTCCTTTGTACTAACTCCTTTGCAAATTGTGTCATCTTGCAACTTGATAGCGTGGGCAGCCACCCTTCTCCTGCTAAGATAGCCTACCATCCTGGATGTTGCATGTGACATACTTGGAGGCACTTCCATGACGAGGGGTTGATTATTGAGGAGCAGTATATCTGGGTTACTGGAGTGGCCTTGGAGGTATTTAAAATTTCTTAAAAAATGTCAATGTTGTAAACAAAGATTTGATTTTTCATACATTAATACATGTTGTCCCTTATTTATAGGCTTCTAGGGATATTAAGGAGGAAGACGATTGAGGAGAAAGAAGGCAACGAAGAAGGCTCTGATGAGGAGAGTAAGGATGAGGATGCCTCCGATTAGTCATAAAAGTAGTGCTCAAAGTAGTGATAGCTATTCTTTATTGTATTTGAAGCCACAGGTGGCTTGGCTTCATGCTATAACAAGCACTTTTTGGGCTATGAATTAATATACACTCCTCTTATTGTTTGTACTTGAAGCCACAAGTGGCTTGGCTTCGTGCTATATGTATATACAAGTTCTTTTTGGGCTATGAATTAATATACACTCCTCTAATTTTTTTGGCATTCAATTTTCTTGTGCAATGTTTTGTCAATGAATGCTTTGTGATGTAAATGTTTTGGAGTTGTAATGTTCTATTTGGAATTGTAATTGTCGGCTATCGACATGCATGGAATCATGAAAATTCAAATATTATTGGCTGTAAGAAATGCATTACACTATAGAAATGGGATTCTTGCAACCACATAGCATTCTTTAAAAAACAAAATTTCTTTAGAGCATTTATAAGCACGTCTATTAGTGTGTCTTTCTGTTTTATTTTTATTTTTGCAAAGTGATATATAGACGCCCCTATAGATGTGGGTCTGTAGACGCACTAGCAGATGCACCCATCACTTTTTTTTAAAATTTACTAAACACGTCTGAAAACGCATCTATGGATGCATCATGTTGTTGTGTGCTTACATATTTATGAGTGACCCCCCCGAGCACACATGTTGACATCCAAAAAAACAGCAAAGTGTGTTGTTTTTTTAAAATCTCTATCCACTCCATTTTCTCTAACCTATCAATGTTCTTAAGATAGTGCTCATGACAAAGCTCCAACCTTCCCTACTCTTACTACTATACTCTAAGTATAATAAATGTTTGACATAGTCTTTTTTATTTTTGTAGGGAGATAGCATCCTTTTTCGTTATATATATTTTTAAATGCTAACTTTTATGCCTTCCTGCATGTGCACTAAACTATACTTGAAATGTAGTATAATTATTATGTAGACTTCTTAAGGGCTAGTAAGGATTGGAGGCAACTTAAAGGACTTTGCATTGTAGTTTTGCAAACCCAAGGGTAATTGTCTTCATGGAAAACATTAAAGAGTGTGCACAAACCTAGACTTTGTGCTCGAGGATAGTAGGTAGAGAGTTGTTCAAATAAATAATAAAAAAAGCTCGATCATCTTTTGATCTTGTGAAATCAAATTAAGATAGTTTTCATATTTGGTGGCCTTTTCTTTTACAAACTGCAAATGTGTTAATTTCTTAAACTTTGCTAGAGATTTAATGTAAATTTTAGAAGCTAGTCCAGTCTACTATGATGAGTGTGACTTCGTAGCCTTTGTGTTTCTTTTTCTTGTTTTTGAAAAGCAAGAACCATAACATTAGAGCATAAACAATAATGCTTTGTTGAACCAATATAAGAATAGCTCATGAGAGTTAAACACTCCATTGCATGGTTGCATATCTGTACAAATATCATACTCTCTTGTATATAGAATGCACTCGATTTTTTGATAGTTTCATACTAAGATTACTTCTGCAAAGACAAGGAACTAGATAAAAACAAAAAGATGGGAGCTTGCACAAACCTGAGAATGGCAAGTAGAGAGTTGTGTAAAACAATAATTAGAAAGCTCCAAAATGGATCCTGATCTTGTGAAATCAAATTATCATCATCGCATTTTCTATTATAAGGTACAAACGTTTAAAATTCGCTAGAGATTTATTGTAAACCGGGTAAAGCATGGGGCGATAAGAACCATAACACTAGAGCATGCTTTGTCGAACCAAGATGAGAATAGCTCATGAGAGTAAAACACTCCACTGCATGTCTACGACTATCGCCTTCTCTCGTACGTAGAAGGAACTCGGTTTTTCGACAGTTCCAAACGACGATTACTTCTGCCAAGGCAAGGGACTAGAGCGAAACGACAAGACGGAGAACGAAAACAAGTTGATATTGAAGGTGAATATTGCATCCGAGGACAATGCCGACGGCAGCCTGCATTGCTCGACCATCGACAGATATGATCCTGTTGAGGCCACAGGAAATTGAAATTCATTGTAGAAGCAGATCAGAGACTTCATGAACGCGGATCCTCGACGTAATCTGGAGAGCGTGAAATTCTTCATTTCGCTGTAGCAATTACAGTACAGTGAGGCGCGCACGGCATCCCGGCGATAAGACTTCGGCCAATGTAGGAACATTGCTGAATACTGGAGCTAACTCGGGGGTGCTTGATTTTGGCATGACCAGCGAACTGCGAGTGTAGGGTGATACCGGTCGTCCTACACAGTGATAGTGCCATGAATTATCGATGAAAGAGTCGATATGGGACTCCAACTCTGGGGTGGCTGGAATCGTTAAAGGAGTCAAGGCATGGCGCTGATGAGCCAGCTCTTTGGAATCGTTAAAGGAGTCAAGGCATGACGGAAGCGTGCAACCGATAGCGGGGCAGCATGAATATTGTCTTCCGCAGGAGAGACGTGTTGAGCTAATGGAGAGCAAGGTCTACCACCAGCCATTTCCGATGAAAGACGATTAGCTGCAAGTCACACTGATCGTGGTAGACTGGACAGATCTATATATTGGAGACGGTCGGTTTTAACAGGAACACGTCGGACAATGGTAAATTACATTGCAAAAAGCAACATATTTTTTATTGATAAAAGCTACCAACGTTCTTAAGAGGAAACCAAATCTTTTCCACTCCTACGAAAATCTTTTCCACTCCTTTCGTAGTTCAAGCTTTATCAAAATTCAAGAGGGCCAGCGGCTGCTCCGCTCGCCATCATGACTTCTAGTAAATCTCCTCCTTCTAGCCTTTCCGCAATAACATGAAAAATCTCGCTCTCATTGCACTCTTTGCTTTCTCTTCCCTTCTCTTTTTTTTGCCATTTGGTCATTATACATTGTCGATCGCAATTTACATAGTGCAATTTATTTTGATGTTTCAAACGGTTTGGTTTCATGTCAATGTCAAGTTTTGTCCAAAAAATATATTTATTACTTATATTTAGAACATTTGGGTATATATAGGTTATAAAGCTACTTTAGTTTTAAAGTTTCACTATCATAGCCATAGTTCTCCTAGCTACCAAACTACCATGGATTCTGCTAGCTCTGCCTTCCATGATTTCATCTCCCATACTCCATTAGTTCATAGAGAGGAGTTATTTTTAGTCTTTTATAAGAGCATAGATGTCCTAGGCACCTACTTGGGAGCTTGAGAGGATTTTGAAGGCCTCATCAAGTATATGCAAGACCACATTGGGGGTTTTGCATATCTAGTTGATGAGTTTACAAAAGGATGGCTCCCAATTGATTCTTTGAAGTACTTGTTCAATCAAGAACCCAGGTTCTGAAGTGTTTAGGTCACTTTTGAGCCCATCTCACACCCCAAGGGTTTAGGGAGTGGACATTGATGACCTCCTAGCATGTGGAGTCGTCCAAAACATAGGAAATAGGTTCCTATCCTCGGAAATGACCTTTATTTTCCTTCTCTAAGAGGGAAAAATGGAAGAGAAGGCTGCGACCTCAAGCCTTAACCGTACCCCTACACTTGTCAATCCTCTTCTTTTTGTAGATGAGCCCAACATCTACAATGAAGAGCCCATTGATAAAGAAGTTGAGGAGCAGGAAGTTGCGTTGGCACTTGAAGTGCTCCAGAGACCTGAATCCCCTTTTACTTCTGAAATTCCATCTACCTTGGGCACCAACTCTGTTGACCCCACAACAGTGATATGGTTTCTTGCTCTCCTTCTTGTCGATGGAGAATAATACCTTTTTCTCCATGACACTGAGGTTATGTTTAGTCTCTAGGAGGACAAAACTCTTGGTGCCTTGTGTGGATATGAGGTGGACATGACTATGCAAGAACCTGGGTTTTTGGGAGGAGACGATTCAATAGAAGAGGTTCTTGCTTTCACACTAGACATAATCAAAGATGCAGACAAATTGATCTACTCCGACCTATGTGATGTGCCAGAAGAAGCCTCCACATCTCCTCCAGACAGCAAGAGTCCCCTCCATCCATCCTCATTAACAAAGAGGAAGGGATCAAGCATGATGACTCCATAGTGGTAAGAAACTATGAGCTTTGAATTTCTTCTCTCTTGGAATAATTTTGCTTTATCAACATTCTAATGTAATGTTGGATTGTTGCAGGAGGCATTTGAGGTCGACCTCTTATCATCTCCCAATGCCTTGTTTATAGTAGCTTCAGTCGAGATCACTCACTGGCACATTACCTTGGCCAAGTAGAAGGGTCCTTTATGGTTATCCGCAAAAAGTTTTTGCACGAGGCACTGAGGACTTCTTGAAGTGCAAGGCCTTCTCATGAGTGATTGATCATGTTGACATCAATCGGAATGCTGACAAGGTCATTTTGGTCAACCGCATGGCTGCCCTCAATGTGTTTAGAACCAATTTTCAAGCTATGGCATTGACGGCAGCATCCATGTCCTTGGCCAACAGCAACAACAATAACCTTGACACTCTATCGACTAGGTTTAGAGCTAGGAGTCTATTCAAGAATTCAAAGCCCAATATTCTCAATGTTTTAAAGAAGAGAGAAAGGCTGTGAAGCCTTATTGTATATAACTTTTATTTTATGTGAATACATATATACTTTTTCTACAGTGTCCCATTTTGAGTTCTTTTACAAAATTTATTTTATGTTGTCATTGTATTCTCTAACTTTAGCCTTCAAAACTATACAAAGCATTTTGAAAGCTTCTTTGAATCAATTAGCTCATGCTGAAAGTAAAGCTTCATGAAAACTTGAAGCTGCAACTAAACCTATTGCCAGAACATAACACTACTACACACGCATCCTATTGCGACGTTTACGTACCGACGATTAGTGCCCGCTTAGCGTTAATCGTCGGTATAAAGATCAGGTTTCGTAAATCGTCGCTATATAGCGACTTTTGCCAAAAGTTGCTATATAGCGACGTTATTAAAAGTCGCTATATAGCGACTTTTAAAAGTCGCTATATAGCGACACTGAGACAAAATATTATAGTGACGTTTTTACAGAGAGGTTTTTTTTTTTTTTTAGGCCTTAAAAATTAGTTTTTTCCAATGACAAAAATTTTTAAATTTTCATACATGTTTGAGCTCATAGAGAATTAAAAAATGAGAGCATGTACATCAAGCCTTTGAAGCTCATATATTCATGTCCAAGTTTGAGATGAGAAAAATCAAATAAGAGCATTTACATCAACTGTTTCATCTTGAGCCAAGTCTAAGGCGCCAAGCAAGTCTATCTCCAACTCTATACCGAGTTGATCTCCTATATCATCATCGTACTCATCATCGTACTCTAGTATCGTACGTTCACCTAAAAGTATTTGATCATCTTCTTCAATAAAGCTTAAGTGTGGTGATTGATCTTGACGATTGTTGTCTTCCTCGTCAATATCGTGATCTCCATCCTCCTCCCGTGCGATGTCATTATGCGCATCTTCCTCTTGCCTCATATGGTGATCTACATCTTCTTTGCTAGATTCATCAATTGGATCCGGCATTGGTAGTGGCATCTCCATATCCACATCTCGATCTTCAAAAATTTGCTTACTTCGTGGTGCAACTTGGATCACATACCACCATCTTGGATCAGAACGATCCGGATGAAAAACCACCTATATTGAAGATGGGTGCCAAATGTCGTCAATTATATATATATCAATGGACTTTAAAAACGAAAGCTTCGACTAATTAAATCATTAGTATGCACCTGCTCACAGTGCTCGAGAAGAACAAAAGTATCACTTTCATCGGTCCAATGTTTGGTGGAGTCTATTGCAAAGAGACCGCTATTATCTTTTCTCACTGTCGCATGGGGACCGTTGTAAGTAGTTCTAAACAATTTTACATCAAGAATGAAAATAGTAAATCGTCTGAAATCAATTTCATAGATGTCGCGTATGGTTCCACAATAATCCAACTGTGAGGAGAGAAGAGCTTATGCAGGAACTTAAGCATAAGCTCATGCTCTTGCCTATGCTTATGCTTAATAAGCATAAGCATAAGCTCATGCTTATGCTTATGCGGAAAGAGAGAAGGAGCTTATGCGGAAACTTAAGCATAAGCTCATGCTCATGCGGAAACAGAGAAGGAGCTTATGCATAAAAAGAGAAAGAGGAGCTTATGCGGAAAAAGAGAAGGAGCTTATGCGGAAGAAGAGAATGAGAGAAGCATCAGCTTCTCTCATTCTCTATTTCCGCATAAGCTTATGCAGAAACTTACGCATAAGCTCATGCTCATGGATGAGCATAAGCATGAGCTTATGCTCATGTGGAAAAAGAGAAGGAGCTTATGCTTATGCTCATGCATAAGCTCCTTCTCTATTTCCGCATGAGCATGAGCTGCTTATGCTTAAGTTTCCGCATAAGCTTATGCAGAAATAGAGAATGAGAGAAGCTTATGCTCATGCGGAAAAAGAGAAGGAGCTTATGCGGAAATAGAGAAAGAGCTTATGCGGAAAAAGAGAATGAGTTTCCGCATAAGCTTCTCTCATTCTCTATTTCCGCATAAGCTTATGCGGAAACTTAAGCATAAGCTCATGCTCATGCATGAGCATAAGCATGAGCTTATGCCTATGCTTATGCTTAATAAGCATAAGCATAAGCTCATGCTTATGCTTATGCGGAAAGAGAGAAGGAGCTTATGCGGGAACTTAAGCATAAGCTCATGCTCTTGCCTATGCTTATGCTTAATAAGCATAAGCATAAGCTCATGCTTATGCTTATGTGGAAAGAGAGAAGGAGCTTATGCAGAAACTTAAGCTTAAGCTCATGCTCATGCATGAGCATAAGCATGAGCTTATGCTCATGCGGAAATAGAGAAGGAGCTTATGCATAAAAAGAGAAAGAGGAGCTTATGCGGAAAAAGAGAAGGAGCTTATGCGGAAACTTACGCATAAGCTCATGCTCATGAATGAGCATAAGCATGAGCTTATGCTCATGCGGAAAAAGAGAAGGAGCTCATGCTTATGCTCATGCATAAGCTCCTTCTCTATTTCCGCATGAGCATGAGCATGAGCTTATGCTTAAGTTTCCGCATAAGCTTATGCGGAAATAGAGAATGAGAGAAGCTTATGCTTCTCTTATTCTCTATTTCCGCATAAGCTCCTTCTCTATTTCCGCATAAGCTCCTTCTCTTTTTCTGCATGAGCATAAGCATGAGCTTATGCTCATGCATGAGCATGAGCTTATGCTCATGCATGAGCATGAGCTTATGCTTAAGTTTTCGCATAAGCTTATGCTTCTCTCATTCTCTATTTCCGCATAAGCTCCTTCTCTATTTCCGCATAAGCTCCTTCTCTATTTCTGCATAAGCATAAGCTTATGCTCATGCATGAGCATGAGCTTATGCTTAAGTTTCCACATAAGCTTATGCGGAAATAGAGAATGAGAGAAGCGTATGCGAAAACTCATTCTCTATTTCCGCATAAGCTCCTTCTCTCTTTCCGATGCCTATGCTTAAGCATAAGCATAAGCATAAGCTCATGCTTATGCTCATGCATGAGCATGAGCTTATGCTTAAGTTTTCGCATAAGCTTATGCGGAAATAGAGAATGAGAGAAGCTTATGCTTCTCTCATTCTCTATTTCCGCATAAGCTCCTTCTCTCTTTCCACATAAGCATAAGCTCATGCTTATGCTCATGCATGAGCATGAGCTTATGCTTAAGTTTCCGCATAAGCTTATGTGGAAATAGAGAATGAGAGAAGCTTATGCAGAAACTCATTCTCTATTTCCGCATAAGCTCCTTCTCTCTTTCCGATGCCTATGCTTAAGCATAAGCATAAGCATAAGCTCATGCTTATGCTCATGCATGAGCATGAGCTTATGCTTAAGTTTCCACATAAGCTCATGCTTATGCGTGAGCTTATGCGGAAATAGAGAATGAGAGAAGCATAAGCCCATTCTCTATTTCCGCATAAGCTCATTCTCTATTTCCCACTCTATTTCCCCCTTCTCTCATTTCCCCCTTCTCTCCTTCTCTATTTTCCCTCATCTCTTTCCCCTTCTCTATTTCCCCCTTCTCTCATTCTCTATTTCCTCATTCTCATTCTTTTCTTTCCTTTCCATCTTCTTTCCCTCTTTCCTTTCCCTCTTCTTTCCCTCTTTCCTTTCCCTTTTCTTTCCTTTCCCTCTTCTTTCTTCTTGCCTATGCCTATGCCTATGAGAATGCTTATGTTTGTTTTTTGCTTTCTGTTTTCGTGTTTGTGTCTATGTTAGACATGGGATCACGTCGCTCATACGGACAGCCTCGCAGGAGGAGAGCTCACGATCTATATGCTCCAGAGGACTTTGATTCCTCTCAGGCGACTACCCCGAGGACTACCCTTGGTCCGACTCCTCTCGGTCCTAGCACTGTGACTAGACCCCTCTTCCACGTAGCACTGCGACTACCCCTCGGGGAACTCCTTTGCTAGCCACGCATGGCTTTGTCGGGACTCCTGACGAGTTTGTAGTGCAGATGAGCGATGAGGAGGCAACGAGATTCTTCTCTCTGTGCTCTCAGAGGACCTCCGCAATTCCTTCCCCTACACCGACGGGTGGACGTACTACCCAGCCATCCCCTCATGCCCCTTCGACCGCGGGATCATCACCTGCGCATGCCTCCTACAAGGGAAGGAAGAGTAGGAGGGGCGGCTCATGTTGCGCATGCCTCCCGCAAGGGAAGGAAGAGTAGGACGAGTCAGCACACTCACGCTCCTTTAGGTCTCCACTTGGTCCGGAGACACAGTATCAGTCAGGTCCCTTTCCCTCTCCTACTCCCACTGCTACTCCTCGATCCGGAAGCGGTCGTGCAGCTTCCACTCCTTTAGACTCTGCTACCGTCAGTCCCCCTTACTCATCAGGGGATCTCTCCTATCAAATCACATCTGCCGGAGAGATAATAGAAGACAAAAAGGGCAAAGCAGTGATGGTTGCCATGAGGAGGTTGATGAGTCATCACTTCAAGAGTGGCATAAATACCGATTGGCGGTATCAAGATGCCCAAAAGAAGCAGGCAGTGATCGATGAGTTAAAACAAAGATACCCTAATCCGCCAAATGTGGAGTTTAATGACAATTATATGCTCGAGCACATGGGTTTGGTCCTAAAGCATCGTAGATCAACCTTGCGTACTTCCATTACAAAGGGGTTGGCTGAACCCAGCTAGGCAGACAAAGCTGATTGGAAGTACTTCAAGAAGCAACATAGGGACCATTCCGAAATGTTCGAGGGTCAGAGGAGGGCTGCAAAGAGACAGCTGGACATCGTAGGTACTTCGCACTTTGGTGCAGGCGGACGGTATGCATTCGAGGCAACCGTGGTAAGTCTACTTCTTCCCATTTAATGTATTGTTCTATTTGTTTTACTTACATATTACATGCACTTTAGCTAACTCTAACTCTCGTAAATTGGATCCATAGCAAGCTGCGATGGGTCGTCTTCCTACGGATGCAGAGACGCGGCGTGCATTTCAGATAGGAACAAAGCCTTGGTTCATTGAGCAAGAGGCAATGGGAGCGACAGTTGATTGGGCTGAGGTGGCTGCTCGCACAGTATAAGTTTACTCCTACTTGTAATCTCAATTTTTAATTTAAGTTCCAATCTAATTTTCAATTTATATGATTCACTCGTAGGGTCAAAGCTCAAGCGTCCCATCATCGGAGGCGAGCGATCAACAGGGGCAAGGATCGGACGCAGGTGCCGAGGACGAGGGAGAAGACGCAGGTGTGGAGGACCAAGGAACAGGCCAATAAGACGAAGATGATTCGGATTCGGATGAGTAGTGGTAGTAGCATTTTGTATATCCGCTCGTTTGAGCAATTTGTATTGCCCTTTCACAGGCAGGGTAATTTTGTTACAAACACTGTTGTATATGTATATGTATTTTTTCCTCATCATTTCGCAAGAACAATTTTGTATTACCCTGCAAGCAAGGGAAATTTTGTTATAAAAAACTTTCTTTTGTAATTACAAAAAAAAAAAAAGGATTAGTGGGGCCCCACTAACCCTTTTTTTTAACTTCTGTTAATCGTCGCTATATAGCGACGTTTACCAGTGTCGCTATATAGCGACGATTAATAGTGTCGCTATATGGTGACGTTTACATCGTCGCTATATAGCGACGATTAATAGCGTTGCTATATAGCGACGGTTTATAGCGACGCTCTTTTTCTGACGCTTTTAGCGACCTTTATAACGACCTTTGCGCCTGTGAAAAAAAAAATTTAATGTAAAAAGCATCGGTATTTCCGTCGAAAAATGGCCTATGCCTTGTAGTGTAATAATACATGTATTATCATTGAGAATAAAATATCAAGCATATGAATAATACACAAAGACTCAGGAAGTGATGCACTTAATAAGAAGCTCGTCAGTAAAGTATGCACTAAATAAAAACTAGCTTAATAGATGTGAAGCATCATTGGATTTTACTTTTGTAAAAGTAGCAAGAAACCACAATTGCTGAAGCACTAAACTCTTGTTTTCACAAATGACCTAATAGAAAGCAAAAATTGCTTTCATATGGTGGAATAATAAAGCATGCTAGCTTTTCATAAAATCATTGCCCTATATTCAAATAGGGTGCGCGATGTGCTTTTTTTAGCTTATCAGATGTAAAAGCTGTCAAAAATAGGAGATTCCCAAACTCATCCAGCCAAAATTAGTAGCTTTATAGATAACCTTTTGTCCAAGTGATTTTCCCAATCAACTTTTTGGTCTATTAAACGTATACAATTATCACTATAAAAGCATGTAGATTGGACTGCCTTACTCTTAATGACAAGATTAAGACTCTACTTGGCATTGATTTGATAAGATCTTCATCTCTAAAGATTGACTATGCTTGCAACAACGATCCTGTGCTCTTGGTCCTTGCGGATATGACTGGTAGGCATTGGGACCCCTCTTCATCTAAATTTTTGTGGATTCATGAAGTTAAAGAAGTTTTCTTTCTGTGATTGAGCCTCTTATTGCTCTGGATCTAGGAACATGAAAGCATGATATGCTAGTGTGTTAAGATCTAAGGGAAGATGAATACTGAGTGCAAGATGATGTGATCAATTGGTGGAGACTGAAAGCCAGAGAGCGATGCTGTATCAGGAAGCTCCTTATCATTAAGTCTAATTTTCATTGCTTTTGCTTTTGCTTCAAATATTGTTGATTCTATAAAAAACATTTTCCATCCTCATGTCCTAAGATCAAGTCCTCTCTGGTTATGGGTGTTCATCTTCCTGTCCAAACACTCTTCTACCAATTTATTGACAACAGGTAGCAAAAAGAAATAACCATAACCTTTTTACCTAAAATTTGAATATAGTAATACACCCATTCAAAATATCTGGCGCATACTGTTTCAACAAGCCATCGTGGGCCGTTTTCATCAATCATGATCACAACGCTGATTTGCGATGCATCTTTGATAACTTCTCCATATCAACTCAAAACCTAGCGATCAAGTAGGCGAAACGATCAGAAAGAACATTTTATGAATGATTATGTTGTCAGATTGATGAAAATCATGTTTCTTTCTTCTCACAGTCACACTAGAACGTAGCTAGGCTCTAATACCATGTTGAGAGGAAGAGAAAGAGGAGAGAGAAGGAAACAAGAGTTGCTCCCAAGGAAGTGATTCTACTCACAAATCATAGGCATATAGATACAGTTGAGGACTAGGCTAAGTTAGGGTGAGCTATATATAGCTCTAATAAGTATATCATCAGGCATGGATTCACGAGATAGGGATTTGTGGCATGCAACTATATCATCCACCTGACTGTTCATACTTTTAGGCATTTGTTTGCCTAAAGTGGCTATAACTCTCTCAACTCCTAGCCCCTTGAATTTTCCAATTTGTTTGTTGGCATCACCCAATAAGTTCTTTTGCATTCTTGTGCCCGAGCCTGAGTACTCATCATGATAAAAGTTGCATTTCCACTTCTTATTAGGCAACATCATAAAATCATCTTGAGCCTTTGTTGGGTTTCTTCCTTGTTTCTCTGGGGCCATGCTCGCAATCCCAGGTTTATATAAGATTAACAACGCCACACAGTGTAGCTAAACATCGCTCGGTGTAATCAATATACCAAGTGGTGTATGGGTACACCGCTCGATATACTTAACACCACGTGGTATACTACCTTATTGCAAGGTGTTATCTCGGTATACCATTTGGTATATTGATTTACCACATGGTAACCTACTGCTGTTGTAGTCAGTCCTAATTAAAATTTGCTACTGGAGTATTTTGAAATGCCCCTATGGTTAATTAAAAAATGTTCAAAATGTTTTAATACTACGTTTTAAAACACAATCTTTAATATTGCCACAAATCCCTAAGGATGTAGCTATAGAAGATAGTAGAAAGCATGCAAATCAATTAGAGAGAAACCAAGGTGTAGCTCACAGCAAGGATGAGAATGTGCAATATTAGAAAGAGAAGGTTCAATAGTAGTATTGGAAAGAGAAGGTTCAATAGTCATGGGAAAATAAGCACGATGCCCTATAGTTAAATTACATTACAAATATGTAGGAGCATGTCATGGCTCTTGAAAAGTTTAAGAGGCAATCCTCCATCCTTTTTTATAACCAAAGTACTTTGATGGCCTTGAGTGCGAGGCCTACACTAAAGTTACTAAAGAATTTCATGAGGTTTGACTGTAGCTAGTAGAATGTGATGGGATTATTATTGTTCATGATAACCAATTGAAGGATATGAAGGAGAACATTTGCAATATTGAGATGAGGCTAAGGAATCAAAAACCAACTTGCTCATGTACAAGGTGAGTCTATGATATTGATAGCCACAATAGTTAAAGTAGAGGAATATCCTCTTACGATGTGGCAGGGTCATACATGCACACTTTATCATGGGAATATTATAGATGAGTGCATGATCTAATGGCCCCAATCTAGCCATCTTACGCATGGTGTGCTTTGGGATGTTTGGGAATGGAGCCTCTCTATGTAAAGATTATCATATACCAATGCTCAAGACATGAAGAGACCAATTGTGCCTACCTTCTAGAACTATCTATTTAGACAGAGTAAAGATGCAACATAAATTGGCCACCACAAAGAGAAAGGCTCTCTTTTATGAAGAGAAGATACTGCACCATGAAGAAAGAAAGGATAAGCCCCTATGACGTCCCTATTTGATGAAGGGAAGATACAACCCCCGAATGAAAGAAATAAGAAACACATTGATGAAGGGAGGAGCCCATCAGCAAAGAAGGAGACCCTGTTTGATGAAGGGAAGATCTAACCTCTTGATGAAAGAAGAAGCCCATTGATGAAGGATTCTTCCTATTAGCTCGTGGAGCATTTTGCTCCCTTTCTGATGATTTTATAGCACTTTTTGAGATGTATATATTTTATTTACATTATTTTAAATGAGACCACTCTACCAGATTTCTTATATTTTAAAGGTCTTTTGGATCTTTTTTGGCCATTGTTTGACTTTTGTGCACTTTTGAGCACTTTTCTAGCACTATTTGACTAGTATTTAGTACTATTTGACTAGTATTTAGCACTATTTGGCCAGTATTTAGCACTATTTGATCATATTAAGCTTTGTAATTGGATAAGTGTAGCAACAATGAGCATGGTGGTTTTAGCAATAACTTTAGCATTAATTTAAAACATGTCATTCTAGCCACCACTAGCATGGTCTCAAACATTTATTTTCAATACGTTGTTCCAACATCTAGGCTGGCTTTAAACATTAATTTTGAACATTTATTATAGTTAAAAGCATCATTTTGTTTTTAAGGGTATTGAAAAGATAATTTAGAGCTTAGGCCTATAGTTATACCCCTCGTTACAAACCTTGTGTTAGTTATCTTGGAAACATCTCTCATCCCTCTAATTATTATTGCCATGGTTTGGTTACCACTAACAATGCATGCGAGAATTTAATTATGTATATCGCACACATGCTCAGGGGAGTCATTGCACACAAACACTACATATCATGCAGGTTCAAGTCCTATTTCTAAAACTAATTTTCTATAAATTTATCTGGAATTAAAACACCCTTTTTGTGAATAACCCCTTTATATGATTCCCTTGTGTAAGTGAAAAATGTGTAAAAAGGGGATTTAAAAAACTTCTTCTATGGAACCCACGTGCTATGCCACAACACAATGCATTGATAGATGTGCAAATGTGACGCCCCAATTTTGTATCTGAAATATTTTGGAATATATATCATAGATAGTGTTCAAAAAGGATGGTTTTGATGTTTTGAAGGTTTTGGTCGAAAAATTTTGGTTTTTGTCCATTATGGTGTCAGCTGGATTTTGCAACTTGATTTTGAGTTGGTTAGAGAAATAATTTGAAGAAACTCTGTATGGGAGAGTTTTAGATCTTGTTGAGTAGAAAAACTTTGTCCTAGTGAAAAATTTGTGGTTCACTCATTTGCATGCTTGTATGGAGGTCAGAAGTTGCTAACAAAGTGGTTTTGAGCTAAAAGTGCATCTAGATTTCCGTGTCGAGTTGCAAGCATTAAATGAAGGTCGAGATGGAAGAGTTAGCCATGAAAGGTTTGATGCAAAGGGAAAGAAGAGGATACAATCTTCGAGATGAGCTATTGAGCTTGTCCATTGTATGTACGAGGCAGGCGTGGTGATGCTCAAACATGTATTTCTTTGATTGAGTACGCTCAACGATGCGAGCGTCGTCGTGACGCTCCAATTTTGTGTATGAAATATTTTGGAATATATATCACAGATAGTGTTCAGAAAGGATGGTTTTGATGTTTTGAAGGTTTTGGGAAAGTTTGGTGTTGGTCGAAAATTTTTGGTTCTTGTCCATTACGGTGTCGGCTGATTTTGCGGCTTGATTTTGAGTTGGTTGGAGAAATAATTTGAAGAAACTCTGTATGAGAGAGTTTTAGATCTTGTTGAGTAGAAAAACTTTGTCCTAGTGAAAAATTTGTGGTTCACTCGTTTGCATGTCTGTATGGAGGTCAGAAGTTGCTAACAAAGTGGTTTTGAGCTAAAACTGCATCTAGAATTCCGTGTCAAGTTGCAGGCATTAGACGGAGTTCGAGATGGAAGAGTTAGCCATGAAAGGTGAAATGCAAAGGGAAAGAAGAGGGTCCGATCTTCGAGATGAGCTATTGAACTTGTCCATTGGATCTATGAGGCAGGTGTGGTGATGCTCTGAACATACAATCCAATGCACGTATATCGAGGCTGAGCAAAAGAGAAGAGAAGGCACGCATCTCGAGGTTGCTCGAGTGAAGTGAAGGCATGCATATCGAGGTGCTTTGAAAGTGACAATAGCGCACGCGAATCGAGGCAGTGCAAAGAAGAAGATAAGATCAAGATATTTTGAGAGTAAGAGTGAGAGTGAGAGTGAGAGTGTGATTGAGATTTGATCATTTGATCATCTAATTTGAACATCTTCATGCGAGTGAGAGTGAGAGTGAGATAGCTCGAGGGTGGACGGGTGGTATCGAGCTCCTTCATGGAGTGATTCTTCTCCAAAATTATTGTAAAGACTCATCAGTTTGATTTCATACTACAATCTCTCTTCTTGTTCATTCGTGATTATTATCTTGCTACAATTTTGATCGTGATTGTGAAAGAACTATGCGTGACAAGTGGTATCAGAGCCCGGTTTCAATGGCAGACAATGAGGCAATTATGTAAAAACTAGAAGAACAAGATTCATTGATTCGAACACCAACCATGGAATTAAATATATTGTCCAAAGGAAAAGGCGTAGCGGATGATGGAGCTAGTGGTGGTGCTGCTAGTAGAAATTTAGAAGATGAAGAGGTCTATGTCGAGCTTGGTGCGGGGGTACCGAGCCGAAGGAGACAAAGAGGTGAGGAAGATGTTGCCGAATCTGCTCTTTTGCAAGTTTTTAAGAAAGTGAAACTCTCTGAATTTGATGGTGAGAAGAAGACTGAGGAAGATTTGGAAGCGTGGCTCGAAGAACTTGAAGATTTCTTTGCTCTACGAAAGTTTGATGAAGCGGGAAAGGCTAAGATCGCGGCACTACAGTTACGTGGAGTTGCAAAACTATGGTGGAAGTCGCATGTGCAAATCCGACAACGTCAAGATCAACCCATCACATGGGTTGAATTCAGAACTGTAGCTGAAAAGAGGTATTGTTCTCCACATTATTATATGGAAAAGAAGATGGAGTTCTATAATTTTAAGCAAGTACAAGAGGGAAAACATAATCTCTCTGTGGATGAGTATAAAGAGAAGTTCCCGCGATTACATAAGTACACACCTGAGATCACAGGTGAAGCTCTTACTCACAAATTTGTGGAAGGGCTTAAGGAAGATCTTTTATATATGATGAAAGGAAGAGGATCAAGTGATTTCTTGGATGTTGTGGCTAAGGCCGAAAACTTTGAAAAGATGGAAGAATATAGCCTAAGAAAGATAGCAAAATCAAAGTTCATTCCAACAGGTCATCGTTTTCAAGGGTCATAAGGTTCAGGTATGCCTCAATGAAAACCCGATTATTCGAATATGCTTAGATTTCAAGAGAGGAGTAGCTAACCTGGGTACAACCAAGTGGGAAGGCCAAACTTTAATAACTGAAATCAGAATCAGAATCAAAATCAAAATCAAAGAAATAAAGGAGTTTCAAATCAGAAAACGCACCTTGGAAAAGTGATCCAGAGTTTATTGAATGGGCAAAAAGATTGGGATTATGTTTCCGATGTGGTGAGCAAGGTCACCGAACATTTGAGTTCCTGAATAAAGCAAAATTTAATTTTATGAAAGGAGCAATGATGGGAGCAAAGACGAATCAGATGAACCCAACCATCGATGAAGCGGGGGACAAAGGTAAGTGCTTGGAACCTATGAGATGTATGGTATCTTCCACAACTCATATGCATGCGTCTGTGATTAAAGTGATGGGGAAATTTGGGAATCAAAACATAAGTTTTCTTATTGACTCCGGTAGCACTCATTGTTTTATTTCCCTGAAATTCCTCAAGACTCTAAACGTAGAAATTAAGGATCAAGTCAGAAGACCACTCCAACTTGCTAATGGAAAATTACATTATACTCAAGGGCTTCTAGAAAATCTTTCCTTCAGTTTAGCACAGAGGAAGAGTAAGGGAGATTTTTATGTTATTGAGATGGGGAAGTGTGATGCTATTATTGGAATGGATTGGTTAAATGTAAACAAAGCAGTTATTGATTGTGGAGAAAGGACCATTAGTTTTCTTAATGAAGATGGCAAAGATAAAATTATTCTAGGAGAAGAAAGAGATAGTAAAGCTTCTCTCATATCAGCCATGAAATTGCTGCAAGGAGTAAGACAGGGCTGTGACACATTCCTCGTCTTTGCTGATAAGTTAAAGGAGGGAAGTGAAGATGAGACAGTACCACACTATGTTACAAAACTCCTTGAAGAATTTTTCGATGTGTTTCCTGATGATTTACCTGGGATGCCACCGCCTAGACATCTTGACCATGCTATAGAGTTAGAACCAGGCACAAGTCCTTATTGTCGGGCTCCCTATAGATTTAAATGTGGATGAACTAAAGGAATTAAAGCTTCAACTGGATGACTTGTTAAAGAAAGGGTTTATAAAGCCTAGCGTTTCTCCTTGGGGTGCTCCAGTCTTATTTTAAAAGAAAAAGGATGGAACTTATAGGCTTTGCATTGACTATAGAGGATTGAATTGGCATACTATAAAGAATAAGTACCCTCTACCTCACATTGATGAATTGTTGACTCAATTGAATGGTGCCATAGTGTTCTCTAACATTGATTTGCGATCTAGTTACCATCAGATTCGTATTTAGGAGGAGGACATTCCCAAAACTGCTTTTAGAACTTGCTATGGCCATTATGAATTTACTGTGCTTGCTTTTGGCTTGACCAATGCACCCGCTACCTTCATGGGTCTAATGAATGATGTATTCCGTGAGTATTTAGATGACTTCATTTTGGTTTTTTTGGATGACATTTTTGTATATTCCAAGAATGGGGAACAACATGAACAACATCTAAGGAAAACACTTGAAAAGTTGCAGGAGCATAAACTTTATGGGAAAAAGAGCAAATGTTTCTTTGCTAAAGACAATCTTGTGTATTTGGGTCGTGTGATTTCAAAAGATGGTATTCATATTGATCCTGACAAAGCAAGGCTTATTTCGGAGTGGCCTAGACCGAAAAATGTAAGGGAGGTAAGAGGCTTTATTGGCTTAGCACAATATGAGAGAAAACATATCAAAGATTTCTCAAAAATAGCCTCTTCACTTACTGATTTAACAAAACTTGACAAGCAGTTTATATGGATGGAGAAGTGTCAACAAGCTTTTGATACTATAAAAGACAAAGTGGCTGAAAATTGTATTCTCAAGATACCCGAGATGGGTAAACCTTTTGTAGTGACATGTGATGCTAGTGGTACCCAACTTGGATGTGTACTTTCTCAAGATGGTCTTGTAGTGGAATATGAGTCTCGAAAATTAAGGAAGCATGAAGAGAACGATCCCACGCATGATCTCAAATTGGCCACCATTGTTCATGCATTGAAACATTGGAGACACTTTCTACTTGGTGTAAAGTTCGAACTTCGAACGGATCATGAAAGTTTGAAGTACCTGTTCACTCAACCATTATTGAATAATAGGCAAAAAGGATGGATGAGTCTTCTTTCCAAGTATGACTTTGAGATTCAGTACATTGAGGGAAAGGAGAATATGGTGGTTGATGCTTTAAGTAGAAGACCTTTCGTGAATGCCATCACACTTATTCGTTTTGATCTTGTAGAAAACATTAGAAATGAACTTGAACATGATGTTTATTATGCACCTATTCTTCAAAAGATTGCTCAAACACCTTGTGAAAAGATTGAAGGAAAGTTTCATTTGGTGAATGGTAATTTATATTGCCATGATAGACTTTGTGTACCATGTGATTCACCTTTGAGATGGAAAATCTTGTATGATTGTCACAATGCTCGATTTTTGGGACATGTTGGATATAACAAAACATACAACAAGGTTCGAAAATCATTTTATTGGCCTGCACTAAAGCGTGATGTTCATCGTTATGTCCAAGAATGCTTACAATGTCAACAAGTGAAGGTGGAACAACATAAGATGCCTGGTAAGATGCAACCTTTGGATATACCTTTCAGGAAGTGGGAATCAATATCCATGGATTTTATTACTAAACTACCTATAGCTTGAGGGGGATATGATACCATTTTTGTCATCGTTGATCGTCTTACCAAAATGGCACATTCTTTCCTATGAAAAAGAATGATGGTGCTCTTGAGGTAGCTAAGTTGTTTGTGAAAGAAATTTTCCGATTGCATGGGATGCCTAAAAGTATTGTGTCAGATAGGGATTCCAAATTTACTTCTAATTTTTGGAAGGCCACATTCAAAGCAATTGGGACAGAGCTTAATATAAGTACAGCTTTTCACCCACAAATAGATGGAGAAACTGAAAGGGTTAATCACGTACTTGAGGATATGCTTCGAATGTATGTTAATGAGAAGAAAACAAATTGGACTGAATTCCTATTCTTAGCCAAGTTTGCTTATAATAGT
Source organism: Dipteris shenzhenensis (assembly GCF_047967505.1). Lineage (NCBI taxonomy): Eukaryota > Viridiplantae > Streptophyta > Polypodiopsida > Gleicheniales > Dipteridaceae > Dipteris > Dipteris shenzhenensis. Next base: position 1,364,622 of record NC_141619.1, on the reverse strand, counting down.
TCATGGCATAGCTCCATTCAAATGACTCCATTTGAAGCCATGTATGGTCAGAATTGCCACACTCCTGTGAATTTTGTGGATCCTCAAAATAGAGTCAAGGTGTCTAAACAAATGCTTGAGAGGATGGATGAGAAAGTGAAACTGATTGGGAAGAGCATTCAAAGAGCACAAGATAGGCAAAAGCATTACTATGATAAGAAGCGGTCTTTTCTAAAAGTAATACCTAAACGCAGTAATCTAATCCTTGGGAAGGATAGAAGACTCTCACCTCATTTCACAGCACCTTTTAAAATCTTAAAGAGGGTGGGAACGCTTGCATATCAACTTGAATTGCCTGAGAACATAAAAGTGCATCCTGTTTTCCATGTCTGTCTATTGAAATCTTATGTTGCCAACCCAACTCATATTTTGCAGGACAAGTCTAGGATCATGGAGGATGGGACTTTGAAAGTCCAACCTAAATATATATTGGATAGGAACACGAAGCGGCTTAGGAATAGAATAATAGAAGAAGTTTTGGTTAAGTGGGATGCTTATCCTGTAGAAGATGCTTCATGGGTAGACTTAGATGCCTTACTTATTGAGTTTCCTTCATTTAAACTTTGAGGATAGAGTTCCTGAAGAGGGAATGGATGTGACGCTCCAATTTTGTATATGAAATATTTTGGAATATATATCACAGATAGTGTGCCGAAAGGATGGTTTTGATGTTCTAAAAGTTTTGGGAAAGTTTGGTGTTGGTCGAAAATTTTTGGTTTCACAATAAGACAAAGCACCCATAGACGCGCACACAGACGCGTTTTTTGAACTAAATAAAAAACTTACGGGTGCATCTATTTGCGCATCTATTTTTGCATCTAGAAACCCACGTCTATTAGTGTGTCTATATATTAAACACACACGCATATAAATGCGCACTTAGACGCTTAAATAGATGCGCTTATAGACGTGTTTATAGATGCAAATATAAACGCTTGTCGAACAGACAGACGCATTTATAAACACACTAATAGACGCACTTTATTTTTTTTTTTAAATTTACAGAATGTTGTGTATGTTGTGTATGCTATTATTTAGTTACAAGAATCCCATATCCACATTGTGTAATTCAATTCTTACAATTACACAATTCCAAATAAAACATTTTAATTACAATTCCAAATAAAACATTACAACTCCAAAATGCAATAAAATTGAAAGCTCAAAAAGTGCTTGTATATACATATAGCACGAAGCTAAGCCATGTCATGTGGCTTCAAGTACAAAAAATAAGGAAGCTAAGCCACGTCATGTGGCTTCAAGTACAAAAAATAAGAGGAGTGTATATACAAGAGGCATGAAGCCAAGCCAGTGGCTTTAAGTACAAAAAAGAGTAGCTAGCACTACTTCTACGACTAATCTATGTTCTCCATGTCCTCGCTCCCTTCCACGCTCCCTTTTGTGCTCCCTTTTGCACCTCCTTCCTCGTCTTCCTCATCATCTTGTGCACGGGGCTGTAAACAAGGGACAACATATATCAATGTATGAAAAATCAAATCTTTACTTATAATTGTGGCATTATTTAATTACTTTCAAATACCTGGGGGGCTGCTCTAGTAGCCCGGGTATACTGCTCCTCAGTAATCAACCCATCATCATAGAAGTGCCTCCATGTATCTCCTCTGCGATGGTGGCAGTGGTAGGCTATCTCCACAGGAGTAGGGTATCTGCCCACGATCTCATGCTGCATGACGACACACTTTGCAGAGGGATTAGTACAAAGAAACAACCTCCTAATAAACTATATAAGCAATATAATTTGAGATCGATACTTACAAATTGGGCCTCCCATGATTCAACAACCCTTGCTCCAAAATGCGCGCTTCCATATTCCTCCATCTGGATCCTTCGTGCCTCCACGTGCTGCAGACTGGGGTCCTCCCTCGCTAACTTCATTGCCTTCCTAGAGACAGAAGGACCTCCTGATGGCATGGGGGAAGGGGCATAAGACGGGATGGCAGAAGGGACATAAGACGGCATGGGGGAAGGGGCATAAGACGGTATGGGGGAAGGGGCATAAGACTGCTGTGCTAACTCCGTTGGGGTGATCTCAAGCGGTGTGGGGTGGTTTGGAGTCTGTAGTGCCGACTCCTTGGGAGTGTTTAGAGTACCCGTCATATACCCGTATAACTCCGCAGGAGTAGGAGGGTGCCATAAAAGGTTATATAAGTCCTTCCAAATAGATTCCCGGGGATCAGGTGAGCTGGAAGCGCTTCCTGGCCACATGTTAAACTAGAAAAAAGGAAAAAAATCTATTACTGATGAGCTGAGAAGAAAGGGGAAGGGAAGAGAGGCTTACTGTCGGATCGCGTCTATAGACGCGTCTGATAAGCGCGTCTATAGACGCGTCTAATAGAGCATCTAATAGAGCATCTAATAGAGCGTCTAACAGAGCATCTAACAGACTAACAGAGAGTCTCATAGAGCATCTAATAGTGTTTGCAAATAGGCTAGACGTGCGTTTACATGCGCATGTAGACGCGCTTTTAGACGCACTCAGAGATGCGCCTATACATGCACTCCGACAGACGAGATTTCTAAAAAGTAGAAAAGGACATTGCACCCGACACACAAACGTGACACTGATACCCAGATCATGCACTTCTTGGATACAAGAAAGTACAAATCTAAAGAGAGCAAACTTCCAAACAAGATCAACTGCAAAAGGACTTACTTGGATAAAGGTATGGAGGGTTCTTCTTCTTTTTCAAAGTTGCTTCTCCTCCTTGTTCTTCCTCCTCTCCTTTAAGCTTAGAAGTAAGTGTGGGTGCCTTCCTCTTAAGTGTAAGCTTGGAAGTAAGTATGGGAGCCTTCCTTGAAACTATGGATCTGCTAATGAGGAAGGAAGCAAGCCACGCAAAGTATAAGTAATGTGAAGAAAAGCAAAGCGAGCGCGCTAAAAGCAGGTTTAAAAGCCGCATTTATAGTCGCATCTAACAACGCGTCTATAGCTACGTCTAAATACACAGAGTAGACATGCCTTTAGACGTGCCTTTAAACGCATTCTTAGACACGCTTTTAGACGTGCCACAAAGTTTAAATTAAACATTTGAAGAAAGCAAATTTGGTGGGTTGTTTGTTCGTAGGATGTCTTCATCTTCAACAAGTAGCTCCAGTGAGGATGAAACCCTCCGTATCCACCATCCCGAAATGTGGTTGGAGTAAAAAATCAAATGTTTGTGTGATCGATGTCGAGGAAACATGTATCGTGCACACAAGATTACACTCAATCATATTTCAAAGTATGGAGAATGGGATGTGACCGTAAACAGGGTAAGGGTTTGTAAGTTAAGGTTGATTGAGATACCTATGGGTGTTCATATGTTTGAGTTATGATCTTGTTTTAATTTGATACAGGATGTAGTGCCACATCCGCATATGTTTCCCTATGCTCGCCATGAGGAGGCGAAGCATCGACGATATGAGGTGGGATCTTCAAGAGAGACCGTTACGGATGCATGGAGTAATGGTGATAGTAGCCCTCCGCCATTACCTCACGAAGCCGTGGAGGAGGTGTTTGATGATATGGTGCGGGATTTATATGTCCATCAAGGGAGGGATGATACACGAGATTCCGCAGGCATAAGGGAGGATTTACGTACCACAGGGAGGATGCGTGAAGCTTGGCCACAAGAGAGACCAAATGGGCATGTCTTTTTACCAAAGCTAGAGATGGCAACGGTGAAGCGTGCTATTACTACAATTCGTACTCCCACTAGATGCATGAGGTGTTTGAAGGTAGCCTTTACAAAGAGCAAGAAAAGAGGTGTAGAGCAATTATATGGCTTGAAATCTCATGATTGGAACAAGATTCTCCAAGTAAGTATTTTATGTGCATAATATCTTTTTCCTTTCAAATTTGTGAGTGAATAGTTATAAGCAACTAATCAACCACCTCCTCATGGGTTCAGTTCATACTACCTACTAGCATTTCACGTAGTGCATCGAAGGACGTGAAAGATTGTGTTTACAAGATGGGCGAGCTTGTGAGGTACTTTACATGATACAAAATATGATGTGTATCAATGCTCCGTGCAAGTTTGAATGCATATTGCTAATATGCTGTACTTTTTCATTTCTAGGTATGTGAGCTCAAAGGAAATAAATCCCACCACGCTTGAGAATGCTCGAGTTATGTCAGTGGAGGTGGTTTGTTTAGTGGAGGAGACATTTCCACGTTCTATTCTCACAAGCCAACTACATCTCATAGTGCGTTTGGTGGATGAGATTGCTATATGCGGTACTATACATGCACGATGGTTATTCTTCCTGGAACGCTTCATGAAGACCTTGAAGGGCTTCGTGAGACAAAATGCAAGACCCGAAGGTAGCATGGCTGAGGGTTGGTTGGTACAAGAGTCACTTGTATATATTTCTGAGTTTCTATTGATGTGGATAGCTCTCTCCCACGACTATGGAGAGATGATGAAGACATAAGGATGACCTCTATTGTGCCTCAAGGGAAAGGACGCAACAAAGTAATAGACACGGAGTTGGATAATAGTATCAACCTCTTTTGTGTGCTTAATAATGATGTGATGAAAAGATGGGTGACAAGATACGAGGATGCAAAGGCAAGAAGACAAGAAGAAAGGGGCCTCTTTTGTACACACCACGGATCTCGTGTGCCATACCCTCAGTATCTAAGAGCACTTCCAAAGGATATTCATGTGGATTGGCTACTTGATGAAATGGAGAAAGCAGAGAAAGATGAGGGGATGCATATCACAATGGAAGAATGGGAGTATGCTAGGGGATGCATGAGCAAGGTCGGTATATAGAATGTTATGCATAAGTTAGGAGCTTTTAATAATTTAGATTGCTTATTTAATTGATTTTTTCTTGGTGTAGTGCACTATATATATGTTCAATGCTATATGGTGTGATGACAAGCATTTTCGAACACAACGGATTGATGATAAGAGAAACACACAAGATTGCAGCGTCATTGCTAGCTTTGAGGGAGCCAATGGAGCCATGGATGATTATTGTGGCATAATCCAAGATATTATTATGCTTGACTTTCGATGCTTCTTTGTGTATTTTTTGGATGTAAAGTGGTTTAAGGACGTGGTGGAAAGAGGCCCTAATGCAACAATCAAACACCATGCAAGTGGCTTTGTAACTATTGACTCCACAAAGTTTTGGCAAAGTAGGAAGGACACACTAGTACTACCGCAACAATGTGAACAGGTAATGTGCACACATAAAAATACTCGCTTTTAAATATTTGATGCAAGAAAAATAACATGATTGTATTTGTGTTTGAATTAGGTTGTCTATCAACCAATGGTGGATAATAATAGATGGTGGCATGTCATACCTATTATGCCATGTTCCAAAGTGATGTATAGTACATTTACTAATATGGAGCGTATGGAGGATGATCATGGCCATGGACGTGATGATGACCGTGATACGAGAGAGGAGGATGATCATGAGATAGGAGATACAGATATTGAGGCCATTACCCATGAGGACGAGCCTACCATTCGAGATGCAGATTTTGATGAGCACATGAGTGGCACAAGTAGTAGTGGGTTAAATGTATTTGTATATCTAAACACTTGTTTGGATTTTGAAGTAGATAGTTTGGCGAGGGTTGATCTCATTGAGGATGAGATTGAATCATAGCCCCATAATTGATATTAGCAAAACTATTTTACATATTGTCTCATTCTCCTCATCTCACTTAATTCTTGTATATGTGGGCTTGCAAAAAATTATGTGCTTTGGTAATCATGGGCAATGTTTGGAAAGCAATGATGTATACCAAAATCTCACTTTTTGTATTCTCTGGTTTGTGTCTATCTACGCGTCTAAATGCGCGTCTGAGTCTCAGTGTAAATGTGCAAATAAATGCGCAAATAGACACGCTGATAAACGCGATGTTAGACGGGCCTATATTTTCTCAGTTTAGATGTGCAAGTACACATGTCAACTTACGTGCAACAAGACGAGCTTTTAGATGCGCCCGTAATTCCTCTACTAAAGCAACGCCTATAGATGCGCCCGCTATTTTGCGCGTCTACCAAGCGCGTCTATAGTTGCTTTGTGTTGTTGTGTTTTTGTCCATTATGGTGTTGGCTGGATATTGCGGCTTGATTTTGAGTTGGTTAGAGAAATAATTCGAAGAAACTTTGTATAACAGAGTTTTCGATCTTGTTGAGTAGAAAGACTTTGTCCTGGTGAAAAATTTGTGGTTCACTCGTTTGCATGCCTGTATGGAGGTCAAAAGTTGCTAACAAAGTGGTTTTGAGCTAAAAGTTCATCTAGATTTCTGTCTCAAGAGTTGCAGGCATTAGATGGAGGTCGAGATGGAAGAGTTGCACGCATTAGATGGAGGTCAAGTTGCAGGCATTAGACAGAGGTCAAGATGGAAGAGAGACGTCGAGATTCCGTACGCGTTTGCTATCAAAATCACACACTAAAAGAAGGTGAAAAGCACACGCACACTTTTCAAGAAAAGCTATTTTTGGCGAAATTTGGAGGCTTTTGGCTATCTTTTTTTGGAGTCGTGAAAGGCTATAAAAGAAGAGGAGATCGTGAGAAGGAGAACACACAATCCAATGCATGCATATCGAGGCTGAGCGAAAGAGAAGAGAAGGCATGCATCTCGAGGTTGCTCGAGCAACGAGAAGGCATGCATATCGAGGTGCTACGAAAGTGACAATAGCACACAAGAATCGAGGTAGCACAAAGAAGAAGATAAGATCAAGATATTTCGGGAGTGAGAGTGAGAGTCTGATTGAGATTTGATCATTTGATCATCTGATTTGAACATCTTCATGCGAGTGAGAGTGAGAGTGAGATAGCTCGGGGGTGGACGAGTGGTATCGAGCTCCTTCACAAAGTGATTCTTCTCCAAAGTTATTGTAAAGACTCATCAGTTTGATTCATACTGCAATCTCTCTTCTTGTTCATTCGTGATTATTATCTTGCTACAATTTTGATCGTGATTGTGAAAGAACGGTGCGTAACAATCGTAAAGACCCTCATGAATCTGTGATGATAACAATGGATGATGCAGATTCAGAGATAGCTTGTGTTGCTCGCAAGCATCCTTTCTTCAAATATGGATGTGGTAGTTATGGATGTGGTGGTCATCCATATAGAGGTAGCAATTCTTCTCATCTCAAATATTGTGAGAAACATTGTTCTTACTGTGATAAGCATGGTCATGTTATCTCTGATTGTTGGGCTTGGCAATATGATGAGGAACATGGTGTTACCACTAAGCAACCCCGCTTATCCAATAATTCTCCTTGCGAATATTGTGGTGGAAATCATCTATCCTTTCGATGTTACAAGAGGTGTTATGATCACGAACGTATGCAAGCATATGCTGCTCAACAACAAGATGCCCATATGCATCAAGAGGCAAATCATATCTGTTCTGATGTCTCTCCAAAAAGGATACTTCATGTTCGAAATGGTTCCACTTTTATTGTTGATTCTGGTGCTACTGGTAATATGACATATCAATCTCAATGGTTACATAATTATCATACTCTTTCTTACAAGAAATTGGTTTATCTTGCTGATGACACTGCTTGTCAAGACATGGGCATTGGAGATTTATATTTTGGCACTTTTTCTTCAACAAGAGTCTTGGGAGGTGTTCTCCATGTTCCAGATCTTCAGAGAAATCTTCTTTCTATTGCATGACTTGTTGATCTTGGTCTCTTTATTGGCTTTGACCACACACAGTGTCGGATTGAAAAAGATGGACATACCATAGCAGTTGCTCCTCGAATGGGTAACCTCTTTCAACTTTCCTTAAATGATGATATTACTAATGTGGTTATAACCCCTGGTGATCTGGACTGCAAGCTATGGCATCATCATTTTGTTCATTCAGATTTTGCCAAGCTACTTGCTATAAATCATCATGATCTTGTGGATGGTATGAATCTCCCAGCTCGTCCTCACATGGGCCTATGTGAGTATTATGCTCTTGTCAAGCATCATCGAAAACCCTTTCATGCATCTACTGCAACTCATTCATATGCTTTATTGGATCTTATTCACACTGATATATGTGGATCTTTTCCTTCATCCAAGTCTTTCTACAAGTATTTCATCACTTTCATTGATGATTGGTCAAGATATACAATTGCATTTCTCTTGTGACATAATTCAGAGGCCTTATCAGTATTCAAGCAATATAAAACTGCTGCAAAACTTCATCCTGGTTTTCGGATCAAGACTTTTCATGTGACGCTCCAATTTTGTATATGAAATATTTTGGAATATATATCACAGATAGTGTCTAAAAAGGATGGTTTTGATGTTTTAAAGGTTTTGGGAAAGTTTGGTGTTGGTCGAAAAATTTTGGTTTTTGTCCATTATGGTGTCGGCTGGATTTTGCGGCTTGATTTTGAGTTGGTTAGAGAAAGAATTTGAAGAAACTCTGTATAAAAGAGTTTTAGATCTTTTGAGTAGAAAAACTTTTCCTAGTGAAAAATTTGTGGTTCACTCATTTGCATGCGTGTATGGAGGTCAGAAGTTGCTAGCAAAGTGGGTTTGAGCTAAAAGTGCATTTAGATTTCCGTGTTAAGAATTGTAGGCATTAGAAAGAGGTCGAGATGGAAGAGTTGGCCATGAAAGTTCAAATGCAAAGGGAAAGAAGAGAATCTGATCTTCGAGATGAGATATTGAGCTTGTCCATTGGATCTACGAGGTAGGCATGGTGATGATCCGCGTTCATGAAGTCTCTTATCTGCTTCTACAATGAATTTCAATTTCTTGTGGCCTCAACAGGATCATATCTGTCGATGGCCGAGCAATGCAGGCTGCCATCGGCATTGTCCCCGAATGCAATATTCACCTTCAATATCAACTTGTTTTCATTCTCCGTCTTGTCGTTTCGCTCGTCCCTTGCCTTTGCAGAAGTAATCGTCGTTTGGAACTGTTGAAAAACCGAGTTCATTCTACGTATGAGAGAAGCATGCTCTAGTGTTATGGTTCTTATCGCCCCCTGCTTTACCCAAAAAAAGAAAAAAGAAAACACAAAGATCACTTCTAAAAGTTTACAATAAATATCTAGCGAATTTTAAACATTTGTACCTTATAATAGAAAATGCGATGATGATAATTTGATTTCACAAGATCATGATCCATTTTGGAGCTTTTTAATTATTGTTTTACACAACTCTCTACTTGCCATTCTCCAGTTTGTGCAAGCTCCCATAATTCATAGTGTATATAATATGTGTGTTATCGTTTCAAGTATAGCTTAAAGCACATGCATGAAATCGCATTAAAAAAGAAATACAAGGAAAAAGAAAGTTATCTCCCTACATGTGCACTACAATCAAACATTTATTATACTTGGATTATACTAGTAAGAGAGATGTCTAGGGGAAGGTTGTAACTTCATCTCATGAGCACCCTCTTAAGAAATTTTGTAGGAAAGATTGAATTTTACAGTGAGAAGAAAAAATATACACTCAAAAAAGTTCATGGAGTCTCTGATCTGCTTCTACAATGAATTCCAACTTTTATTTAGGGGCTATCTGTGGCCTCAATAAGACCATATGTGTCGATGGTCAACAATGCAGGCTGTCGTAGATCCACTCCGGTGTTGTCCTCATATGCAATATTCAACTTCAATGTTTCCCATCCTTCCTTTTCCCATATTTTTATTTTTATCTAGTTCCTTGTCTTTGCAGAAGTAATCTTACTATGAAACTATCAAAAACTCGAGTGCATTCTATATACAAGAGAGTATGATATTTGTACAGATATGCAACCATGCAATGGAGTGTTTAACTCTCATGAGCTATTCTTATATTGGTTCAACAAAGCATTATTGTTTATGCTCTAATGTTATGGTTCTTGCTTTTCAAAGAAACACAAAGGGTACGAAGTCACACTCATCATAGTAGACTGGACTAGCTTCTAAAATTTACATTAAATCTCTAGCAAAGTTTAAGAAATTAACACATTTGCAGTTTGTAAAAGAAAAGGCCACCAAATATGAAAATTATCTTAATTTGATTTCACAAGATCAAAAGATGATCCATTATGGAACTTTTTTTATTATTTATTTGAACAACTCTCTACCTACTATCCTCGAGCACAAAGTCTAGGTTTGTGCACACTCTTTAATGTTTTCCATGAAGACAATTACCCTTGGGTTTGCAAAACTACAATGCAAAGTCCTTTAAGCTGTCTCCAATCCGTACTAGCCCTTAAGAAGTCTACATAATAATTATACTATAATAATTATACTACATTTCAAGTATAGTTTAGTGCACATGTAGGAAGGCATAAAAGTTGGCATTTAAAAATATATATAAGGAAAAAGGATGCTATCTCCCTACAAAAACAAAAAAGACTATGTCAAACATTTATTATACTTGGAGTATAGTAGTAAGAGAAGGGAAGATTGGAGCTTTGTCAAGAGCATTATCTTAAGAACATTGATAGGTTAGACAAAATTGGACTGGTTAGAGATTTTGAAAAAACAACACACTTTGCTGTTTTCTTGGATGTCAACATGTGTGCTCGGGGGGGTCACTCATAAATATGTAAGCACATAACAACATGATGCATCCATAGATGCATTTTCAGACATGTTTACTAAATTTTTAAAAAAAGTGATGGGTGCATCTACTAGTGCATCTGCAGACCCGTGTCTATAGGTGCGTATATATATCACTTTGTAAAAATAAGCTCTAATACTCTTCTCTTCTAATCCTTTTCTTTGCAGTTCAGCATGTGGCCAGGAAGCTCTTCAAGAGACTCAGCCAACTAAGCCGTGCAGTTGGGAGCCCCTGCTCCAAAGGTGAGTGCCCATCGCAGTACTCATCATGACATAGCAGCATACATAGTAGCAGGGAAATCTTTGGCACAGGATGCATGGGACAAGGCTTTGGGGACATCACTTGGGCCAAGGATGATTTAGATGCATAGGTGCCAGAGGGTAATGGTATGATCTACTATGACATCATTGAGATGGGAGGTATCTTGCAAGATGCACAGGGGAGGGACACATGTGAGCTATAGTTCATAACAACTACAAAGATTGCTTTATTCCATTCAAAGAGCAAAAAGAAAGTTTGGCTGAGGATACCATCAAGACTATACACAGGAGGTATCCCAATTCACAACGTGTTCTTGAATGTGTTGAGCTCACTTACAAATGGGCAAAGACAAAGATTACTACTAACCTCATCAATAAGAGGTCTTTGCTTAAGAGACAAGAACTAGCTGAGATTGCCAAGAGAGAGGGAGGACAACCACCAAGGGGCTAGCCACACACCACTCATAAGCACGAGTGGAAGAAATCGATGAAGGTAGTGAAAGAGGACCCGAGTCTAAAGCACATGGAGGTACGACGGATCTAGATGAAGCGATATGGAAACGTACATTTTGGAGCAAGAGGTATTGCATCATGATGGGAGGCCCAATTTGCAAATATCGATCTAAAATTATATTGTGTTTAATATGTGGTTTATTATATGTTGTTCCTTTGTACTAACTCCTTTGCAAATTGTGTCAGCTTGTAGCTTGATAGCGTGGGTAGCTACCCTACTCCTGCTGAGATAGCCTACAATCGTGGATGTCGCATGTGACATACTTGGAGGCACTTCTATGATGAGGGGTTGATTATTGAGGAGCAGTATATCTGGGCTACTGGAGCGCCCTTGGAGGTATTTAAAAGTTCTTAAAAAATATCAATGTTGTAAACAAAGATTTGATTTTTCATACATTAATACATGTTGTCCCTCATTTATAGGCTTCTAGGGATATTAAGGAGGAAAAAGATTAAGGAGAAAGAAGGCGATGAAGAAGGCTTTGATGATGAGAGTAAGGATGAGGATGCCTTCGATTATTCATAAACGTAGTGCTCAAAGTAGTGATAGCTATTCTTTATTGTATTTGAAGCCACAAGTGGCTTGGCTTCGTACTATAACAAGCACTTTTTGGGCTATGAATTAATATACACTCCTCTTATTGTTTGTACTTGAAGCCACAAGTTGCTTGGCTTTGTGCTATATGTATATACAAGTTCTTTTTGGGTTATGAATTAATATACACTCATCTAATTTTTTTGGCATTCAATTTTCTTGTGCAATGTTTTGTCAATGAATGCTTTGTGATGTAAATGTTTTGGAGTTGTAATGTTCTATTCGGAATTGTAATTGTCGGCTATCAACATGCATGGAATCATGAAAATTCAAATATTGTTGGCTGTAAGAAATGCATTGCACTGTGGAAATGCGATTCTTGCAACCACACAGCATTCTTCATTAGAGCTATATATAGCTTGCCCTAACTCAACCTAGTCCTCAACTATATATATGCCTATGATCTATGAATAGAATCACTTTCTTGGGAGCAAATATTGTGTCCCTCTCTCTCCTCTTTCTCTTCCTCCCAACACAACTCTTGTGTCTGTCTCGCTCCTCTTTCTCTTCCTCTCAACATGGTATTAGAGCTTGGCTATGCTCTACATGACTGTGAGGAGAAAGCGACATTTTTCGTCAATCTAGCAATGCGATCATTCATAGAACGTTCTTTTTTATCGTTTCGACTACTTGATCACTAGGTTTTGGGTTGATATGCAAAAGTTATCAAAGATGCATCTCAAATTAGTGTTGTGGTCATGATTGATGAAAATGGCCCGCAATGGCTTGTTCGAAGCATATGCGCCAGTCATTTTAATTGGTTGTATCACTATATTTTGATTTTAGGTAAGAAAGTTATGGTTATTTCTCTTTGCTGCTTGCTATCAATAAACTGGTGGAAGAGTGTTTAGATAGCAAGATGAGTAGAGAGGACTTGATCTAGGACATGAGGATGGAAAAGGTTCATACTTTTATGAATCAACAATATTTGAAGCAAAAGAAAAAGCAATAAAAAAACTAGACTTAATGATAAGAAGCTTCCTGATGCAATGTAACCCTCCCGCTTCTAGTATCTGCAAGTTGATCACACAATCTTGCACTCAGTATTTGTGTTCCCTTGGATTTAACACACTGGCATATCATGCTTTTATGTTCCCACATGGAGAAATAAGATCCTCAATCACATAAAGCAAACTTCTTTAGCTATAGGACTCTAGAAAAATTTAGATGAAGAGGAGGCCCAACACCCACCGGTCATATCCATAAAAAACAAGAGCGCAGGATCGTTGTTGTAAGTTTAGTCAATCTTTAGGGATCAAGATCTTATCTAATCGATGCCAAGTAGAGTCTCAATCTCGACGTTAAGAGTAAGGCAGTCCCATCTACATGCTTTTGCAGTGATAATTATATACGTTCAACAGACCAGAAAGTTGATTGAGAAAATCACTTGGACAAAAGGTTATCTACCATATGAAATCAAATTTTTATTTCTATTAGGTCATTAGTGAAAACAAGATTTTAGCGCTTCAGCGCTTATGGTTTCATGCTACTTTTGCAAAAAAAAAAGCCAATGATGCTTCACATATATAAAGTTTATTTAGTGCATCCTTTACTGATCAGCTTCTTATTTAGTTCATTGCTTGCTGAGTCTTTGTGTAAGTGCTTTGCTACTCAACATTCATAGAATGTCCTTCAACCAAAGAGCTTTGTCAATAACTATACTCGGGTGCCTCACAAAATTATTCTTGGTAATCTCATTTGTCCACCCCAACCTATTGATGCAACTCCGAATCATGCTCTTGTGACTCAAGGCCCTCTCTTTGAGAAATGGAGATTTGACTTTACTGCTTGGCATTCTCGTGATAAAGCAGCTCGTCAGTATATTTTATCTGCTCTACATGATTCTCTTATGCTGGATGTATTTTGCCTTCCTTCTTCTCATGCAATATGGGAATATCTCGTTTCTACTTTTGAGAAGAAATATGTCACAGAGATTCTTTATCTTCGTAATCTTTTGAGCACTCCGTACAAAGTTGGAGCTCCTATGACAACTAATATTGTCTCATTCAAGAATATCGTCAGTCAACTTGCTGCTGCTGGTGCACCTGTTCAATGAAATCAATTGGTGACCTATCTTCTCGACACAGTCTAGGATCCATTATATGATAATATTGTTACCATCCTTTCTAACAACACTAATATTGATTTTGATCAAACATGTATTTCTTTGATTGAGTACGCTCAATGACGTGAGCATTGTAAAGATGCTCGTGAATCTGTGATGATAACAATGGATGATGTAGATTCGACAGAGACAGCTTGTGTTGCTTGCAAGCATCCTTTCTTCAAATATGGATGTGGGAGTTATGGACGTGGTGGTCATCTGTATAGAGGTAGCAATTCTTCTCATCTCAAATATCGTGAGAAACATTCTTCTTATTGTGATAAGCATGGTCATGTTATCTCTGATTGTTGGGCTCGACAATATGATGAGGAACATGGTGTTACCACTAAGCAACCCCGCTTATCCAATAATTCTCCTTGTGAATATTGTGGCAGAAATCATCCATCCTTTGGGTGTTACAAGAGGTGTTATGATCGTGAACGTACGCAAGCATATGCTACTCAACAACAAGATGCCCATACGCATCAAGAGGCAAATCATATCTGTTCTGATGTCTCTCTAGAAAGGATACTTCATGTTCGAGATAGTTCCACTTTTATTGTTGATTCTAGTGCTACTAGTAATATGACATATCAATCTCAATGGTTACATAATTATCATGCTCTTCCTCATAAGAAATTGGTTTATCTTGCTGATGACACTACTTGTCAAGTCATGGGTGTTGGAGATTTATATCTTGGCACTTTTTCTTCAACAAGAGTCTTGCGAGGTGTTCTCCATATTCTAGATCTTCAGAGAAAACTTCTTTCTGTTGCATGACTTGTTTATCTTGGTCTCTTTATTGGCTTTGACCACACATAGTGTCGGATTGAAAAAGACGGACATGCCATAGCAGTTGCTCCTCGAATGGGTAACCTCTTTCAAATTTCCTTAAATGATGATATTACTAATGTGGTTATAGCCCCTAGTGATATGGACTGCAAGCTATTCAGATTTGGCCAAGCTACTTGCTATAAATCATCATGATCTTTTGGATGGTATGAATCTCCTAGCTCATCCTCACATGGGCCTATGTGAATATTACGCTCTTGTCAAGCATCATCGAAAACCCTTTTATGCATCTACTTCAACTCATTCATATGCTTTATGGGATCTTATTCACACTGATATATGTGGACCTTTTCCTTCATCCAAGTCTTTCTATAGGTATTTCATCACTTTCATTGACGATTGGTCGAGATATACAACTGCATTTCTCTTGCGACATAAGTCAGAGGCCTTATTAGTATTCAAGCAATATAAAACTGTTGTAGAACTTCATATTGGTTTTCGGATCAAGACCCTTCATAGTGACAATGGTGGAGAATATATTTCTAATATTTTTAATGATTATTGCATTGAGTGTGGCATTCATCGTGAATATACTATTTGATACTCTTGTCAACAAAATGCACAACAACACAAAGCAACTATAGACGCGCTTGGTAGATGCACAAAATAGCGGGCATGTCTATAAGCATTGCTTGAGTAGAGGAATTACAGGTGCGTCCAAAAGCGCATCTAATAACTCGTCTATTTGCGCGTTTAAATAGTGCATCGATTTGCATGTTTAAACTGAGAAAATACGGGCCCGTCTAACATCACGTTCATCAGCGCATCTATTTGCACATGTATTAACACATCTATTTGCACATCTAAACTAAGAAAATATTGGCCAGTCTAACGTAGCATTTATCAGTGAATCTATTTACACGTGTATTAATGCATTTATTTACACGTTTACACTGGGAATCTGATGCGTATTTAGACGCATATATAGACGCAAACTAGAGAATACAGAAAGTCAGATTTTGGTGTACATCATTGCTTTCCAAACATTGCCCATGATTACCAAAGCACATAATTTTAACAAAAACATCAATGCTTTTTTGCAAGCCCACATAGACAAGAATTGAGGTGAGGAGAATGAGACAATATGTAAAATAGTTTTGTCAATATCAATGTTGGGCTACGGTTCAATATCATCCTCAATGAGATCAACCCTTGCCAAACTATCTACTTCAAAATCCAAACAAGTGTTTAGATCTATAAATACATTCAACCCACTACTACTTGTGCTACTCATGTGCTCATTGAAATCAGCATCACCAATGGTAGGCTCATCCTCACGGGTAATGGCCTCAATATCTGTATCTCGTATCTCATGATCATCCTCCTCTCTCGTATCATGGTCATCATCACGTCCATGGCCATGATCATCCTCCATACGCTCCATATTAGTAAATGTACTATACATCACTTTGGAACGTAGCATAATAGGTATGACATGCCACCATCGGGTATTATCCACCATTGGTTGATAGACAACCCAATTCAAACACAAACACAATCATGTTATTTTCTTGCATCAAATATTTAAAAGCGAGTAGACAATTTGGCAAGGGTTGATCTCATCGAGGACGAGATCAAACTGTAGCCCATCATTGTATCATCCAAATTTCTTACATATTGGCAAAACTATTTTATATAATATCTCATTCTCCTCACCTCACTTAATGTTTGTATATGTGCGTTTGGCAATAAACATATTATCGTGTGTGACACGTGCATAGCATTGATATTTTTATTAAATTAGGTGATTTGGTAGTCATGGGAAATGTTTGGCAAGCAATGATGCACATTTATAAGCCTGCAGTATAATTTCAAACTCTTTTTTGCCTTTATAAATGTGTCTAAATGTGCATCGATTTTACAGTGTAGACATGCTAATAAACGCATATATAACCATGTTGATAGACGTGTCAATAACTATGCTAATAGACATGCCCATATTCTCATTAAGTTTATTGGCACTTATAGGAGCGCTTGCTATTTTGCACATCTATCAATGCATTGTGTTGTGGCATAGCACGTGGGTTCCATAGAAGAAGTTTTTTAAATCCCATTTTTACACATTTTTCAATTACACAAGGGCATCATATAAAGGGGTTATTGACAAATTCAATACAAAAAGGGTGTTTTAATTCAAGATAAATTTATAGAAAATTGGTTTTACAAATAGGACTTGAACCCACATGATATGTGTTGTTTGTGCGTAGTGACTCCCCTGAGCATGTGTGCGATATACATCTATGGGAGCCCTCAATGGGCTGCTCCAAATGGAGCACAATCTGCGAGTGGTTTGAGAGGGTAGTCCCTGCAAGAATGCCCGTGGAACCACCTCTATGCATGGACCAATCTCCAACGTAGAACCTATCCAGCCTCTCAAGCAATCCATCATGTCGGCACTGGCCAAAGGAGAAACTAAGACTGCTAGGGGTCTTGGAGAACTCAGCCTCCCTCCAGGGGTCCCTGCCACAGATCGAAACGATAAACTGCTCCCAAGTACTCTTCTCTACCGCGAGCATCTCGGAGAAAGAAGCACCCCCTTGTTTGTCTTCTCTAAACTCAAGATTGTGGAAGTCCCCTCCAACAATCCACGAGTCTACATCTGGGAGAAAATCGGTCAAGTGCCTCCAGAACGCCGGACGCCAAGGGAAGATCTAACCTGTTGGTGAAAGAAGAAGCCCATTGATGAAGGATTATTCCTATTAGCTCGTGGAGCATTTTGCTCCCTTTTTGATGATTTTATAGCACTTTTTGAGATGTATATATTATTTTTAATGAGACCACTCTACCAGAGTTCTTATATTTTAAAGATCTTTTGGATCACTTTTGGCCATTGTTTGACTTTTGTGCACTTTTGAGCACTTTTCTAGCACTATTTCACCAGTATTTAGCACTATTTGACCATGATAAGCTTTGTTGGATAAGTGTAGTCTACAATGAGCATGGTGGTTTTAGCAATAACTTCAAACATGTCGTTCTAGCCACCACTAGCATGGTCTCAAACAATTATTTTCAATACATTGTTCCAACATCTAGGCTGGCTTTAAACATTTATTATAGTTAAAAGCATCATTTCATTTTTAAGGGTATTGAAAAGATAATTTAGAGCTTAGGCCAATAGTTATACCCGTCATTACAAACTTTGTGTTAGTTATCTTGGAAACATCTCTCATCCCTCTAGTTATTATCATTGCCATGGTTTGGTTACCACTAATAATTCATGCGAGAATTTAATATAGGGTCTCCTTCTTTGCTGATGGGCTCCTCCCTTCATCAATGTGTTTCTTATTTCTTTCATTCGGGGGTTGTATCTTCCCTTCATCAAATAGGGATGTCATAGGGGCTTATCCTTTCTTTCTTCATGGTGCAGTATCTTCTCTTCATAAAAGAGAGCCTTTCTCTTTGTGGTGGCCAATTCATGTTGCATCATCACTCTGTCTAAATAGATAGTTCTAGAAGGTAGGCACAATTGGTCTCTTCATGTCTTGAGCATTGGTATATGATAATCTTTACATAGAGAGGCTCCATGCCCAAACATCCCAAAGCACACCATGCATAAGATGGCTAGATTGGGGCCATTAGATCATGCTCATCTATAATATTCCCATGATAAAGTGTGCACGTATGACCCTGCCACATCGTAAGAGGATATTCCTCTGCTTGAACTATTGTAGCTATCAATATCATAGACTCACCTTGTACATGAGCAAGTTGTTTTTTGATTCCTTCGCCTCATCTTAATATTACAAATGTTCTCCTTCATATCCTCCAATTGGTTATCATGAACAATAATAATCCTCTCACATTCTACTAGCTACAGTCAAACCTCTTGAAATTCTTTAGTAACTTTAGTGTAGGTCTCGCGCTCAGGGCCATCAAAGTACTTTGGTTATAAAAAAGGATGGAGGATTGCGTCTTAAACTTTTCAAGAGCTAGGACATGCTCCTACATATTTGTATTGTAATTTAACTATAGGGCATTGTGCTTATTTTCCCATGACTATTGAGCCTTCTCTTTCCAATACTGCTATTGAACCTTCTCTTTCTAATATTGCACATTCTCATCCTTGCTATGAGCTCCACCTTGGTTTCTCTCTAATTGATTTGCATGCTTTCTACTATCTTCCATAGATACATCCTTAGGGATTTGCGGCAATATTAAAGATTGTGTTTTAAAACGTAGTATTAAAACATTTTGAACGTTTTTTAATTAACCATAGGGGCATTTCAAAATACTCCAGTAGCAAATTCTAAGCGAGATCGACTATAATAGCAGCAGGTTACCATGTGGTTAATCAATATACCAAATGGTATACCGAGATAACACCATGCAATAAGGTATTATTCCACGTGGTGTTAAGTATATCGAGCGGTGTACCCATACACCCCTCGGTACATTGATTGCACCAAGCGATGTTTAGCTACACTGTGCGGTGTTGTAAATCTTATATAAAACCGGGATTGTGAGCATGGCCCCAGAGAACAAGGAAGAAACCCAACAAAGGCTCAAGATTTTTTTATGATGTTGCCTAGTAAGAAGTGGAAATGCAACTTTTATCATGAGGAGTACTCAAGCTCGGGCACAAGAATGCAAAAGAACTTATTGGGTGATGCCAACAAACAAATTGGAAAATTCAAGGGGCTAGGAGTTGAGAGAGTTATAGCCACTTTAGGCAAACAAATGCCTAAAAGTACGAACAGTCAGGTGGATGATATAGTTGCACGCCACAAATCCCAACCTCGTGAATCCATGCCTGATGATATGCTTATTAGAGCTATATAGCGCTCACCCTAACTTAGCCTAGTCCTCAACTATATATATATGCCTATGATTTATGAGTAGAATCACTTCCTTGGGAGCAACTCTTGTGTCTGTCTCTCTCGTCTTTCTCTTTCTCTCAACATGGTATCAGAGCGTGGCTATGCTCTAGCATGACTTTGAGAAGAAAGAAACATGATTTTTATCAATCTGACAACATAATCATTCATAAAACGTTCTTTCTGATTGTTTCGACTACTTAATCGCTAGGTTTTGAGTTCATATGCAGAAGTTATCAAAGATGCATCGCAAATCGGCACTGTGATTATGATTGATGAAAACGGCCCGCGATGGCTTGTTCAAAGAGTATGCGCCAGTTATTTTGAATGGGTGTATTACTATATTCAGATTTTAGGTAAAAAGGTTATGGTTATTTCTTTTTGCGGCCTGTTGTCAATAAATTAGTAGAAGAGTGTTTGGATAGGAAGATGAACACCCATAACCAGAGAGGACTTGATCTTAGGACATGAGGATGGAAAATTTTTTTTACAGAATCAACAATATTTGAAGCAAAAGAAAAAGTAATGAAAATTAGACTTAATGATAAGGAGCTTCGTGATACAGCATCGCTCTCTGGCTTTCAGTCTCCACCAATTGATCACATCATCTTGCACTCAGTATTCACATTCCCTTAGATC
Organism: Dipteris shenzhenensis; assembly: GCF_047967505.1. NCBI lineage: Eukaryota > Viridiplantae > Streptophyta > Polypodiopsida > Gleicheniales > Dipteridaceae > Dipteris > Dipteris shenzhenensis. The sequence goes on along the minus strand of NC_141619.1, from coordinate 1,344,256 downwards.
TTAACACACTAGCATATCATGCTTTCACGTTCCCAGATCCATAGCAATAAGAGGCTCAATCACAGAAATCAAACTTCTTTAGCTTCATGACTCCATAAAAATTTAGATGAAGAGGAGTCCCAATGCCTACTAATCGTATCCGCGATAATTGTTGCAAGCATAGTCAATCTTTAGAGATGAAGATCTTATCAAATCAATGCCAAGTAGAGTCTCAATCTTGTCATTAAGAGTAAGGCAGCCCAATCTACATGCTTTTATAGTGATAATTGTATACGTTTAATAGACGAAAAAGTTGCTTGGAAAAATCACTTGGACAAAAGGTTATCTATAAAGCTACTGATTTTGGTTGGATGAGTTTGGGAATCTCCTGTTTTTGACTGCTTTTACATCTGATAAGCTAAAGAAAAGCACATTGCGCACCCTATCTGAATATACGGTAATGATTTTATGAAAAGCTAGCATGCTTTATTATTCTACCATATGAAAGCAGTTTTTTCTTTCTATTAGGTCATTTGTGAAAACAAGAGTTTAGTGCTTCAGCAATTGTGGTTTCTTGCTGCTTTTACAAAGGTAAAATCCAATGGTGCTTCACATCTATTAAGCTAGTTTTTATTTAGTGCATCACTTGCTGAGTCTTTGTGTATTATTCATATGCTTGATATTTTATTCTCAATGATAATACATGTATTATTATGTTCTGCTGATAAGTTTAGCTGCAGCTTCAAGTTTCCATGAATCTTGGTTAAAGAGACTTGTCAAATATTTTATATTAAGCTTTATTTCCAGCATGAGCTGATTGATTCAAAGAAGCTTCCAAAATGCTTTGTATAGCTTTGAAGGCTAAAGTTACATAATACAATGACAACATAAAACAAATTTTGTAAAAGAACTCAAAATGGGACACTATAGAAAAAGTATATATGTATTCACATAAAATAAAAGTTATATATAATAAGGCTTCACAGTCTTTCTCTCTTCTCTAAAACATTGAGAATATCGGGCTTTGAATTCCTGAATAGACTCCTAGCTCTAAACCTAGTCGATAGAGTGTCAAGGTCATTGTTGGTGCTACTGGGCAAGGACATGGATGCTACCATCAATGCCATAGCTTGAAAATTGGTTCCAAACACGTTGAGGGCAGCCATACGGTTGACCAAAATGACCTTGTCAGCATTCCGATTGACACAACTCCCTGCTCCTCAACTTCTTTATCAATGGGCTCTTCATTGTAGATGTTGGGCTCATCTACAAAAAGAAGAGGATCGACAAGTGTAGGGGTAAGGTTAAGGCTTGAGATCGCAGCCTTCTCTTCCATCTTTCCCTCATAGAGAAGGAAAATAAAGGTCATTTCCCAGGATAGGAACCTATTTCCTATGTTTTGGACGACTGCACATGCTAGGAGGTCATCAATGTCCACTCCCTAAACCCTTGGGGTGTGAGATGGGCTCGAAAGTGACCTAGATACTTCACGAACCTGGGTTCTTGATTGAACAAGTACTTCGAAGAATAAATTGGAAGCCATCCTTTTGTAAACTCATCAAGTTGTTATGCAAAACTCGCAATGTGGTCTTGCATATACTTGATGAGGCCTTCAAAATCGTCTCAAGCTCCCAAGTAGGTACCTAGGACGTCTATGCTCCTATGAAAGACTAAAAATAATTCCTCCTCTCTATCAACTAATGGATTATGGGAGATGAAATCATGGAAGGCAGAGCTAGGAGAATCCATGGTAGTTTGGTAGCTAGGAGAACTATGGCTATGATAGTGAAACTTTGAAACTAAAGTAGCTTTATAACCTATATACACCCAAATGTTCTAAATATAAATAATAAAATGAATTATATATTTTTTGGACAAAACTTGACATTGACATGAAACCAAACCGTTTGAAACATCAAAATAAATTGCACCATGTAAATTGCGATCCACAATGTATAATGACCAAATGGCAAAAAAAAGAGAAGGGAAGAGAAAGCAAAGAGTGCAATGAGAGCGAGATTTTTCATGTTATTGCCGAAAGGCTAGAAGGAGGAGATTTACTAGAAGTCATGATGGCGAGCGGAGCAGCCGCTGGCCCTCTTGAATTTTGATAAAGCTTGAACTACGAAAGGAGTGGAAAAGATTTTCGTAGGAGTGGAAAAGATTTGGTTTCCTCTTAAGAACGTTGGTAGCTTTTATCAATTAACAATAAGAAGATGTTGCTTTTTGCAATGTAATTTACCATTGTCTGACGTGTTCCCATTAAAACCGACCGTCTCCAATATATAGATCAGTCCAGTCTACTACGATGAGTGTGACTTTCAGCTGGTAGACCTTGCTCTCCATTAGCTCAACACGTCTCTCCTGCGGAAGACAATATTCATGCTGCCCCGCTATCGGTTGAATGCTTCCGTCCTGCTGCTCCGGCTTCTCGCGCCAAAGAGCTGGCTCCTCAGCGCCATGCCTTGACTCCTTTAACGATTCCAGCCACCCCAGAGTTGGAGTCTCATGTCGACTCTTTCATCGATAATTCATGGCACTATCACTGTGTAGGACGACCGGTATCACCCTACACTCGCAGTTCGCTGGTCATGCCAAAATCAAGCACCCCCGAGTTAGCTCCAGTATTCAGCAATGTTCCTACATTGGCCGAAATCTTATCGCCGGGATGCCGTGCGCGCCTCACTTGCACTGTAATTGCTACAGCGAAATGAAGAATTTCACGCTCTCCAGATTACGTCGAGGATCCGCGTTCATGAAGTCTCTGATCTGCTTCTACAATGAATTTCAATTTCCTGTGGCCTCAACAGGATCATATCTGTCGATGGTCGAGCAATGCAGGCTGCCGTCGGCATTGTCCTCGGATGCAATATTCACCTTCAATATCAACTTGTTTTCGTTCTCCGTCTTGTCGTTTCGCTCTAGTCCCTTGCCTTGGCAGAAGTAATCGTCGTTTGGAACTGTCGAAAAACCGAGTTCATTCTACGTACGAGAGAAGGCGATAGTCGTAGACATGCAGTGGAGTGTTTTACTCTCATGAGCTATTCTCATCTTGGTTCGACAAAGCATGCTGTAGTGTTATGGTTCTTATCGCCCCATGCTTTACCCAAAAAAAGAAAAAAGAAAACACAAAGACCACTTCTAAAAGTTTACAATAAATCTCTAGCGAATTTTAAACGTTTGTACCTTATAATAGAAAATGCGATGATAATAATTTGATTTCACCAGATCATGATCCATTTTGGAGCTTTTTAATTATTGTTTTACACAACTCTCTACTTGCCATTCTCCGGTTTGTGCAAGCTCCCATAATTTGTAGTCTATATAATATGTGTGTTATCGTTTCAAGTATAGCTTAAAGCACATGCATGAAATCGCATTAAAAAAGAAATACAAGGAAAAAGAAAGTTATCTCCCTACATGTGCAATACTGCAATCAAACATTTATTATACTTGGATATATTATACTAGTAAGAGAGATGTCTAGGGGAAGGTTGGAACTTCATCTCATGAGCACCATCTTAAGAAATTTTGTAGGAAAGATTGAAGTTTAGAGAGAGAAGAAAAACAACACACTCAAAAAAGTTCATGGTCTTTGATTTGCTTCTACAATGAATTCCAACTTTTAGGGGCTATCTGTGGCCTCAACAGGACCATATGTGTCGATGGTCGAACAATGCAGGCTTCCATAGATCCACTCCGGCGTTGTCCTCATATGCAATATTCAACTTCAATGTTTCCCATCCTTCCTTTTTCCATCTTTTTGTTTTTATCTAGTTCCTTGTCTTTGCAGAAGTAATCTTAGTATGAAACTATCAAAAAATCGAGTGCATTCTATATACAAGAGAGTATGATATTTGTACAGATATGCAACCATGCAATGGAGTGTTAAGCTCTCATGAGCTATTCTTATATTGGTTCAACAAAGCATTATTGTTTATGCTCTAATGTTATGGTTCTTGCTTTTCCAAAAAAAGAAAAAGAAACACAAAGGCTACGAAGTCACACTCATCATATATATAAGGAAAAAGGATGCTATCTCCCTACAAAAACACAAAAGACTATGTCAAACATTTATTATACTTGGAGTATAGTAGTAAGAGAAGGGAAGGTTCACAACAACACAAAGCAACTATAGACGCGCTTGGTAGACACGCAAAATAGCGGGCGCGTCTATAGGCGTTGCTTTAGTAGAGAAATTACAGGCGCATCTATAGGCGCGGCTAAACGCTCGTCTATTTGCGCGTAAATCACCGTGTCTATTTGCACATTTGACCTAAGAAAATACGGGCCCATCTAACATCCCATTTATTAGCGCATCTATTTGCGTGTGTATTTGCACGTTTATTTGCACGTTTACACTGAGACTCAGATGTGCATTTAGACGCGTAAATAGACGCGCTCCAGAGAATACAGAAAGTGAGATTTTGGTGTACATCATTGCTTTCCAAACATTGCCCATGATTACCAAAGCACATAATTTTTTGCAAGCCCACATATACAAGAATTAAGTGAAATGAGGAGAATGAGACAATATGTAAAACAGTTTTGCCAATATCAATTGTGGGGCTACGGTTCAATCTCATCCTCAATGAGATCAACCCTTGCCAAACTATCTACTTCAAAATCCAAACAAGTGTTTAGATCTACAAATACATTCAACGCACTACTACTTGTGCCACTCATGTGCTCATCGAAATCAACATCTCCAATGGTAGGCTCGTCCTCACGGGTAATGCCGGCCTCAATATCTATATCTCCTATCTCATGATCATCCTCCTCTCTTGTATCACGGTCATCATCACGTCCATGGCCATGATCATCCTCCATACGCTCCATATTAGTAAATGTACTATACATCACTTTGGAATGTGGCATAATAGGTATGACATGCCACCATCTATTATTATCCACCATTGGTTGATAGACAACCTAATTCAACACAAATACAATCATGTTACTTTTCTTGCATCAAATATTTAAAAGCGAGTATTTTTATGTGTGTGCACAGTACCTGTTCTCATTGTTGCGGTAGTACTAGTGTGTCCTTCCTACTTTGCCAAAACTTTGTGGAGTCAATAGTTACAAAGCCACTTGCATGGCGTTTGATTGTTGCATTAGGGCCTCTTTCCACCACGTCCTTAAACCACTTTACATCCAAAACATACACAAAGAAGCGTCGAAAGTCAAGCATAATGATATCTTGGATTATGCCACAATAATCATCCATGGCTCCATTGGCTCCCTCAAAGCTAGCAATGATGCCGCAATCTTGTGTGTCTCTGCCCTCACACCATATAGCATTGAACATAGTGCACTACACCAAGAAAAAATCAATTAAATAAGCAATCTAAATTATAAAAAGCTCCTGAATTATGCATAACATTCTATATACCGACCTTGCTCATGCATCCCCTAGCATACTCCCATTCTTCCATTGTGATATGCATCCCCTCATCTTTCTCTGCTTTCTCCATTTCATCAAGTAGCCAATCCACATGAATATCTTTTGGAAGTGCTCTTAGATGCTGAGGGTATGGCACACGAGATCCGTGGTGTGTACGAAAGAGGGCCCTTTCTTCTTGTCTTCTTGCCTTTGCATCCTCGTATCTTGTCACCCATCTTTTCATCACATCACTATTAAGCACGCAAAAGAGGTTGATACTGTTATGCAACTCCGTGTCTATTACTTTGTTGCATCCTTTTCCTTGAGGCACAATAGAGGTCATCCTTAGGTCTTCATCATCTCTCCATAGTCGTGGGAGAGAGCTATCCACATCAACAAGAAACTCAAAAATATATACAAGTGACTCTTGTACCAACCAACCCTCGGCCATGCTACCTTCGGGTCTTGCATTTTGTCTCACGAAGCCCTTCAATAGACGCGCAAATTAGACGGGTCTATAGATGCGCTCTGACAGAGCCTCTTTTTTCTTCCCCTTTCTTCTCAGCTCCTAAAGTAATAGATTTGTTTCCTTTTTTCCAGTTTAACATGTGGGGAGGAAGTGCTTCTAGCTCACCTGATCCGCGGGAATCGATTTGGAAGGACTTATATAATCTTTTAGGGCACCCTTCTAGTCCTGCGGAGTTATACGGGTATATGACGGGTACCCTTAACACTCCCCAGGAGTCGGCACTACAGACTCCGAGCCACCCCACACCGCCTAAGATCACCCCAGCGGAGTCCGCACAGCCGTCCTATTCCCCTTCTTATGCCCCTTCCCCTGTACCGTCTTATGCCCCTTCCCCCGTACAGTCTTATGTCCCTTCTGCCATCCCGTCTTATGCCCCTTCACCCATGCTGTGAGGAGGTCCTTCTGTCTCGATGAGCCATCGATGTACTCCCCAGCCGTCGAGACTCGGTTCTCCAGCTACGAGTGGTCAGCGTAGTCCCTTGCAGTCCCCAGCTACGAGTGGCTAGCGTACGAGCTCGACACGACAGGGTAGCAGGCGTAGTAGTAGGGAGAGTGGTGGCGGATGCATGGCACAGTGCTTTGGGCCATGTGGCGGTGAGGAGGAGGATGATTCAGATGAATTAGACGTGCCTCTGGGTGATCGCATCTTGATGGATGCGCGGGGGAAGGACATCATGGCCTTCATGTGCTCTGTAATTGCTAACAATTACAGAGATTGCTTTATCCACTATAAAGACCACCCAAAGAGGTTGGCTGATGAGACCCTCGCTACTGTTTGCTCTAGGTATCCTAACCCCCCCAATCACAGATAAATGGAGGAAGTCAAAGATTGTTACGATACTTAGCAATAAAAGATCTTCCCTTAAGAGGCAGGCACTAGCGGAGCTTGCCAGGCTTGAGGCAGATCAACCTCCAAGGGGCCCGCCCCACACCGCTTAGAAGCGTGAGTGGAAGAAGGCAATGAAGTCAGCGAGGGAGGAGCCCAGTCTGCAGCACGTGGAGGCACAGAGGATCCAGATGGAGGAATATGGAAGCGCGCATTTTGGAGCAGGGGGTGTTGAATCATGGGAGGCTCAATTTGTAAGTATCGATCTCAAATTATATTGCTTATGTAGTTTATTAGGAGGTTGGTTATTTCTTTGTACTAATCCCTCCACAAAGTGTATCGCGGTCATGCAACTTGAGATCATGGGCAAATACCCTACTCCAGTGGAGACAGCCTACCACCGCCACCATCGCAGAGGAGATACATGGAGGCACTTCTATGATGACGGGTTGATTACTGAGGAGGAGTATACCCGAGCTACTGGACAGGCCCCCCAGGTATTTGAAAGTAATTAAATAATGCCAAAATTTTAAGTAAAGATTTGATTTTTCATACATTGATATATGTTGTCCCTTGTTTACAGGCCCATGCACAAGACGATGAGGAAGACGAGGAAGGAGGTGTAGAAGGGAGCGCAGAAGGGAGCGCAGAAGGGAGCATGGAAGGCAGCCAGGATTAGTCGTAGAAGTAGTGCTACTATTCTTTTTTGTACTTAAAGCCACTGGCTTGGCTTCGTGCCTCTTGTATATAGACTCCTCTTATTTTTTGTACTTGAAGCCACATGACATAGCTTAGCTTCCTTATTTTTTGTACTTGAAGCCACATGACGTGGCTTAGCTTCGTGCTATATGTATATACAAGCACTTTTTGAGCTTTCAATTTTATTGCGTTTTGGAGTTGTAATATTTTAATTGGAATTGTAATTAAAATGAAGTTGGCTGTAAGAATTGAATTACAGAATGTGGATATGGGATTCTTGTAACAATATAGCATACACAACATACACAGTATTCTGTAAAATTTAAAAAAAAAAAAGGCGCGTCTATCAGTGCATTTAAAAATGCGTTTATATTCGCGTCTGTCTGTTCGATTTGCGTCTATATGCACGTCTATAAAAGCATTTATAAGTGCGTCTATTTATGCATCTTTGTGCACGTCTATACGCGCGTAAGTCTGATATATAGATGCGCAATTAGACGCGGGTCTCCAGATGTGCAAATAGACGCGCAAATAGATGCGCCCGTAAGTTTTTTATTTAGTTCATGAAACACGTCTGTGCGCGCGTCTATGGGTGCTTTGTCTTGTTGTGATTGGAGCTTTGTTCTGAGCACTATCTTAAGAACATTGATAGGTTAGAGAAAATTGGAGTCGTTAGAGATTTTGAAAAGACAACACACTTTGCTATTTTTTTGGATGTCAACATGTGTGCTCGGGGGCGTCACTCATAAATATGTAAGTGCACAACAACATATTGCATCCATAGATGCATTTTCAAACGTGTTTACTAAGTTTTCAAAAAAAGCGATGGGTGCATCTCCTAGTGTGTCTACAAACCCACATCTATAGGCACGTATATATATCACTTTGCAAAAATTAAAATGAAACAGAAAGACACACTAATAGACGTGCTTATAAATGCTCTAAAGAAATTTTGTTTTTTGAAGAATGTTGTGTGGTTGCAAGAATCCCATTTCTAAATGTATGAAAAATCAAATCTTTGTTTACAACATTGACATTTTTTAAGAACTTTTAAATACCTCTCCAAGGGCGCTCCAGTAGCCTGGATATACTGCTCCTTAATAATCAACCCCTCTTCAGAGAAGTGCCTCCAAGTATGTCACATGTGACGTCCACGATGGTAGGCTATCTCAGCAGAAGTTGGGTAGCTGCCCATGCTATCAAGTTGCAAGATGACACAATTTGCAAAGGAGTTAGTACAAAGAAACAACCTGCTAATAAACCACATAGTAAACACAATATAATTTTAGATCAATATTTACAAATTGGGCCTCCCATTGAGATGCAATACCTCATGCTCCAAAATGCACGTTTCCATATCGCTTCATCTAGATCCGTTGTACCTCCATGTGCTTTAGACTGGGGTCCTCTTTCACTACCTTCATCGATTTCTTCCACTCGTGCTTATGAGCAGTGTGTGGCTAGCCCCTTGGTGGTTGTCCTCCCTCTCTCGTGGCAATCTCAGCTAGTGCTTGTCTATTAAGCAAAGACCTCTTATTGATGAGGTTAGTAGCACTACTACACACGCATCCTATTGCAACGTTTACGTACCGACGATTAGCGCCCGCTTAGCATTAATCGTTGGTATAAAAATCGGGTTTCGTAAATCATCGCTATATAGCGACTTTTGCTAAAAGTCGCTATATAGCGACGTTAGTAAAAGTCGCTATATAGCGACTTTTAAAAGTCGCTATATAGCGACACTGAGACAATATATTATAGCGACGTTTTATAGAGAGGTTTTTTTTTTTTTTTAGGCCTTAAAAATTATTTTTTTCCAATGACAAAATTTTTTAAATTTTCATACATGTTTGAGCTCATAGAGAATTAAAAAATGAGAGCATGTACATCAAGCCTTTGAAGCTCATATATTCATGTCCAAGTTTGAGATGAGAAAAATCAAATAAGAGCATTTACATCAACTGTTTCATCTTGAGCCAAGTCTAAGGCGCCAAGCAAGTCTATCTCCAACTCTATACCGAGTTGATCTCCTATATCATCATCGTACTCTAGTATCGTACATTCACCTAAAAGTATTTGATCATCTTCTTCAATTAAGCTTAAGTGTGGTGATTGATCTTGATGATTGTTGTCTTTCTCGTCAATATCGTGATCTCCATCCTCCTCCCGTGCGATGTCATTATGCGCATCTTCCTCTTGCCTCATATGGTGATCTACATCTTCTTCGCTAGATTCATCAATTGGATCCGACATTGGTAGTGGCATCTCCATATCCACATCTCGATCTTAAAAAATCTGCTTACTTCGTGGTGCAACTTGGATCACATACCACCATCTTGGATCAGAACGATCCGGATGAAAAACCACCTATATTGAAGATGAAAAATCACGTGCCAAATGTCATCAATTATATATATATCAATGGACTTAAAAAACGAAAGCTTCGACTAATTAAATCATTAGTATGCACCTGCTCACAGTGCTCGGGAAGAACAAAAGCATCACTTTCATCGGTCCAATGTTTGGTGGAGTCTATTGCAAAGAGACCGCTACTATCTTTTCTCACTGTCGCATGGGGACCGTTGTAAGTAGTTCTAAACCATTTTACATCAAGAATGAGAATAGTAAATTGTCTGAAATCAATTTCATAGATGTTGCGTATGGTTCCACAATAATCCAACTGTGAGGAGAGAAGATTGGTATCCGAAGCACTTGCTCGGCCATCTTGTGTAAAGTTAGCCATGACTCCACAATCATACGTGACTCTCTTTGAATCGATGCGTTCCATGCGAAAATGTCGTCCATATGACCATAATGCACTGTACTTTTTGTACTGTAAAAGAGCATCATTAAGACAATGAAGATGCACCTATATTATAGCATATATTGCCACAAATAATTACTTAATTACGTCAAGAGATAAGAAACTTACATGCACCATACATCCAGATGATAATTCCCGCTCGCGCTCGTTTATTGTCTCTCCATCACGTTCGGCTTTACGTATAGCTAGTTGTAGCCAATCAAGTGACATGTGAGTAGGGAGAAGAGCCAGATCTTGTGGATATTGTTGTGATCACCTGTACATTACTCTGAATCTCGTCCTTGCATTTATTCTTTCTGCTTTGGCCACTTCATATCTCTCAATCCACTTCTGCATCTCAGGGCTATTGAGGATACAAAACTTATTGAATTTCTCCATTTGCTCTTCCCTCATCTTTCTTTCAATCCCTTTTCCTTGGGGGACCTCGCCAATGATGTGATCATCATCCTTGTTGTGCCAAGCTTGCGGCATATCAGGATCCGTGGATGCAAGAAACTCTGTGATATATACTAATGACTCTTGCACAAGCCATCCCTCTGCCATGATTGCTTCTAGTCTTGCTCTTTGTCTTACAAACCCCTTTAAAGTTTTCATAAACCGCTCGAGAAAAAACATCCATCGATTATGAACGGTACCTGCTATAGCCACCTCATCAACTATGTGCACAAGCAAGTGGACTTGAGTTGTCATAATGCTTGAGGGAAAGTGCTTCTCAAGCAAGCATACGGCTTCAATGGATTCCACCCTAGCCTTCACGATGCTCGATATAGAGATCTCTTTTTGAGATATCCACCTATTTCACATGTCCATGCATATGTAAGATATTTGAGATATCCACCTATTTCACATGTCCATGAAGAAAATACATAATGCGAATTGATAGTAAGCATACCTCACAATACCACAGATCTTGAATATAGCATTTCTAACATCTTCTTGTAAGCACCCTTTTATTGTAATTGGAAGGATGAACTATCAAAGCAACAATGAAATCATGTCAACAATATAACATAATAATAATTACGCTAATGCATCACTATTATCGGTACACTAATTCTACTTAGAATACCTGTAAGACCTTGTGCCAATCATGGGACTTGAGGCCACTAAGCTTATTGTCCTTTGAAAATGCTCCTTTCAAGCAACGCATGTACCCTGTCGGTGTTTGAAAAGAGGCAATGTCTGCCTTGATCGCTGCCTCCTCCCTCGTAGAGAGGATCCACGTTGCTTTCGGGAGGACAACTTTTCCTGAAGCATGCACTTGGGGCCACAAACAAGACATCCTATTCATAGCACGCAATTCTTCTCGCACTCCTCTCGAGTCCTTGGAACCAACCAAGTGTGCCCAAATGGTAGCCCCCACATTCTTAAAGATATGCATGGGATCCAAGAGATGATTGATTTGTAACTGACCCCAATAAGGAAGCTCGTGAAAGATCGATAGCCTCTTCATACCAGGAGGAGGTTCCTCTCCATTCTCCCTCCAAGATTGAATCCAATCACTTGCTTTCAAATATGATGGTGGTGGATCAAGCTGACCTCCACGTGCGAGATGGTCAAGCGGAAGGTATCGAGCATGACCTTCATAAACATTTTTCCTCATATGTTTGGAGTAGCGTGCAAGCGATTTCAGAGCGGGTCCAGAAACAGGACAAGCATGGTACCCACTTGTAACAAGTCTTGCACGCGTGCATGAATATGTTAGTACAAGACATGCGTGCAAAAGAGAGTAAAAAAAGCATAATCCCTCATTGTACATGTAAAGACATAACCACGTACCTGTGCACTCTCCATATCCTGGGTAGTCATGCATGGTCCACATCAAGATACCCCTGACCAAAATATCATTGGTATGCCTAGGAGCTCTGGAAATATCAAAGACCTGCACTCCTCTCCATAATATCTGTAACTCCTCTATCAAAGGTGCCATGTACACGTCCATGTTTTTTGCCTTGTACTTTCCTGGCACAAGTAGTGCAAGCATGAGGTGTCCCTTTTTTATTGTTAGCCATGGTGGGATATTGTAATTCACCACGACTATGGGCCATGTCGACCAAGATGTCGAGCGTAACCCGAAAGGATTCACGCCGTCCATGGCTAGCCCAAGATGTAAGTTGCGTGGCTCTCTCGCAAAGTTCGGCCACTGATTATCTATGTGCTTCCAAGCTGCACAATCTGCGAGAATCCTCAATGTGTGATCAGTGGACCGATGAGATGCATGCCATGTCATCAACTCCGCTATGGATTTGCATCGAAACATGTGTTGTATTCTTGCAATGATGGGAAAGTGTCTTAAGACCTTTACCGGTATCCTCTCACCCTGCAAGTCATCTCTATATCGTTGTTCCCCACACTTTGGACAACTAGCCAAATCTCCATGCTCACGACGAAAGAGAATACAATCATTACGGCAAGCATGGATGGTATCATAATCCATACCCACCATTGTTAGCATCTTTTTCGCTTCATCTCTTGATGCGGGCATGGTATTTGGTGCAGGCAACATCTTTTGGAGCAACCTATGACAAAGACACTATCCAAATGATGATTCTCAAAACAAACAATATCCAAATAATGAGTCAAATTAATGCAAGGGCTAACCTCATTAAGGCCGAGACACTTGTATCCGACCACCCATACTGTACTTGTAGATTCAAGATTGAGAGACAAGCACGTAGTTTAGACATCCTAGCACCCTCATACAATTGTGTTGATTGCAACTCTCGCATTTTCACCTTAGACTCTGACATCACGTGTACGTGGGATGTAGTGCCCCTAAAAATGGAATCCATCATGTCGACCATACCCTCGTCGTCATACGGGAGACTATAGTCTTGTTGAAAGTGAGAAGGTATATGTGTACCCTCGCCACCCTCATCATCTTGTCATAAGCTCATTCGTGTAAATAGAAGATCTTCTATTTCCGGGTATACAATAAGATTGCGAACTTAAATAGCTTTGACTTACCGATGATCCATCAACATGTGCAACACCAACGGGGGGTACTGGTTCCGGCTCCTCCCCATACATCCGCAAGTGGCGCATGATAATACGATGTTGATGTCGTACTTCTTGCTTGCAATGAGTGCAATGACAATATAACCTCTCCGTAAGCCACTTCGTGCTCCCGGGCATTGGCGCATCATCGGATGAGCTTCCACTCGTCCCTTCCATCTACACTTATAAAACCAAAACATAAGCATGAAGAGGAGATATTGACAATTATGAGCATAGCATGTTTAATTTGAGCTTCTCTTGAGGCCATATAAAAAGAATGACGTCTCTATATAGTAAGGATTGAAACAAAAAATCCTATATAGTAAGAGGAGATATTGACAATTATAAGCATAGCATGTTTGAGCTTCACAAGAGGCCATACAAAAAAATAAATAGTAAGCGTTGCTATATAGCGACGCTCTGTTTCATCGCTATATAGCGACGAAACAGCGTCGCTATATAGCGACGCTGTGGGTTAAAACCCGAAACGCCAAAACGCGTGGCGTTTTGCTCAAGCCATTCCTAATCTCTCAAGTAAGCAACCCAAAATCTCCTCCCACCTATTTTCGACGACCTCCCATCTATTCCAAGCAACCTCCTACTCTATTTCCCACTCCTCACCCTTCTCCTACCTCTTGTACTCCCTCTCTCTCCTTTTTCCCTCTTTGGTTTCCAGAAAGAAAGTTCTTCAAGAGGTGAGTTTGTTTCAACAATGTAGGTTGTTTGTTTGTTAGCTTTGGTTTTGTGAGTGTTTCTACTTGTATTGCTAAAGTTTTAAACTAGTTTTCATGCTTGATTTGAAAGGATTGAAACAAAAAACGAAATTTCAAGAAAGAAAGAAAGAAACTCACCTCTTCTTCCTGTATTTCTCTTCCTTCTCTTTCTCCTTGTCTCCTCAATCTCCTCCTTTCCTTGTCTCCTCAATCTTCTCTTTCCTTGTCTCCTTTCAAGAAGTTGCTTTTGTGATCTCCTCTTTCCACTAACATCTTATTTGAAAAAATGGGTTGTTTTCTCTCTTTTGTAGGGCCAGTCCACTACACCGAGCGGGACATACTCTCTCTTTTGTGGGGCCAGTCCACTACACCGAGCGGGACATACTTTTACAGGTAAGTTCTTCCTCTTCTTTCCATTTAATATTTTTGTTATTTGCATTGGCCTGCAGCTAGCGCCTTAAGCGCTAGCTGCAGTGATGGGCGTAGGAACCCTCTCTTCCCATCTCTCTCTTTCCGTCTTCCCCCTTCTCTTTTTCTCACTTTTCCCCCTTCTCTTTTTTCCCTCTTCTCTTATTCTCTCTTTCCCCCTTCTCTCTTTCCCCCTCTCTCTTTTCCCTTCTCTCTTTCCTTTCCCTCTTATTCTCTATTTCCTTTCCCTCTTATTCTCTTATGCTTATGCTTCTCTCATTCCCCCTTCTCTATTTCCCCCTTCTCTCATTCGCATAAGCTCTTTTTCCGCATGAGTTCTCTATTTCCGCATAAGCTTATGCGGAAACTTACGCATAAGCTCATGCTCATGCATGAGCATAAGCATGAGTTTATGCTCATGCTTATGCTTAAGCATAAGCATGAGCATAAACTCATGCTTATGCTCATGCATGAGCATGAGCTTATGCGTAAGTTTCCGCATAAGCTTATGCAGAAATAGAGAATGAGAGAAGCTTATGCTTCTCTCATTCTCTTTTTCCGCATAAGCTCCTTCTCTTTTTCCGCATAAGCTCCTTCTCTATTTCTGCATGAGCATAAGCTCCTTCTCTTTTTCCGCATGAGCATAAGCATGAGCTTATGCTTATGCTTATGCTTAAGCATAAGCATAAGCATAAGCTTATGCTTATGCTCATGCATGAGCATGAGCTCATGCGGAAGTTTCCGCATAAGCTTATGCGGAAATAGAGAATGAGAGAAGCTTATGCTTCTCTCATTCTCTATTTCCGCATGAGCATAAGCTCATGCTTATGCTCATGCATGAGCATGAGCTTATGCATAAGTTTCCGCATAAGCTTATGCGGAAATAGAGAATGAGAGAAGCTTATGCGTCTCTCATTCTCTTTTTCCGCATAAGCTCCTTCTCTCTTTCCGCATGAGCATAAGCTCCTTCTCTATTTCCGCACGAGCATAAGCATGAGCTTATGCTTATGCTTATGCTTATGCTTAAGCATAAGCATAAGCATAAGCTCATGCTTATGCTCATGCATGAGCATGAGCTTATGCACAAGTTTCCGCATAAGCTTATGCGGAAATAGAGAATGAGAGAAGCTTATGCTTCTCTCATTCTCTTTTTCCGCATAAGCTCCTTCTCTATTTCCGCATGAGCATAAGCTCCTTCTCTTTTTCCACATGAGCATGAGCTTATGCATAAGTTTCCGCATAAGCTTATGTGGAAATAGAGAATGAGAGAAGCTTATGCTTCTCTCATTCTCTTTTTCCGCATGAGCATAAGCATGAGCTTATGCTTATGCTTATGCTTAAGCATAAGCATAAGCATAAGCATAAGCTCATGCTTATGCTCATGCATGAGCATGAGCTTATGCGTAAGTTTCCGCATAAGCTCCTTCTCTCTTTCTGCATAAGCTCCTTCTCTATTTCCGCATGAGCATAAGCATGAGCTTATGCTTATGCTTATGCTTGCTTAAGCATAAGCATAAGCATAAGCTCATGCTTATGCTCATGCATGAGCATGAGCTTATGCGTAAGTTTCCGCATATGCGTGAAATAGAGAATGAGAGAAGCTTATGCTTCTCTCATTCTCTATTTCCGCATATGCGGAAACATGAGCATAAGCTCATGCTCACCCATGAGCATAAGCATAAGCTCATGCGGAAAAAGAGAAGGAGCTTATGCGGAAATAGAGAATGAGTTTCCGCATAAGCTCCTTCTCTTTTTCCGCATAAGCTCCTTCTCTTTCTCTTTTGCATGAGCATATGCGGAAACATGAGCATAAGCTCATGCTCACCCATGAGCATAAGCATAAGCTCATGCGGAAAAAGAGAAAGAGCTTATGCGGAAATAGAGAATGAGTTTTTGCATAAGCTCCTTCTCTTTTTCCGCATAAGCTCCTTCTCTTTCTCTTTTGCATGAGCATATGCGGAAACATGAGCATAAGCTCATGCTCACCCATGAGCAAAAGCATAAGCTCATGCGAAAAAAGAGAAGGAGCTTATGCGGAAATAGAGAATGAGTTTCGGTATAAGCTCCTTCTCTTTCTCTTTTGCGTGAGCATATGCGGAAACATGAGCATAAGCTCATGCTCACCCATGAGCATAAGCATAAGCTCATGCGGAAAAAGAGAAGGAGCTTATGCGGAAATAGAGAATGAGTTTCCACATAAGCTCTTTCTCTTTTTCCGCATAAGCTCTTTCTCTTTCTCTTTTGCGTGAGCATATGCGAAAACATGAGCATAAGCTCATGCTCACCCATGAGCATAAGCATAAGCTCATGCGGAAAAAGAGAAGGAGCTTATGCGGAAATAGAGAATGAGTTTCCGCATAAGCTCTTTCTCTTTCTCTTTTGCATGAGCATATGCGGAAACATGAGCATAAGCTCATGCTCACCCATGAGCATAAGCATAAGCTCATGCGGAAAAAGAGAAGGAGCTTATGCGGAAATAGAGAATGAGAGAAGCTTATGCTTCTCTCCTTCTCTTTTTCTGCATAAGCTCCTTCTCTTTTTCCGCATGAGCATAAGCATGCGGAAACTCATTCTCTATTTTATGCATAAGCTCCTTCTCTATTTCCGATGCCTATGCTTAAGCATAAGCTCATGCTTATGCTCATGCATGTGCATGAGCTTATGCTTAAGTTTCTGCATAAGCTCCTTCTCTTTCTCTTTTGCGTGAGCATATGCGGAAATAGAGAATGAGAGAAGCTTATACTTCTCTCATTCTCCATTTCCGCATATGCGGAAACATGAGCATAAGCTCATGCTCACCCATGAGCATAAGCATAAGCTCATGCGGAAAAAGAGAAGGAGCTTATGCGGAAATAGAGAATGAGTTTCCGCATAAGCTCCTTCTCTTTCTCTTTTGCGTGAGCATATGCGGAAACATGAGCATAAGCTCATGCTCACCCATGAGCATAAGCATAAGCTCATGCGGAAAAAG
This sequence comes from Dipteris shenzhenensis, assembly GCF_047967505.1. Lineage (NCBI taxonomy): Eukaryota > Viridiplantae > Streptophyta > Polypodiopsida > Gleicheniales > Dipteridaceae > Dipteris > Dipteris shenzhenensis. The sequence continues at coordinate 1,326,924 of NC_141619.1, read as the reverse complement.
AGAAGGAGCTTATGCCGAAATAGAGAATGAGTTTCCGCATAAGCTCTTTCTCTTTTTCCGCATAAGCTCTTTCTCTTTCTCTTTTGCGTGAGTATATGCGGAAATAGAGAATGAGAGAAGCTCCTTCTCTATTTTATGCATAAGCTCCTTCTCTATTTCCGATGCCTATGCTTAAGCATAAGCTCATGCTTATGCTCATGCATGTGCATGAGCTTATGCGGAAATAGAGAATGAGAGAAGCATAAGCTCATTCTCTATTTCCCACTCTATTTCCCCCTTCTCTCCTTCTCTATTTTCCCTCATCTCTTTCCCCTTCTCTATTTCCCCCTTCTCTCATTCTCTATTTCCTCATTCTCATTCTTTTCTTTCCTTTACATCTTCTTTCCCTCTTATCTTTCCTTCTTCTTTCCCTCTTCTTTCTTCTTGCCTATGCCTATGCCTATGAGAATGCTCATGTTTGTTTTTTGTTTTCTGTTTTCGTGTTTGTGTCTATGTTAGACATGGGATCACGTCGCTCATCGGACGAGTACGGATAGCCTCGCAGGAGGAGATCTCACGATCTATATGCTCCAGAGGACTTTGATTCCTCTCAGGCGACTACCCCGAGGACTACCCCTGGTCCGACTCCTCTTGGTCCTAGCACTGTGACTACCCCTGGTCCGACCCCTCTTCCACGTAGCAGTGCGACTACCCCTCAGGGGACTCCTTTGCTAGCCATGCATGGCTTTGTCGGGACTCTCGACGAGTTTGTAGCGTAGATGAGCGATGAGGAGGCAGCGAGATTCTTCTCTCTGCTCTCTCAGAGGACCTCCGCAATTCCTTCCCCTACACTGACGGGTGGACGTACTGCCCAGGCATCCCCTCGCGCCCCTTCGACCGCGGGATCATCACCTACGCATGCCTCCCGCAAGGGAAGGAAGAGTAGGATGGGCGGCTCATGTTGTGCTGACTCAGGAGATGTAGATGAGTCAGCACACTCACGCTCCTTTAGGTCTCCACTTGGTCCGGAGACACAGTATTAGTCAGGTCCCTTTCCCTCTCCTACTCCCACAGATACTCCTCGATCTGGAAGCGGTCGCGCAGCTTCCACTCCTTCAGACTCTGCTACCGTCAGTCCCCCTTACTCATCAGGGGATCTCTCCTATCAAATCACATCTGCCGGAGAGATAATAGAAGACAAAAAGGGCAAAGTAGTGATGGCCGCCATGAGGCAGTTGATGAGTCATCACTTCAAGAGCGACATAAATATCGATTGGCGGTATCAAGATGCCCAAAAGAAGCAGGCGGTGATCGATGAGTTAAAACAAAGATATCCTAATCCACCAAATGTGGAGTTTAATAACAATTATATGCTCGAGCGCATGGGTTTGGTCCTAAAGCATCGCAGATCAACCTTGCGTACTTCCATTACAAAGGGGTTGGCTAAACCTAGCTGGGCAGACAAAGCTGATTGGAAGTACTTCAAGAAGCAACATAGGGACCATCCCGAAATGTTCGAGGGTCAGAGGAGGGCTGCGAAGAGATGGCTGGATGTCGTAGGTACTTCGCACTTTGGTGCAGGCGGACGGTATGCGTTCGAGGCAACCGTGGTAAGTCTACTTCTTCCCATTTAATGTATTGTTCTATTTGTTTTACTTACATATTACATGCACTTTAGCTAACTCTAACTCTCGTAAATTGGATCCACAGCAAGCTGCGATGGGTCGTCTTCCTACGGATGCAGAGACACGGCGTGCATTTCGGATAGGAACAAAGCCGTGGTTCATTGAGCAAGAGGCAATGGGAGCGACAGTCGACTGGGCTGAGGTGGCTGCTCGCACGGTATAAGTTTACTCCTACTTGTAATCTCACTTTTTAATTTAAGTTCCAATCTAATTTTTGATTTATATGGTTCACTCTTAGGGCCAAAGCTCAAGCGTCCCATCATCAGAGACGAGCGATCAACAGGGCAAGGATCGGACTCAGGTGCCGAGGACGAGGGAGAAGACGCAGGTGTCGGGGACGAGGGAGAAGACGCAGGTGTCGAGGACCAAGGAATAGGCCAACAAGACGATTCAGATTCGGATTCGGATGAGTAGTGGTAGTAGCATTTTGTATATCCGCACGTTAGAGCAATTTTGTATCGCCCTTTCACAGGGTAATTTTGTTACAAACACAGTTGTATATGTATATGCATTTCTTCCTCATCGTTCACAAGAACAATTTTGTATCACCCTGCAAGCAAGGGAAATTTTGTTATAAAAAACTTTCTTTTGTAATTACAAAAAAAAAAAAGGATTAGTGGGGCTAAACAGGGCCAAAAGGAAGCCCTGTTTAGCCCCACTAACCCTTTTTTTTAACTTCTATTAATCGTCGCTATATAGCAACGTTTACTAGTGTCGCTATATAGCGACGATTAACAAAGTCGCTATATAGCGACGTTTGCATCGTCGCTATATAGCGACGATTAACAGCGTCGCTATATAGCGACGGTTTATAGCAACGCTCCTTTTCCGACGATTTTAACGACTTTTATAGCGACCTTTGCGCCCGCGAAAAAAAAAAATTTAATGTAAAAAGTGTCGGTATTTCCGTCGGAAAATGGCCTATGCCTTGTAGTGTAGTAATCTTTGTCTTTGCCCATTTGTAAGTGAGCTCAACACATTTAGGAACACGTTCTGGATTGAGATAACTCTTGCGTATAGCCTTGATGGTATCCTCAGCCAAACTTTCTTTCTGCTCTTTGAATGGAATAAAGCAATCTTTGTAGTTGTTAGGAACTATAGCTCATGCATGTCCCTCCCTTGTGCATCCTGTAGGATACCTCCCATCTCAGTGATATCATAGTAGATCATACCATTATCCTTTGGCACATATGCATCTGAATCATCCCTTGCCCAAGTGATGTCCCCAAAGCCTTGTCCCATGCATCCTATGCCAAAGCTCTCCCTACTACTATGTATGCTGCTATGTCATGATGAGTACTGCGATGGGCACTCGCCTGAGCCTCTTGAAGAGCTTCTTGGCCACATGCTGAACTGTAAAGAAAAGGATTAGAAGAGAAGAGTATTAGAGCTATATATAGCTTGCCCTAACTCAACCTATAGCTAGTCCTCAACTATATATATGCCTATGATCTATGAATAGAATCACTTTCTTGGGAGCAACTCTTGTGTCCGTCTCTCTCCTCTTTCTCTTCCTCCCAACACAACTCTTGTGTCTGTCTCTCTCCTCTTTCTCTTCCTCTCAACATGGTATCATAGTTTGGCTATGCTCTAGCATGACTGTGAGGAGAAAGCGACATGCAAGGGAGGCTCATACAACCCACTGATTTGATAGGAACCATAGTTGCATATTCCGATTGATTACATTTGAAATGCATTTCTTACAGCCAACAATATTTGAATTTTCATGATTCCATGCATGTCTATAGCTGACAATTACAATTCCAAATAGAACATTACAACTCCAAAACATTTACATCACAAAGCATTCATTGATAAAACATTGCATAAGAAAATTGAATGCCAAAAAAATTAGACAAGTGTATATTAATTCATAGCCCAAAAAGAACTTGTATATACATATAGCACGAAGCCAAGCCACTTGTGGCTTCAAGTACAAACAATAAGAGGAGTGTATATTAATTCATAGCCCAAAAAGTGCTTGTTATAGCATGAATCCAAGCCACCTGTGGCTTCAAATACAATAAAGAATAGCTATCACTACTTCGAGCACTACTTTTATGACTAATCGGAGGCATCCTCATCCTTACTCTCGTCATCAGAGCCTTCTTCGTCGCCTTCTTTCTCCTCAATCTTCTTCCTCCTTAATATCCCTAGAAGCCTATAAATGAGGGACAACATGTATTAATGTATGAAAAATCAAATCTTTGTTTACAACATTGACATTTTTTAAGAACTTTTAAATACCTCCAAGGGCACTCCAGTAGCCCGGATATACTGCTCCTCAATAATCAACCCCTCATCATAGAAGTGCCTCCAAGTATGTCACATGCGACATCCACGATGGTAGGCTATCTCAGCAGGAGTAGGGTAGCTGCCCACACTATCAAGTTGCAAGATGACACAATTTGCAAAGGAGTTAGTACAAAGGAACAACCTGCTAATAAACCACATATTAAACACAATATAATTTTAGATCGATATTTACAAATTGGGCCTCCCATCATGATGCAATACCTCCTACTCCAAAATGCACGTTTCCATATCACTTCATCTAGATCCGTCGTATCTCCATGTGCTTTATACTGGGGTCCTCTTTCACTACCTTCATTGATTTCTTCCACTCGTGCTGATGAGTGTTGTGTGGCTAGCCCCTTGTCTCCTTCAACTCGGTACCTTGGCACCAAGCTCGACATAGACCTCTTCATCTTCTAAATTTCTACCAGCAGCACCACCACTAGCTCCATCATCCACTATGCCTTTTCCTTTGGACAATCTATTTAATTCCTTGGTTGGCCTTCGAATCAATGAATCTTGTTCTTCTAGTTTCTTCATAATCACCTCGTTGTCTGCCATCGAAACTAGGCTCTGATACCACTTGTCATGCACGTCTTTCACAATCACGATCAAAATTGCAGCAAGATAATAATCACAAATGAACAAGAAGAGAGATTGCAATATGAATCAAACTGATGAGTCTTTACAATAATTTTGGAGAAGAATCACTCCGTGAAGGATCTTGATACCACCCGTCCACCCCCAAGCTATCTCACTCTCACTCTCACTCGCATGAAGATGTTCAAATTAGATGATCAAATCTTAATCACACTCTCACTCTTACTCTCAAAATATCTTGATCTTATCTTCTTCTTTACACTGCCTCGATTCACGTGCGCTATTGTCACTTTCGTAGCGCCTCGATATGCATGGTTTCTCTTCGCTCGCGCAACCTCGATATGCGTGCCTTCTCTTCTCTTTCGCGCAGCCTCGATATGCATGCCTTCTCTTCTCTTTCGTGCAACCTTGATATGCGTGTGTTGGATTGTGTGTTCTCATTCTCATGATCTCCTCTTCTTTTATAGCCTTTCACGACTCTAAAAAAAAGACAGCCAAAAGCACCCAAATTCGGCCAAAAACAACTTTTCTCGAAAAGCGTGCGTGTGCGTTTCACCTTCTTTTAGTATGCGCTTTTGATAGCAAATGCGTATGAAACCTCGATGTCTTTTTTTTTTTGGGTTTTTTAAAGGCATGAAAACGGCCTTGTTCAGAGCATCACCACGCGTACCTCGTAGATCCAATGGACAAGCTCAATAGCTCATCTCGAAGATCGGACCCTCTTCTTTCCCTTTGCATCGGACCTTTCATGGCCAACTCTTCCATCTCGACCTCCGTCTAATGCCTGCAATTCTTGACACGAAAATCTAGATGCACTTTTAGCTCAAAACCACTTTGTATATAGAATGCACTCGATTTTTTGATAGTTTCATACTAAGATCACTTCTGCAAAGACAAGGAACTAGATAAAAACAAAAAGATGGGAAAAGGAAGGATGGGAAACATTGAAGTTGAATATTGCATATGAGGACAACGCCAGAGTGGATCTACGGTAGCCTGCATTGTTCGACCATCGACAAATATGGTCCTGTTGAGGCCACAGACAGCCCCTAAATAAAAGTTGGAATTCATTGTAGAAGCAGATCAGAGACTTCATGAACTTTTTTGAATGTGTTGTTTTTCTTCTCTCTCTAAAATTCAATCTTTCCTACAAAATTTCTTAAGATGGTGCTCATGAGATGAAGTTACAACCTTCCCCTAGACATCTCTCTTACTAGTATAATCCAAGTATAATAAATGTTTGATTGTAGTGCACATGTAGGGAGATAGCTTTCTTTTTCCTTGTATTTCTTTTTTAATGCAATTTCATGCATGTGCTTTAAGCTATACTTGAAACGAGAACACACATATTATATAGACTACCAATTATGGGAGCTTGCATAAACCAGAGAATGGCAAGTAGAGAGTTGTGTAAAACAATAATTGAAAAGCTCCAAAATGGATCATGATCTTGTGAAATCAAATTATCATCATCACATTTTCTATTATAAGGTAGAAACGTTTAAAATTCGCTAGAGATTTATTGTAAACTTTTAGAAGTGGTCTTTGTGTTTTCTTTTTTCTTCTTTTGGGTAAAGCATGGCACAGATCATCACCACGCCTGCCTTTAGATCCATGGCCCTTGTGAGGACGAGCTGGGAGCTTAATACCATCCACAAGATCATGATGATTTATAGCAAGTAGCTTGGCAAAATCTAAATGAACAAAATGATGATGCCATAGCCGCAGTCCAGATCACCAGGGGCTGTAACCACATTAGTAATATCATCATTTAAGGAAAGTTGAAAGAGGTTACCCATTCGAGGAGCAACTGCTATGGTATGTCCATCTTTTTCAATCCGAAAGAAGATTTCTCTGAAGATCTCGAACAAGACTCTTGTTGAAGAAAAAGTGCCAAGATATAAATCTCCAATGCCCATGACTTGACAAGCAGTGTCTTAGCAAGATAAACCAATTTCTTGTGAGGAAGAGCATGATAATTATGTAACCAGTGAGATTGATATGTCATATTACTAGTAGCACGAGAATCAGCAATAAAAGTGGAACCATCTCGAACATGAAGTATCCTTTCTAGAGAGACATAAGAACAGATATGATTTGCCTCTTGATGCATATAGGCATCTTGTTGTTGAGCAGCATATGCTTGCGTACGTTCGCGATCATAACACCTCTTGTAACACCAAAAGGATGGATGATTTCCGCCACAATATTTGCAAGGAGATTTATTGGATAAGTGGGGTTGCTTAGTGGTAACACCATGTTCCTCATCATATTGCCGAGCCCAACAATCAGAGATAACATGACCATGCTTATCACAGTAAGAACAATGTTTCTCACGATATTTGAGACGAGAAGAATTGCATGAAAACGGCCTTGTTCAGAGCATCACCATGCCTACCTCATATATCCAATGGACAAGCTCAATAGCTCATCTCAAAGATCGGATCCTCTGCTTTCCCTTTGCATTTCACCTTTCATGACCAACTCTTCCATCTCAACGTCCGTCTAATGCTTGCAATTCTTGACACGGAAATCTAGATGCACTTTTAGCTCAAAATCACTTTGTTAGCAACTTCATACCTCCATATAGGTATGCAAATGAGTGAACCACAAATTTTTCACTTGGACAAAGTTTTTCTATTCAACAAGATCTAAAACTCTCTCATGCAGAGTTTCTTCAAATTATTTCTCTAATCAACTCAAAATGAAGCGGCAAAATCTAGCCGACACCATAATGGACAAAAACCAAAATTTTTCGACCAACACCAAACTTTCCCAAAACCTTCAAAACATCAAAACCATCCTTTTTAAACACTATCTATGATATATATTCCAAAATATTTCATATACAAAATTGGAGCGTCAGATCCGTTCCCTCTTCAGGAACTCTGTCCTTAGAGTTTAAATGAAGGAAACTCAATAAGGCATCTAAGTCTACCCATGAAGCATCTTCTATAGGATAAGCATCCCACTTAACCAAAACTTCTTCTATTGTTCCTTTCCAATATATATTCGGGTTTGACTTTCAAAGTCCCATCCTCCATGATCCTAGACTTGTCCTACAAAATATGAGTTGGGTTGGCAACATAAGATTTCAATAGGCAGACATGGAAAACAAGATGCACTTTTATGTTCTCAGGCAGTTCAAGTTGATATGCAAGCATCCCCACCCTCTTTAAGATTTTAAAAGGTCCTACGAAACGAGGTGAGAGTCTTCTATCCTTCCCAAGGATTAGATTACTGCTTTTAGGTATTACTTTCAAAAATACCATCTCCCCAATCTGAAATTAATGGAAAGACCGCTTCTTATCATAGTAATGCTTTTGCCTATCTTGTGCTCTTTGAATGCTCTTCCGAATCAGTTTCACTTCCTCATCCATCCTTTCAAGCATTTGTCTAGATCGCAAATCAATTTTGGAGAACACTATGGCATCATTCAATTGGAGAACACTTCAGCTCGGTACCCCGGCACCAAGCTCGACATAGACCTCTTCATCTTCTAAATTTCTACCCACAGCACCACCACTAGCTCCATCATCCGCTATGCCTTTTCCTTTGGACAATCTATTTAATTCCATTGTTAGCCTTCGAATCAATAAATCTTGTTCTTCTAGTTTCTTCATAATTGCCTCATTGTCTGCCATCGAAATTGGGCTCTGATACCACTTGTCATGCACCGTTTTTTCACAATCATGATCAAAATTGTAGCAAGATAATAATCACGAATGAACAAGAAGATAGATTGCAGTATGAATCAAACTGATGAGTCTTTACAATAATTTCGGACAAGAATCACTCCGTGAAGGATCTTGATACCACCCGTCCAACCCCGAGCTATCTCACTCTCACTCTCACTCGCATGAAGATGTTCAAATCAGATGATCGAATGATCAAATCTCAATCACACTCTCACTCTCAAAATATCTTGATCTTGGTATGAAAAGTGGGTTTCGTAAAGCGTCGCTATATAGCGACTCTTGCTAAAAGCCGCTATATAGTGACTATAATAAAGGTCGCTATATAGCAATTTTTAAGTGTCACTATATAACAACACTGATATACTATTTTATAGCGACGTTTTTCTAGAGAGGTTTTTTTTTTGTATAGGCCTTAAAAGTTAGTTTTTTCCAATGACAAAATTTTTTAAATTTTCATACATGTTTGAGCTCATAAAGAATAAAAAAATGAGAGCATGTACATCAAGCCTTTGAAGCTCATATATTCATGTCTAAGTTTAAGATGAGAAAAATCAATTAAGAGCATTTACATCAACTGTTTCATCTTGAGCCAAGTCTAAGGCACCAAACAAGTCTATCTCCAACTCTATACCGAGTCGATCTCCTATATCATCATTGTACTCTAGCATCGTATGTTCACCTAAAAGTATTTGATCATCTTCTTCAATAAAGTGTGGTGATTCTTGATGATTGTTGTTTTCTTCCTCAATATCGTGATCTCCATCTTCCTCCCGTGCGATGTCATTATGTGCATCTTCCTCTTGGCTCATATGGTGATCTACATCTTCTTCGCTAGATTCATCAATTGGATCCTACATTGGTAGTGGCATCTCCATATCCACATCTCGATCTTCAAAAATTTGCTTACTTCGTGGTGCAACTTGGATCACGTACCACCATCTTGGATCAGAACGATCCGGATGAAAAACCACCTATATTGAAGATGGGTGCCAAATGTCGTCAATTATATATATGAGATTATGCTCAAGCGCATGTATCAATGGACTTTAAAAACGAAAGCTTCGATTAATTAAATCATTAGTATGCACCTGCTCACAGTGCTCGGGAAGAACAAAAGTATCAGTTTCATCGGTCCAATGTTTGGTGGAGTCTATTGCAAAGAGACCGCTACTATCTTTTCTCACTGTCACATGGGGACCGTTGTAAATAGTTCTAAACCATTTTACATCAAGAATGAAAATAGTAAATCGTCTGAAATCAATTTCATAGATGTCGCGTATGGTTCCACAATAATCCAACTGTGAGGAGAGAAGATTGTATCCGAAGCACTTGCTCGGCTATCTTGTGTGAAGTTAGCCATGACTCCACAATCATACGTGACTCTCTTTGAATCAATGCATTCCATGGGAAAATGTCGTCCATATGACCATAATGCACTATACCTTTTGTACTATAAAGGAGCATCATTAAAACAATGAAGATGCATCTATTTTATAGCATATATTGCCACAAATAATTACTTAATTACATCAAGAGGTAAGAAACTTACATGCACCATACATCCAGATGATAACTCTCGCTCGCACTCGTTTATTATCTCTCCATCACATTGGGCTTTACATAGAGCTAGTTGTAGCCAATCAAGTGACATGTGAGTAGGGAGAAGAGCCAGATCCCGTGGATATGGTTGTGATCGCCTGTACATTACTCTGAATCTCATCCTTGCATTTATTCTTTCTCCTTTGGCCACTTCATATCTCTCAATCCACTTTTGCATCTCAGGGCTATTAAGGATACAAAACTTATTGAGTTTCTCCATTTGCTCTTTGCTCATCTTTCTTTCAATCCCTTTTCCTTAGGGACAATGATGCGATCATCATCCTTGTTATGCCAAGCTTGCGACATATCGGGATCCGTGGATGCAACAAACTATGTGATATATACTAATGACTCTTGCACAAGCCATCCCTCTGCCATGCTTGCTTTTGGTCTTGCTCTTTGTCTTACAAATCCCTTTAAAGTTTTCATAAACCCCTCGAGAAAAAACATCCATCGACTATGAATGGTACCTGCTATAGCCACCTCATCAACTATGTGCACCAGCAAGTGGACTTGAGTTGTCATAATGCTCGAGGGAAAGTGCTTCTCAAGCAAGCATACGACTTCGATGGATTCCACCCTAGCCTTCTCGATGCTCGATATAGAGATCTCTTTTTGAGATATCCACCTATTTCACATGTCCATGTAAGATATTTTCATAATCAGTCTACAGATTAATCAGCTTAAATTGAAGAAAATACATTGAATGCGATTTGATAGTAAGCATAACTTACAATACCACAGATCTTGAATATAGCATTTCTAGCATCTTCTTGTAAGCACCCTTTTATTGTAATTGGGAGGATGAACTATCAAAGCAACAATGAAGTCATGTCAACAATATAACATAATAATAATTACGCTAACGCATCATGATTATCGGTACACTAATTCTACTTAGAATACCTGTAAGACCTTGTGCCAATCATGGGACTTGAGCCCAATAAGCTTATTGTCCTTTGAAAATGCTCCTTTCAAGCAATGCATGTACCCTGTCGGTGTTTGAAAAGAGGCAATGTCTGCCTTGACCGCTGCCTCCTCCCTCATAGAGAGGATCCACGTTGCATTCGGGAGGACAATTTCTCTCGAAGCATGCACTTGGGGCCACAAACTAGACATCCTATTCATAGCACGCAAGTCTTCTCGCTCCTCTCGAGTCCTTGGAACCAACCAAGTGTGCCCAAAGAGTAGCGCCCACATTCTTGAAGATATGCATGGGATCCAAGAGATGATTAATTTGTAACTGACCCCAATAAGGAAGCTCGTGAAAGATCGACAGGCTCATCATACCAAGAGCAGGTTCCTCTCCATTCACCCTCCAAGCTTGAATCGTGTCACTTGCCTTCAAATATGATGGTGGTGGATCAAGCTGACCTCCACGTGCGAGATGGTCGAGCGGAAGGTATCGAACATGACCTTCATAAACATTTTTCCTCATATGTTTGGAGTAGCGTGCAAGCAATTTCAGAGCCGGTCCACAAACAGGACAAGCATGGTACCCACTTGTAACAAGTCCTGCACGCATGCATGAATGTGTTAGTACAAGACATGCATGCGAAAGAGAGTCAAAAAAGCATAATCCCTCATTGTACATGTAAAGACACAACCACGTACCTGCGCACTCTCCATATCCTAGGTAGTCATGCATGGTCCACATCAAGATACCCCTGACCAAAATATCATTGGTATGTCTAGGAGCTCTAGAAATATCAAAGACCTACACTCCTCTCCATAATATCTGTAACTCCTCTATCAAAGGTGCCATGTACACATCCATGTTTTTTGCCTTGTACTTTCCTTGCACAAGTAGTGCAAGCATGAGGTGTCCCTTTTTTATTGTTAGCCATGGTGGGATATTGTAATTCACCATGACTATGGGCCATGTCGGCCAAGTTGTCGAGCGTAGCCCAAAAGGATTCATGCCGTCCATGGCTAGCCCAAGATGTAAGTTGCGTGGCTCCCTCGCAAAGTCCGGCCACTAATTATCTATGTTCTTCCAAGCTGCACAATCTGTGGGAATTTTCAATGTGTCATCAGTGGACCGATGAGATGCATGCCATGTCATCAACTCTACTATGGATTTGCATCGAAACATGTGTTGTATTCTTGCAATGATGGGAAAGTGTCTCACCTTTACCGGTACCTGCTCACCCTGCAAGTCATCTCTATATCATTGTTCCCCACACTTTGGACAACTAGCCAAATCTCCATGCTCATGATGAAAGAGAATACAATCATTACGACAAGCATGGATGGTATCATAATCCATACCCACCATTGTTAGCATCTTTTTTGCTTCATCTCTTGATGCGGGCATGGTATTTGATGCAGGCAACATCTTCTGGAGCAACCTATGACAATTCAAAACATACATAGGCTTCAAACAATGATGATTCGGTATACACTATCCAAATGATGATTCTCAAAACAAACAATATCCAAATAATGAGTCAAATTAATGCAAGAGCTAACCTCATTAGGGCCGAGACACTTGGATCCCACCACCCATACTTGTAGATTCAAGATTGAGAGACAAGCACGTAGTTTAGATATCCTAACACCCTCATACAATTGTGTTGATTGCAACTCTCACATTTTGACCTCAGACTCTGACATCACGTGTACATGGGATGTAGTGTCCCTAAAAATGGAATCCATCGTGTCAACCATACCCTCGTCATCATCCGGGAGACTATAGTCTTGCTAAAAGTGACAAGGTATATGCGTACCCTCGTCACACTCCTCATCTTGTTTTAAGATTTCATGTAAATATAAGATCTTGTATTTCCTGGTATACAATAAGACTGCGAACTTAAATAGCTTTGACTTACCAATGGTCCATGAACACGTGCAACACCAATAGTGGGTACTGGTTCCGGCTCCTCCCCATACATCTGCAAGTGGCACATGATAATACGACGTTGATGTCGTACTTCTCACTTGCAATGACTGCAATGATAGTATAACCTCTCCGTAAGCCACTTCGTGCTCCCGGGTGTTGGCGCATCATCGGACGAGCTTCCAGTCGTCCCTTCCATCTACACTTATAAAATCACAACATAAGCATGAAGAAGAGATATTAACAGTTATAAAATAGCATCTATGAGCTTTGTTTCATGCTACAACAAAAAAAAGACTGTAAGCATCACTATATGGCGACCTTTTTGCTCTGTTCCGTCACTATTTAGCGACGTTTTTAATTAAAAGCATTGCTATATAGCGACGGATAAGCGTCACTATATAGTGATGATGTGGATTAAAACCCGAAACTCTCGTCACACGGTGCTTTCTTTATCCTCTTCTCTAATCTCTTAAGTAAGCAAGCCAATCTCTCCTCCCACCTATTTTCGATGACCTCCCACCTATTTCCGACAATCTCCCACTCTATTCCCCACTCCTCACCCTTCTCTTAGCTCTTGTACTCCCTCTCTACCCTTTTCCCTCTTTCCTTTCTTGAAAGGAAGTTCTTCAAGAGGTGAGTTTGTTTCGACAATGTAGGTTGTTTGTTTGTTAGCTTTAGTTTTGTGAGTCCTTCTCCTTGTATTGCTAAACCTGTAAACTAGTTTTCATGCTTGTTTTCAAAGGATTGAAACAAAAAACGAGATTTCAAGAAAGAAAGAAGACTCACCTCTTTTTTCTGTATTTCTCTTCCTTCTCTTTCTCCTTATCTTCTCAATCTCCTCCTTTCCTTTTCTCCTCAATCTCCCCCTTTCAAGAAGTTACTTTTGTAATCTCCTCCTTCCTCTAACATCTTATTTGAAAAAATGGGTTGTTTCTTCTCTTTTGTAGGGCCAGTCCACAACATCGAGCGGGACGTACTATTTCAGGTAAGTGCTTCCTCTTTTTTCCATTTATTGTTCTTGTTATTTGCATTGGCCTGCAACTAGCACTACAAGGCATAGGCCATTTTCCGACAGAAATACCGATGCTTTTTACATTAAATTTTTTTTTTTCACGGGCGCAAAGGTGCTATAAAAGTCGTTAAAATTGTCGGAAAAGAAGCGTCACTATAAATCGTCGCTATATAGCAACGCTGTTAATCGTCGCTATATAGCGACGATGCAAACGTCACTATATAGCGACACTGTTAATCGTCGCTATATAGCGACACTGGTAAACATCGCTATATAGCAATGATTAACAGAAGTAAAAAAAAAGGGTTAGTGGGGCTAAACAGGGCTTCCTTTTGGCCCTGTTTAGCCCCACTAATCCTTTTTTTTTTTTTGTAATTACAAAAGAAAGTTTTTTATAACAAAATTTCCCTTGCTTGCAGGGTGATACAAAATTGTTCTTGTGAACGATGAGGAAGAAATGCATATACATATACAACTGTGTTTGTAACAAAATTACCCTGTGAAAGGGCGATACAAAATTGCTCTAACGAGTGGATATACAAAATGCTACTACCACTACTCATCCAAATCCGAATCCGAATCATCTTGTTGGCCTGTTCCTTGGTCCTCGACACCTGCGTCTTCTCCCTCGTCCCCGACACCTGCGTCTTCTCCCTCGTCCTCGGCACCTGCGTCCGATCCTTGCCCCTCTTGATCGCTCGTCTCTAATGATGGGACGCTTGAGCTTTGACCCTAAGAGTGAACCATATAAATCAAAAATTAGATTGGAACTTAAATTAAAAAGTGAGATTACAAGTAGGAGTAAACTTATACCGTGCGAGCAGCCACCTCAGCCCAATCAACTGTCGCTCCCATTGTCTCTTGCTCAATGAACCACGGCTTTGTTCCTATCCGAAATGCGCGTCGCATCTCTGCATCCGTAAGAAGACGACCCATCGCAGCTTGTTGTGGATCCAATTTACGAGAGTTAGAGTTAGCTAAAGTGCATGTAATATGTAAGTAAAACAAATAGAACAATACATTAAATGGGAAGAAGTAGACTTACCACGGTTGCCTCAAACGCATACCGTCCGCCTGCACCAAAGTGCGAAGTACCTACGACGTCCAGCCGTCTCTTCGCAGCCCTCCTCTGACCCTCGAACATTTCGGGATGGTCCCTATGTTGCTTCTTGAAGTGCTTCCAATCAGCTTTGTCTGCCCAGCTGGGTTTAGCCAACCCCTTTGTAATGGAAGTACGCAAGGTTGATCTGCGATGCTTTAGGACCAAACCCATGCGCTCGAGCATATAATTGTTATTAAACTCCACATTTGGCGGATTAGGATATCTTTGTTTTAACTCATCGATCACCGCCTGCTTCTTTTGGGCATCTTGATACCGCCAATCGATATTTATGCCGCTCTTGAAGTGATGACTCATCAACCGCCTCATGGCGGCCATCACTGCTTTGCCCTTTTTGTCTTCTATTATCTCTCCGGTAGATGTGATTTGATAGGAGAGATCCCCTGATGAGTAAGGGGGACTGACGGTAGCAGAGTCTGAAGGAGTGGAAGCTGCGCGACCGCTTCCGGATCGAGGAGTATCTGTGGGATAGGAGAGGGAAAGGGACCTGACTGATACTGTGTCTCCGGACCAAGTGGAGACCTAAAGGAGCATGAGTGTGCTGACTGGTCTACATCTCCTGAGTCAGCACAACATGAGCCGCCCATCCTACTCTTCCTTCCCTTGTGGGAGGCATGCGCAGGTGATGATTCCGCGGTCGAATGGGCACGAGGGGATGGCTGGGCAGTACGTCCACCCATCGGTGTAGGGGAAGGAATTGCGGAGGTCCTCTGAGAGAGCAGAGAGAAGAATCTCGCTGCCTCCTCATCGCTCATCTGCGCTACAAACTCGTCGGGAGTCCCGACAAAGCCATGCGCGGCTAGCGAAGGAGTCCCCTGAGGGGTAGTCACAGTGCTATGTGGAAGAGGGGTCAGACCAGGGGTAGTCACAGTGCTAGGACCGAGAGGATTCGGACCAGGGGTAGTCCTCGGGGTAGTCGCCTGAGAGGAATCAAAGTCCTCTGGAGCATATAGATCGTGAGCTCTCCTCCTGCGAGGCTGTCCATACTCGTCGGATGAGCGACGTGATCCCATGTCTAACATAGACACAAACACGAAAACAGAAAACAAAAAACAAACATGAGCATTCTCATAGGCATAGGCATAGGCAAGAAGAAAGAAGAGGGAAAGGAAAGAAGAGGGAAAGGAAAGAGGGAAAGAAGAGGGAAAGATAAGAGGGAAAGAAGATGTAAAGGAAAGAAAAGAATGAGAATGAGGAAATAGAGAATGAGAGAAGGGGGAAATAGAGAAGGGGAAAGAGATGAGGGAAAATAGAGAAGGAGAGAAGGGGGAAATGAGAGAAGGGGGAAATAGAGTTTCCACATGAGCTTATGCTTATGCTCATGGGTGAGCATGAGCTTATGCTCATGTTTCCGCATATGCTCACGCAAAAGAGAAAGAGAAAGAGCTTATGCGGAAAAAGAGAAAGAGCTTATGCGGAAACTCATTCTCTATTTCTACATAAGCTCCTTCTCTTTTTCCGCATGAGCTTATGCTTATGCTCATGGGTGAGCATGAGCTTATGCTCATGTTTCCGCATATGCTCACGCAAAAGAGAAAGAGAAAGAGCTTATGCGGAAAAAGAGAAAGAGCTTATGCGGAAACTCATTCTCTATTTCCGCATAAGCTTATGTGGAAACTTGCGCATAAGCTCATGCTCATGCATGAGCATAAGCATGAGCTTATGCTTATGCTTATGCTTAAGCATAATCATAAACATAAGCTCATGCTTATGCTCATGCGGAAAAAGAGAAGGAGCATATGCTCATGCGGAAATAGAGAAGGAGCTTATGCGGAAAAAGAGAAGGAGCTTATGCGGAAAAAGAGAATGAGAGAAGCATAAGCTTCTCTCATTCTCTATTTCCACATAAGCTTATGCGAAAACTTACGCATAAGCTCATGTTCATGCATGAGCATAAGCATGAGCTTATGCTCATGCGGAAAAAGAGAATGAGAGAAGCATAAGCTTCTCTCATTCTCTATTTCCGCATAAGCTTATGCGGAAACTTACGCATAAGCTCATGCTCATGCATGAGCATAAGCATGAGCTTATGCTTATGCTTATGCTTAAGCATAAGCATAAGCATAAGCTCATGCTTATGCTCATGCGGAAAAAGAAAAGGAGCTTATGCTCATGCGGAAATAGAGAAGGAGTTTATGCGGAAAAAGAGAAGGAGCTTATGCGGAAACTTACGCATAAGCTCATGCTCATGCATGACCATAAGCATGAGCTTATGCTCATGTGGAAATAGAGAAGGAGCTTGTGCGGAAAGAGAGAAGGAGCTTATGCGGAAACTTGCGCATAAGCTCATGCTCATGCATGAGCATAAGCATGAGCTTATGCTTATGCTTAGCTCATCCTTATGCTCATGCGGAAAAAGAGAAGGAGCTTATGCTCATGCGGAAATAGAGAAGGAGCTTATGCGGAAATACAGAAGGAGCTTATGCGGAAAAAGAGAATGAGAGAAGCATAAGCTTCTCTCATTCTCTATTTCCGCATAAGCTTATGCGGAAACTTACGCATATATAAGCTCATGCTCATGCATGAGCATAAGCATGAGCTTATGCTTATGCTTATGCTTGAGCATAAGCATAAGCATAAGCTCATGCTTATGCTCATGCAGAAATAGAGAAGGAGCTTATGCTCATGCGGAAATAGAGAAGGAGCTTATGCGGAAAAAGAGAAGGAGCTTATGCGGAAAAAGAGAATGAGAGAAGCATAAGCTTCTCTCATTCTCTATTTTCGCATAAGCTTATGCGGAAACTTACGCATAAGCTCATGCTCATGCATGAGCATAAGCATGAGTTTATGCTCATGCTTATGCTTAAGCATAAGCATAAGCATAAGCTCATGCTTATGCTCATGCGGAAATAGAGAAGGAGCTTATGCTCATGCGGAAAAAGAGCTTATGCGAATGAGAGAAGGGGGAAATAGAGAAGGGGGAATGAGAGAAGCATAAGCATAAGAGAATAAGAGGGAAAGGAAATAGAGAATAAGAGGGAAAGGAAAGAGAGAAGGGAAAAGAGAGAGGGGGAAAGAGAGAAGGGGGAAAGAGAGTATAAGAGAAGAGGGAAAAATGAGAAGGGGGAAAAATGAGAAAAAGAGAAGGGGGAAGACGAAAAGAGAGAGAGGGGAAGAGAGGGTTCCTATGCCCATCATTGCAGCTAGCGCTTAAGGCGCTAGCTGCAGGCCAATGCAAATAACAAAAATATTAAATGGAAAGAAGAGGAAGCACTTACCTATAAAAGTATGTCCCGCTCGGTGTAGTGGACTGGCCCCACAAAAGAGAGAGTATGTCCCGCTCGGTGTAGTGGACTGGGCCTACAAAAGAGAGAAAACAACCCATTTTTTCAAATAAGATGTTAGTGGAAAGAGGAGATCACAAAAGCAACTTCTTGAAAGGAGACAAGGAAAGAGAAGATTGAGGAGACAAGGAAAGGAGGAGATTGAGGAGACAAGGAGAAAGAGAAGGAAGAGAAATACAGGAAGAAGAGGTGAGTTTCTTTCTTTCTTTCTTGAAATTTCATTTTTTGTTTCAATCCTTTCAAATCAAGCATGAAAACTAGTTTACAACTTTAGCAATACAAGTAGAAACACTCACAAAACCAAAGCTAACAAACAAACAACCTACATTGTTGAAACAAACTCACCTCTTGAAGAACTTTCTTTCTGGAAACCAAAGAGGGAAAAAGGAGAGAGAGGGAGTACAAGAGGTAGGAGAAGGGTGAGGAGTGGGAAATAGAGTAGGAGGTTGCTTGGAATAGATGGGAGGTCGTCGAAAATAGGTGGGAGGAGATTTTGGGTTGCTTACTTGAGAGATTAGGAATGACTTAAGGAAAATGCCGCGCGTTTCGGTGTTTCAGGTTTTAACCCACAGCGTTGCTATATAGCGATGCTTTTTCGTCGCTATATAGCGACGTTTTTAATTTAAAGCGTCGCTATATAGCGACGTTTTAAATTAAAAACGTCGCTATATAGCGACGGAACAGAGCGTCGATATATAGTGACGCTTACTGTTTATTTTTTTGTATGGCCTCTTGTGAAGCTCAAACATGCTATGCTTATAATTGTCAATATCTCCTCTTACTATATAGCCTTACTATATAGGATTTTTTGTTTCAATCCTTACTATATAGCGACGTCATTCTTTTTATATGGCCTCAAGAGAAGCTCAAATTAAACATGCTATGCTCATAATTGTCAATATCTCCTCTTCATGCTTATGTTTTGGTTTTATAAGTGTAGATGGAAGGGACGAGTGGAAGCTCATCCGATGATGCACCAATGCCCGGGAGCACGAAGTGGCTTACGGAGAGGTTATATTGTCATTGCACTCATTGCAAGCGAGAAGTACGACATCAACGTCGTATTATCATGCGCCACTTGCGGATGTATGGGGAGGAGCCGAAACCAGTACCCCCCGTTGGTGTTGCACATGTTGATGGATCATCTGTAAGTCAAAGCTATTTAAGTTCACAATCTTATTGTATACCCGGAAATAGAAGATCTTCTATTTACACGAATGAGCTTATGACAGGATGAGGAGGGTGACGAGGGTACACATATACCTTCTAACTTTCAACAAGACTATAGTCTCCCGGATGACGACGAGGGTATGGTCGACCTGATGGATTCCATTTTTAGGGGCACTACATCCCACGTACACGTGATGTCAGAGTCTGAGGTGAAAATGCGAGAGTTGCAATCAACACAATTGTACGAGGGTGCTAGGATGTCTAAACTACGTGCTTGTCTCTCAATCTTGAATCTACAAGTACAGTATGGGTAGTCAGATACAAGTGTCTTGGCCTTAATGAGGTTAGCCCTTGCATTAATTTGACTCATTATTTGGATATTGTTTGTTTTGAGAATCATCATTTGGATAGTGTCTCTGTCATAGGTTGCTCCAAAAGATGTTGCCTGCACCAAATACCATGCCCGCATCAAGAGATGAAGCGAAAAAGATGCTAACAATGGTGGGTATGGATTATGATACCATCCATGCTTGCCGTAATGATTGTATTCTCTTTCGTCGTGAGCATGGAGATTTGGCTAGTTGTCCAACGTGTGGGGAACAACGATATAGAGATGACTTGCAGGGTGAGAGGATACCGGTAAAGGTCTTAAGACACTTTCCCATCATTGCAAGAATACAACACATGTTTCGATGCAAATCCATAGCGGAGTTGATGACATGGCATGCATCTCATCGGTTCACTGATCACACATTGAGGATTCCCACAGATTGTGTAGCTTGGAAGCACATAGATAATCAGTGGCCGGACTTTGCGAGAGAGCCACGCAACTTACATCTTGGGCTAGCCATGGACGGTGTGAATCCTTTCGGGTTACACTCGACATCTTGGTCGACATGGCCCATAGTCGTGGTGAATTACAATATCCCACCATGGCTAACAATAAAAAAGGGACACCTCATGCTTGCACTACTTGTGCCAGGAAAGTACAAGGCAAAAAACATGGACGTGTACATGGCACCTTTGATAGAGGAGTTACAGATATTATGGAGAGGAGTGCAGGTCTTTGATATTTCCAGAGCTCCTAGGCATACCAATGATATTTTGGTCAGGGGTATCTTGATGTGGACCATGCATGACTACCCAGGATATGGAGAGTGCGCAGGTACGTGGTTATGTCTTTATATGTGCAATGAGGGATTATGCTTTTTTACTCTCTTTTGCATGCATGTCTTGTACTAACATATTCATGCACGCATGCAGGACTTGTTACAAGTGGGTACCATGCTTGTCCTGTTTGTGGACCCGCTCTGAAATCGCTTGCACGCTACTCCAAACATATGAGGAAAAATGTTTATGAAGGTCATGCTCGATACCTTCCGCTCGACCATCTCGCACATGGAGGTCAGCTTGATCCACCACCATCATATTTGAAAGCAAGTGATTGGATTCAATCTTGGAGGGAGAATGGAGAGGAACCTCCTCCTGGTATGAAGAGGCTATCGATCTTTCACGAGCTTCCTTATTGGGGTCAGTTACAAATCAATCATCTCTTGGATCCCATGCATATCTTTAAGAATGTGGGGGCTACCATTTGGGCACACTTGGTTGGTTCCAAGGACTCGAGAGGAGTGCGAGAAGACTTGCGTGCTATGAATAGGATGTCTCGTTTGTGGCCCCAAGTGCATGCTTCAGTGAAAGTTGTCCTCCCGAAAGCAACGTGGATCCTCTCTACGAGGGAGGAGGCAGCGATCAAGGCAGACATTGCCTCTTTTCAAACACCGACAGGGTACATGCGTTGCTTGAAAGGAGAATTTTCAAAGGACAATAAGCTTAGTGGCCTCAAGTCCCATGATTGGCACAAGGTCTTACAGGTATTCTAAGTAGAATTAGTGTACCGATAATAGTGATGCATTAGCGTAATTATTATTATGTTATATTGTTGACATGATTTCATTGTTGCTTTGATAGTTCATCCTTCCAATTACAATAAAAGGGTGCTTACAAGAAGATGTTAGAAATGCTATATTCAAGATCTGTGGTATTGTGAGGTATGCTTACTATATATCAATTCGCATTATGTATTTTCTTCATGGACATGTGAAATAGGTGGATATCTCAAATATCTTACATATGCATGGACATGTGAAATAGGTGGATATCTCAAAAAGAGATCTCTATATCGAGCATCGAGAAGGCTAGGGTGGAATCCATCGAAGCCGTATGCTTGCTTGAGAAGCACTTTCCCTCAAGCATTATGACAACTCAAGTCCACTTGCTTGTGCACATAGTTGATGAGGTGGCTATAGCAGGTACCATTCATAATCGATGGATGTTTTTTCTCGAGTGGTTTATGAAAACTTTAAAGGGGTTTGTAAGACAAAGAGCAAGACCTGAAGCAAGCATGCCAGAGGGATGGCTTGTGCAAGAGTCATTCGTATATATCACAGAGTTTCTTGCATCCACGGATCCTGATACGCCACAAGCTTGGCACAACAAGGATGATGATCAGTGGAACCATCTTGAACATAAAGTATCCTTTCTAGAGAGACATCAGAACAGATATGATTTGCCTCTTGATGCATATGGGCATCTTGTTGTTGAGTAGCATATGCTTGCATATGTTCGCGATCATAACACCTCTTGTAACACCGAAAGGATGGATGATTTCTGCCACAATATTCACAAGGAGAATTATTGGATAAGCGGGGTTGCTTAGTGGTAACACCATGTTCCTCATCATAGTGCCGAGCCCAACAATCAGATACAATGTTTCTCACGATATTTGAGACGAGAAGAATTACTACCTCTATACGGATGACCACCACATCCATAACTACCACATCCATATTTGAAGAAAGGATGCTTGTGAGCAACACAAGCTATCTCTGAATCTGCATCATCCATTGTTATCATCACAGATTCATGAGGGTCTTTACGACACTCGCATCGTTGAGCATACTCAATCAAAGAAATACATGTTTGATCATAATCAATCTCAGTTTTGTTAGAAAGGATGGTAACAATATTATCATATAATGGATCCTGGACTGTGTCGAAAAGATAGGTCACCAATTGATTTCATGGAACAGGTGCACCAGTAGCAGCAAGTTGACTAACAATATTCTTGAATGAGTTAATATGAGTTGTCATAGGAGCTCCAACTTATTACGGAGTGCTCAAAAGACTACAAAGATAAAGAATCTCTGTGACATATTTCTTCTCAAAAGTAGAAATGAGATATTCCCATATTGCATGAGAAGAAGGAAGGCCAAATACATCCAGCATAAGAGAATCATGTAGAGCAAATAAAATATACTGACGAGCTGCTTTATCACGAGAATGCCAAGTAGCAAAGTCAGATCTCCATTGCTCAAAGAGAGGGCCTTGAGTCACACGAGCATGATTCGGAGTTGCATCAATAGGTTGGGGTGGACAAACGAGATCACCGAGAATAATATCCGAAAGATTATCACCTTCGAGTATCAATAACATCTTTACTCTCCAACCAGGAAAACCATGTCCTTAAAACATAGGAAGAAGAAGAAGAGATGATAGACACACCAAATAGACTCCCAAAAACTGATTCATATTGATCACTAGTTACATATATATATAGGTGAGACCTAGTTCAAGTTAGGGCAAGCTATATATAGCTCTAACATGTATGACAAGAGGCAAGCTAGTGTAGATTAGACACAGCTTACATAATCATAGTGGGAATGAAATAACAATTTCTTCACATCTAGAAGTACCCAACAACCTCGGGGGGGTGACTCATCATATGTAACCCTATCACGTGAGTTCAACAGAAGGATTTTTTTAATTTCCAAAATTTACAGAAATAAATATACATAAGGGACTATTTAAAATAGTTTTGAAAAAAATTTACAGATTTGTATAGAAAAGGGGTACATTTTATTAATGAAAAATTTACAGATAAGGGATTTTAGAAATAGGCCTTGAACGCACGTGATATAGAGGGTTTATACATAGTGACCCCCCCGAGCCAACAACTAGGAAGACGAGCATCCAAGATTATAGAGAGCATCCAGAAGTAACTAAGAAAATGGACATCTAGGAAAGATGATCGCATCCAAACAAGAAATCAATAGTAATCCATATGTGCCATGTCCAAATGAGTACTTAATGAATAATTTATATGTGCCATGTCCAAACGAGTACTCAAGCAATTAGCCATATGTGTTCATAAATATCATCATCAGCAGATAGCTAGAAGACGTTGAACCTTGCCACCTCCAAATGAAACCGCAATGTGACCATGTCCAAATGAGTACTCAATACGTAATCCATATGTGTCCATTGTGAAAGCTAGGTAAATATGTGTCACATCCAAACAAGGACTCAATAATAATCCACGTACCAAGTCGAGACAAGTAAATATGTATCACATCCAAATGAGGACTCAATAATATTCCATGTACCATGTCCAGATGAGTAAATATGTGTCACATCCAAACAAGGACTCAAAAATAATCCATGTACCACATCTAGATGAGTACTTAAGTAGTTAGCCATATGCCATGTTCAAATGAATACTCAAGAAATTAGCCACATGTGTTCATAAATATTATCATCTGAAAGACGTTGAACCTTGTCACATTTAAACGAGTACGAAAAAAGTAATCCATTGGTGCCACGGCCAAATGAGTACTCAATAAGTCAGCCATATGTGTTCATTGTGAAAGACATATAAGTATACATCACCACATAAAGGACGAAATAAAAGTATTTCTTGCTTGAAGATATAAGGAGAATCAATAGGTAAATACATACCATAAGTCATCAATAAGTTAATCGACAAAGAAGGAACAAACTGCTGGTCTAGCAAGACCTTGCATGCACTTATAAATATAGATGAGTATGAAAAATAAAGTAGATGTACTCATCCTGCACATATCAAATGTGCATTTAGTCCATTGGATTGTATCTAGGCACCTGTGCAAACTTGCATGTACTCGGAGACACAAATGAGTGTGATGAAAGAGAACATACGAGCTCACCTTGGAAACAAACGAGTGCCTTGAAAATGAAAAGAAAACATGTGAGAAGCACCTTCGCATATATGAAGTAACGTATCCAAGAAGTAATGATATCAAAATTAAATAGAAAAGAAACAATGAAAGAAAACATGTTAGCATGTTAACAACATAAAACATTCGGCAAGACCTTTTCTTCCATAGGATGGACCAGCTTATGAAGGTGAAGCTAGTGTTGAATACATGACGAGTAAGTCAAGCAAGATGTTAGCTTATGAGAGAGAAAGAAACATTAGATCGATATTTTCTTTTGCATATCAAGCACATGCACCTACATGATCTTTACCCTATTCTAGATCAAATACAATGGATGGCCTATAAGCATGCTTGATTAACAAAAGATGAAACAGAACTTCCTTTCAAAATCGTAAGATAATTGAAAGTAACTCTCACCTTCAAAATAACATAAAACATTTAGAAAATCAAAAGTAAATGATAAGATAATCGAAGAAACTCTAGCCTTCGAAATAGCACAAAATATTTTGGAAGCTCCTTTGAATCAAGCAACTCATGCTAAAAGTAAAAGTCTCTTTAACTGAATTCATGGAAACTTGAATTTGCATCTAAACTTGTTAGAAAAACATAATAATACATGTATTGTCATTGCGAATAAAACATCAAGCATATGAATGTAGTGGAGTACAAATAACATAACCTTTTAAGTGGAATATCAAGAACAAAGCATTTTACTGAACTATGATGATATCATGGTTCCCAATCATGTACAACATTAATGAAAGTTGGTTTATCTCTATTCCAACAGGCAAAGAAAAGCTCCAACACATAGATGTATGTCATACTGGTTGCTAAAAAACAATCAAGTTTTGTGAGGCACCCGAGTATAGTTATTGATAGAGCTCTTTGGTTGAAGGACGTTCTATGAATGTTGAGTAGCAAAGCACTTACACAAAGACTCAGCAAGCAATGAACTAAATAAGAAGCTGATCAATAAAGGATACACTAAATCAACTTTATATATGTGAAGCATCATTGGCTTTTACTTTTGCAAAAGTAGCATGAAACCATAAGCGCTGAAGCACTAAAATTTTGTTTTCACTAATGACCTAATAGAAATAAAAATTTGATTTCATATGGTAGATAACCTTTTGTCCAAGTGATTTTCTCAATCAACTTTTTGGTCTGTTGAACATATATAATTATCACTGCAAAAGCATGTAGATGGGACTGCCTTACTCTTAACGTCAAGATTGAGACTCTACTTGGCATCGATTAAATAAGATCTTGATCCCTAAAGATTGACTAAACTTACAACAACGATCCTACGCTCTTGTTTTTAATGGATATGACCGGTGGGAGTTGGGCCTCCTCTTCATCTTAATTTTTCTAGAGTCCTATAGCTAAAGAAGTTTGCTTTATGTGATTGAGAATCTTATTTCTCCATGTGGGAACATAAAAGCATGATATGCCAGTGTGTTAAATCCAAGGGAACATAAATACTGAGTGCAAGATTGTGTGATCAACTTGCAGATACTAAAAGCAGGAGGGTGACACCGCATCAGGAAGCTTCTGATCATTAAGTCTAGTTTTTTCATTGCTTTTTCTTTTGCTTAAAATATTGTTGATTCTATAAAGTATGAACCTTTTCCATCCTCATGTCCTAGATCAAGTCCTCTCTAGTCATCTTCTTGTCTAAACACTCTTCCACCAGTTTATTGATAGCAAGCAACAAAGAGAAATAACCATAACTTTCTTACCTAAAATCAAAATATAGTGATACAACCAATTAAAATGATTGGCACATATGCTTCGAACAAGCCATTGCGGACCATTTTCATCAATCCTGACCACAATGCTGATTTGCGATGCATCTTTGATAACTTTTGCATATCAAGTCAAAACCTAGTGATCAAGTAGTCGAAACGATAAAAAAGAACGTTCTATGAATGATCGCATTGCTAGATTGACAAAAAATGTCGCTTTCTCCTCATAGTCATGCTAGAGCAGCATAGCCAGGCTCTAATACCATGTTGAGAGGAAGAGAAAGAGGAGAGAGACAGAGACAAGAGTTGTGTTGGGAGGAAGAGAAAGAGGAGAGAGACGGACACAAGAGTTGCTCCCAAGAAAGTGATTCTATTCATAGATCATAGGCATATATATAATTGAGGACTAGGTTGAGTTAGGGCAAGCTATACATAGCTCTAATACTCTTCGCTTCTAATCCTTTTCTTTGCAATTCAGCATGTGGCCAGGAAGCTCTTCAAAAGACTCATCCGACTAATCTCGTGTAGTTGGGAGCCCTTGCTCTAGAGGCGAGTGCCCATCGCAGTACTCATCATGACATAGCAGCATACATAGTAGCAGGGAGAGCTCTGGCATAGGATGCATGGGACAAGGCTTTGGGGACATCACTTGGGCCAAGCATGATTCAGATGCATATGTGCCAGAGGATAATGGTATGATCTACTATGATATCACTAAGATGGGATTTATCCTGCAGGATGCACAGGGAAGGGATACCATCAAAGATTGTTTTATTCCATTCAAAGAGCAGAA
This sequence comes from Dipteris shenzhenensis, assembly GCF_047967505.1. Classification (NCBI taxonomy): domain Eukaryota; kingdom Viridiplantae; phylum Streptophyta; class Polypodiopsida; order Gleicheniales; family Dipteridaceae; genus Dipteris; species Dipteris shenzhenensis. The sequence goes on along the minus strand of NC_141619.1, from coordinate 1,300,066 downwards.
AGAAAGTTTGGCTAAGGATACCATCAAGACTATACGCAGGAGGTATCCCAATCCATAACGTGAACCTGAATGTGTTGAGATCACTTACAAATGGGCAAAGACAAAGATTACTACTAACCTCATCAATAAGAGGTCTTTGCTTAAGAGACAGGCACTAGCTAAGATTGCCAGGAGAGAGGGAGGACAACCACCAAGGGGCTAGCCACACACTGCTCATAATCACGACTAGAAGAAATCGATGAAGGTAGTGAAAGAGGACCCCAGTCTAAAGCACATGGAGGTACGATGGATCTAGATGAAGCGATATGGAAACGTGCATTTGGGAGCAGGAGGTATTGCATCATGATGGGAGGCCCAATTTGTAAATATCGATCTAAAATTATATTGTGTTTAATATGTGGTTTATTACCAGGTTGTTCCTTTGTACTAACTCCTTTGCAAATTGTGTCATCTTGCAACTTGATAGCGTGGGCAGCTACCCTACTCCTGCTGAGATAGCCTACCATCATGGATGTCGCATGTGACATACTTGGAGGCACTTCTATGACGAGGGGTTGATTATTGAGGAGCAGTATATCCAGGCTACTAGAGCGCCCTTGGAGAGGTATTTAAAAGTTCTTAAAAAATGTCATTGCTGTAAACAAAGATTTGATTTTTCATACATTAATACATCTTGTCCCTCATTTATAGGCTTCTAGGGATATTAAGGAGGAAGAATATTGAGGAGAAAGAAGGCGACGAAGAAGGCTATAATGACGAGAGTAAGGATGAGGATGCCTCCGATTAGTTATAAAAGTAGTGCTTGAAGTAGTGATAGCTATTCTTTATTGTATTTGAAGCCATAGGTGGCTTGGCTTCATGCTATAACAAGCACTTTTTGGGCTATGAATTAATATACACTCCACTTATTGTTTGTACTTGAAGCCACAAGTGGCTTGGCTTCATGCTATATGTATATACAAGTTCTTTTTAGGCTATGAATTAATATACACTCGTCTAATTTTTTTGGCATTCAATTTTCTTGTGCAATGTTTTATCAATGAATGCTTTGTGATGTAAATGTTTTGGAGTTGTAATGTTCTATTCGGAATTGTAATTGTCAGTTATAGACATGCATGGAATCATGAAAATCCAAATATTGTTGGCTGTAAGAAATGCATTGCACTGTAGAAATGGGATTCTTGCAACCACACAGCATTCTTCATAAAACAAAATTTCTTTAGAGCATTTAAAAGCACGTCTATTAGTGTGTCTTTCTGTTTTATTTTTATTTTTGCAAAGTGACACAACAACACAAAGCAACTATAGACGCGCTTGGTAGACGCGCAAAATAGCAGGCGCGTCTATAGGCATTGCTTTAGTAGAGGAATTATGGGCGCATCTAAAAGCACGTCTAACGACTCATCTATTTGCGCGTATATTAACACGTCTACTTGCGCATCTAAACTGAGAAAATACGGGCCCGTCCAACATTGCATTTATCAACGTGTCTATTTGCACGTGTATTAGCATGTTTATTTGCACGTTTTATACACTGAGAATCAGACGCGCATTTAGATGCGTAGATAGATGCAAACCAGAGAATATAGAAAGTGAGATTTTGGTGTACATCATTGCTTTCCAAACATTGCCCATGATTACCAAAGCACATAATTTTTTGCAAGCCCACATATACAAGAATTAAGTGAGATGAGGAGAATGAGACAATATGTAAGATAGTTTTGCCAATATCAATTATGGGGCTATCATTCAATCTCATCCTCAATGAGATCAACCCTTGCCAAACTATCTACTTCAAAATCCAAACAAGTGTTTAGATCTACAAATACATTCAACCCACTACTACTTGTGCCACTCATGTGCTCATCAAAATCAGCATCTCGAATGGTAGGCTCGTCCTCATGGGTAATGGCCTAAATATCTGTATCTGCTATCTCATGATCCTCCTCCTCTCTCGTATGATGGTCATCATCATGTCCATGGCCATGATCATCCTCCATACACTCCATATTAGTAAATGTATTATACATCACTTTGGAACGTGGCATAATAGGTATGACATGCCACCATCTATTATTATCCACCATTGGTTGATAGACAACCTAATTCAAACACAAATACAATCATGTTATTTTTCATGCATCAATATTTAAAAGCGAGTATTTTTATATGTGTGCACTGTACCTGTTCACATTGTTGCGGTAGTACTAGTGTGTCCTTTCTACTTTGCCAAAACTTTGTGGAGTTAATAGTTACAAAGCCACTTGCATGGCGTTTGATTGTTGCATTAGGGCCTCTTTCCACCACATCCTTAAACCACTTTACATCCAAAACATACACAAAGAAGCGTCAAAAGTCAAGCATAATAATATCTTGGATTATGCAACAATAATCATCCATGGCTCCATTGGCTCCCTCAAAGCTAGCAATGACACCGCAGTCTTGTGTGTTTCTCTTATCATCAATCCATTGTGTTTGAAAATGCTTGTCCTCACACCATATAGTATTGAGCATAGTGCACTACACTAAGAAAAAATCAATTAAATAAGCAATCTAAATTATTGAAAGCTCTTAACTTATGCATAAGATTCTATATACAGACCTTGCTCATGCATCCACTAGCATACTCCCATTCTTCCATTGTGATATGCATTCCCTTGTCTTTCTCTGCTTTCTCCATTTCATCAAGTAGCCAATCCACATGAATATCCTTTGGAAGTGCTCTTAGATACTGAGGGTATGGCACACGAGATCCGTGGTGTGTACGAAAGAGGGCCCTTTCTTCTTGTCTTCTTGCCTTTGCATCCTTGTATCTTGTCACCCATCTTTTCATCACATCATTATTAAGCATGCAAAAGAGGTTGATACTATTATGCAACTCCGTGTCTATTACTTTGTTGCGTCCTTTTCCTTGAAGCACAATAGAGGTCATCCTTAGGTCTTCATCATCTCTCCATAGTCGGAAACTCAGAAATATATACAAGTGACTCTTGTACCAACCAACCCTCAGCCATGCTACCTTCGGGTCTTGCATTTTGTCTCACAAAGCCCTTCAAGGTCTTCATGAAGCGCTCGAGGAAGAACAACCATCGTGCATGTATAATACTGCATATAGCAATCTCATCCACCAAATGCACTATAAGATGTAGTTGGCTTGTGAGAATAGAACGTGGAAATTTCTCCTCCACTAAACAAACCACCTCCACTGACATAACTCGAGCATTCTCAAGCGTGGTGGGATCTATTTCCTTTGAGCTCACATACCTAGAAATGAAAAAGTACAGCATAGTAGCAATATGCATTCAAACTTGGATGGAGCATTGATACGCATCATATTTTGTATCATGTAAAGTACCTCACAAGCTCGCCCATTTTGTACATACAATCTTTCACATCCTTCGATGCACTACGTCAAATGCTAGTAGGTAGTATGAACTGAACCCACGAGGAGGTGGTTGATTAGTTGCTTATAACTATTCATTCACAAATTTGAAAGGAAAAAGATATTATGCACATAAAATACTTACTTGGAGCATGTTGTGCCAATCATGAGATTTCAAGCCATATAATTTCTCTACACCTCTTTTCTTGCTCTTTGTAAAGGCTCCCTTCAAACACCTCATGCATCCAGTGGGAGTACGAATTGTAGTAATAGCGTGCTTCACCATCGCCATCTCTAGCTTTGATAATATCCACGGTGCATGAGGTAAAAAAACACGCCCATTTGGTCTCTCTTGAGGCCAAGCTTCATGCATCCTCCCTGTGGTACATAGATCCTCCCTTATGCCTGCAGAATCTCGTGTCCCATTCAAATGCTCCAAAATGTTAGATGCCACATTCTTGAAGATATGCATGGGATCAAGCAGGTGATTGATCTTGAGGTGGGACCAATATGGTAAACAATAACAGATGGAGTATCTAAACAAAATAAAGTGTTAGCGGGCAATCTTTACTTCCAGCCAATATAGCCAATCTTTACTTCCAGCCAATAGTTACAAACCCTTACCGGCTCATGCCAAGTGGTGGAGGAGTTGTGGAACCGTCCCAAATTCTCATCCAATCTCCCATGGTCAGTGATTGTGGGAGGACTTCATTCCAAGGGGCAACATATCTAGGATGATCAGGTGGGAGAAAGATGGTGATTCTCATACATGACCTTATTCAATGCATCTGCCCGTGAGGCAACTAGCGAAGGACCACAAACAGGACATGCACGGTAACCCGATGTAGTGAGACCTGAACAATAGACGCAATTAAGAGTTGAAGGTGGGTTTAGGGTGCCACATCCTTTGCCTATTCATAATTAGAAGTGCAATGCTTACTTGAACACTCACCATAGCCTGGGAAGTCATGCATCGTCCACATCCCCTATTTACATTCACATCCCATTCTCCATACCTGAACACTCGCCATACCCTGTTTATGGTCACATCCCATTCTCCATACTTTGAGATATGATTGAGTGTAATCCTGCGTGCACGATAAATGTTTCCTCGACATCGATCACACAGACATTTGATTTTTTGCTCTAACCACATTTTGCGATGGTGGATACGGAGGGATTCATCCTCACTGGAGCTACTTGTTGAAGATGAAGACATCCTACAAACAAACAACCCACCAAATTTGCTCTTCTTCAAATGTTTAATTTTAAACTTTGTGGTGCGTCTAAAGGCGTGTCTAAAAGTGCGTCTACAGTCGCGTCTAAAAGTGCATCTAAAGGCACGTCTACTCTGTGTATTTAGACACACCTATAGATGCGTTATTAGATGCAGATTTTAAACCTGCTTTTAGCTTGCTCGCTTTTCTTTTCTTCACATTACTTATACTTCATTTGGCTTGCTTCCTTTCTTATTAGTAGATCCACAATTTTGGCGCTTAAAAGGAAGGCTCCCATACTTACTTCCAAGCTTACACTTAAGAGGAATGAGAGTGCTCTCAACGGAAGCAAGAACGGAAGAGGGAGAGAGAGCGAGAGAGAGAGACAGAGAGCCACACAAGTTTTGGTGGGTGCAGAACCACCCTAATCTTCTTTTTCATTCATTTATATATGTGTTTGAGTATTGTACATAACTGGGGTTAAGGCACAATGACCTTTAACCCCACAACCTCCCACTTAAAGGACAATGTGCCTTTAAGGGAGAACAACCAGTGAGCATACTATCCAATGCCCATCAATACACGACAATACTCAAACCGCTGACTAGGTAGACTCTTCGTCAGCATATCTGCAGGGTTATCATCTGTATGAACCTTGACAAGCTCTATGCGCTTGTCCTCAAGTACCTCCCTGATGAAATGGTACCTGACCTCAATGTGTTTGGTCTTTGCATGAAAGACCGGATTCCATGCTAGCTGAATAGCACTCATGGAATCACTATGCAATGTCGGTACACTTGCATGAATCCCCAAATCTCCCACTAGCCGATCAAGCCATATAGCCTCCTTGCAACCCTCTGTGGCTGCAACATACTCAGCCTCTGTGGTAGACAAAGCAACGCACTTCTGTGCGCAAGACATCCACGACACTGCACCACCTGCAAAGGTGAACACATAACCAGAAGTGGATCTCCTACTATCCACATGCCCTGCATAGTCTGAATCTGTGTACCCAAGTACACGCATGTCTCCTTTACCAAAGCAAATGCACATCTCCTTGGTACCCTTCATGTACCTCATGATGCACTTAACTGCCTCCCAATGCCTCTTTCCTGGATTAGCCATATACCGGCTAACAACTCCCACTGCAAATGCAATGTCTGGTCTAGTAGCTATCATAGCATACATAAGACTCCCAACTGCTGATGCATAAGGAACCTTAGCCATCATGGCCCTTTCCTCATCTGATTTGGGACTATCTGTATGACTCAGTTTCACATATGGAGGCAATGGAGTACTCACTGCCTTCCCCCCCTCCATATTGAAACGCTGCAATACTTTTGTAACATACTCTTTTTGTGAAAGCCAAAGGAGTTTCCTACTCCGATCATGCATGATGCGCATACCAAGAATATGACCTGCAAGTCCCAAATCCTTCATATCAAAGGCCTCATGCAACTTGGCCTTTAATGCATCTAGCTCATAAGTGTTCTTGCTAGCCAATAGCATATCATCCACATATAGTGCCAGGATTATCAAGCTATTATCCTTAGCCCTTTTAGTGTAGAGGCAGTGATCAATTTCACTCCTTCTAAAACCCTGGGACCAAATGAAAGCATCAAACTTCTGATACCATTCTCTAGGTGCTTGCTTAAGACCATAGAGACTCTTTTTCAGCTTGCAAACTAAATGCTCTTTGCCCTTTTCTTCAAAGCCTTCCGGCTGCACCATGTAAATGTCCTCATGCAAATCCCCATGCAAGAAAGCTGTCTTGACATCCATTTGCATAAGCTCCATATCCTCTACTGCCACTAGTCCAAGCATGCATCTAAGTGTGGTCATCTTCACAACCGGAGAGAATATCTCATCAAAGTCCACACCCTTCTCTTGCTTGAACCCTTTAGCAACCAAACGGGCCTTGTATCTAGGCACATCATCACCTGTGACCTTCATTTTGTAGACCCATTTACATGGCAATGCTTTCTTTCCATGTGGCAAAGAAACCAAGTCCCAAGTCTTATTCTTCATAAGTGAACTCATCTCTGATTGCATAGCATACTCCCACTTGCGTTGATCCTCACGCATCATAGCCTCTTTGTAGCAAGAAGGCTCCCCGCAATTAGTAAGCATCACATAGTCTACCCCTGGAACAAACCTATCAGGCCATCTAGACACTCTAGATGATCTTCTCAAGGGCATTTCAGCTTGCTGTCCCACTTGCATATCAGCCACATTTGGCTCATCATTTCCACCAATAGATGATCCATCATCTACCCTTGATTGTATACCTGTGGGAGTACTTGGTGGCACCATTTCTTGCACATTTGGTGCATGGACAGCTTGCTGCCTATCAACATATGCAGGTGGATTCACATCCTGGAAAGTGATTCTCCTCATTTCCACATCCCTCATGGGTGCCTTATGCATCTTCTTCTCATTGAAGACCACATCATGGCTGCGTATGATCTTCTTTGCTTCTGGATCCCAGAGACGATAGCCCATCTCTCCACTTTCACCATAACCTAGAAAGATGCATTTCCTAGACTTAGGATCTAGCTTCTTTCGAAGCTCTTTTGGCACATGTGCATATGCCTCACACCCAAATATACGCAAATGAGAGTAAGAGGGCTTCTTGCCACTCCATGCCTCTTCAGGAATACCACCATCCAAACTCTTACTAGGTGATCTATTGATCACATGCACTGCAGTCTTCATTGCCTCAACCCAAAAACCACCAGAAAGACTTGCATTGGAAAGCATGCATTGCAACCTTTCTTGAATGGTACGGTTCATCTTTTCTGCAACTGGATTTTGCTCTGGAGTTCGAGGGGATGTGAGCTCCCTCTTAATCCCACGTGTATCACAGAAATGCTGAAAGTCATGAGAGAGATACTCTCCACCATTGTCAGTCCGTAGGCATTTAAGCGTTCTAGCTGACTGATTCTCAACCAAGGCCAGCCATTTCTGAAATACCTGGAACACATCACTCTTCCGAGCTATAGCATAAGCCCACACTTTCCTAGTTGCATCATCAATGAATGTCACATAGTATTCAGCCCCGCCTAATGACCGTGTAGGCATGGGACCACATACATCTGAATGCACCAAATCAAGCATTTCAAACTCTTTCTTTCCCCTTCTTTTATGGGCTGATTTAGTCTGCTTCCCATAAAGACAGTGCTCACAAAATTCAAAATCAGAGAAACTCAAATGCGGTACATAACCCAAACGGCATAAGAGTTTCATTCCATTTTGGCTCATGTGCCCCAACCTGCAATGCCACCAAGAAGTGCTCGGCTGCTCGGTTATTGCAACAACATGATCAAATACCCCTGATACATGTAAGGGATACAAGGTCCCACACTTGGCACCCCTGGCCAAAAGCATAGAGCCCTTTTGAATTTTCCAACTTTGAAAGCCAAAAGTGGTGTGAAAACCAGCATCATCTAGCTGACCCACTGAAATAAGACTCTTGGTCAACTTAGGCACATGTCTCACATGTTTCAAAACAAATGCAGACCCATTTGCAAAAGAAAACTTTATGTCACCTGCTCCCACTATGTCACATGCATAGTCATTTCCAAGATGCACACAACCTGTCTTTCCACTATCATAAGTGGAGAACCATTCCCTATGGAGAGTAACATGGAATGAAGCACCAGAATCCAAAATCCAATCCTGGGAATATGCATCATCTGAAGTGGTAAGCAACTCTGCAGATAAACTAGACATGAAGAGAACATCATTGTCACTATCATGTGTGACTGCATTGATCTCCTCGATCTTCACTTTTCCTTTGTCCTCCCTTGGACTCTCTTCCTTTTTATTTGCACCCCAATTTGCATTCTTTTTCTTATCCTTTTGCTCTCTTTTCAGCTTGTAGCAATCCTTTTTCATATGGCCCTTCTTGCCACAATGGTAACACTCAATGTTCCGTGCCCTGGATTTGCTACGTGACTTCCCTCTTTCTTGGGACTTCCCCCTAAACTGTGATCTGCACCTTTGCACATTTAAGGCTGCATCCTGCTTGTTGCCATCCATAGACTTCCGTCTAATCTCCTCGGCCAACAAGCTACCCACAACATCATCAAATTTCAGTACTCCACCAGGTGCAGAGTTACTGACAGCTGTACGGAAGGTATCCCATGAGGATGGCAATGAACATAAGAGAAATATTGCCTTAGTCTCCGCATCAAAATTCATTTTCTGAGCCTGAAGCTGGCTGAAAATAATATTGAATTCATTCAAATGAGAAGCAATGGAGACCCCTTCCTTCATCTGCAGCTCAAACAACCTCTTCATGAGGTAAACTTTATTAGAGGCAGTTTCCTTCTCATAAGTGGCACACAGTTTCTTCCACAAATCTTCCGTAGTCTGCTCATTTACTACTGTGAAATTAACTGACTCTGCAAGATGAAGTCTAATAGTAGACTTTGCTAATGCATCCAACTCATTCCAATCATCCTCAGACATATTTGCAGGCTTAGCTTCAATACCTGCCAAGGGTTTAATCTGCTTCTTTTGAATAAGCACATCCCTTATCTGTTCTTTCCACAAAGAAAAGTTTGTCCCATCAAACTTTTTAATGCTGAAAAACTCCTTTTCAGACGTGGAAGAGGATGCCATGATGCAAATAAAGCAAAATCCCAAATGCTAGTACCTGCAAGAGAGAATCACACCAAATACTAGGTGCACCAAATGTGTATGCCACAATAGACTCAAATATCACCAAAGCTCAAAGCTCAAAGCATCAAAAGATGCATCTGACTCATGTGCATATACTATGCATCCATATGAGCAAATCTGGCCCAAAAGAAAATGCCAATAAGTGCCAAATGACTCAAGCATAAACAGTGTCCACTGGCATATGCATCAACAATGTCTCATCCAAGAGAGCATAGCACTATCAGTGCATCACCTGCAATGTTTCAAAGCTGTCCCTCAGCATAAAATAGCATCCATGTGCAAAGCGTCCATAAAAAATAGCATCCCACAAGGCAATTTGGGCCTATCAGTGCATCCAACAAGGACCGCAATGCATCCAAATGGCCTATAAATCATCCACTGCAACCCAATGCATACCACGAATGAGCGCACACTGCTCAAACTGCAACCAGAGTGATCTGCATAAGGTATGCTCAAGAAATCATAGTCCCACGGTAATGAGCGCTACTGAAAATAGAACCTGAGATGCCTAAAAACATGGGTGCCATTGCATAATCGGAACCAGCAAGAAAATCTGCAAATATCTCTCTTCTGCCAGAACTCCAAAATCCCAACCGATGAGTGAGACATGGGAGTCAATACTTATCCACTGCCATGTGGCATAAATCTAAGGTTTCAAAACCTTAGTATGAAAAATGCATAACAGAGAGACGAAATCGAATACACAGAGATTTATAACTCTGAAAATCCTCCACCGATTCACGCAAGAACTGATAGGTAGGGGTTTTTGGGCGTCCGGAACGCAATGGGACAGACGGTTTTGGAAACCGTGGCCTCAATCACTGGGTCCAACACACAGACTGAAAAACGTTTTTGGAAACAGAGCTATTTGTAAACTCCGCCGAAGTGTGAATGATGAGCAACATAGAAGTTTTAGGACCTCCTGAGTCCACCGGAACTGACAGATCTGCAAATGGTTGCTCCAAACTTGAGTTCCAACACCCGGGCAAAAAACGCAGGAATTGACACAGTGAGTCAAAAATCCACTGAAATGATCTCAGATTTAAGAATGAAGGTGTTTCCAAGCTCCTGAAGTAATGTGGACACCAAAAGCAAGCAATAGTTGCCTCCACAAGTCAATACGGAGTCTCTGTCATCGAACGGAACAGGGAAAAGCTCAAAAAAACGACTTTTTCTTTGAAAGCTCTTAACAGGCTCTCAAAAACACTTCGTAAAGCCAAAGTGACTTTTCCAAAGGTTCCTCCAAGGTCTCTGCACACTCGGATGCAAGTAAAGTCACCCACAAAGCTTCCCACAAAGCTTCTCCTTCCTCCCACAGAGCTGCTGAGCTTCCAGCATTCACGCACGCTCAGCTAGATCACTCGGGCTCTGATACCAGTTGAGAGTGCTCTCAACGGAAGCAAGAACGGAAGAGGGAGAGAGAGCGAGAGAGAGAGACAGAGAGCCACACAAGTTTTGGTGGGTGCAGAACCACCCTAATCTTCTTTTTCATTCATTTATATATGTGTTTGAGTATTGTACATAACTGGGGTTAAGGCACAATGACCTTTAACCCCACAAGGAATGCACCCACACTTACTTCTAAGCTTAAAGGAGAGGAGGACGAACAAGGAGGAGAAGCAACTTTGAAAAAGAAGAAGAACCTTCGATACCTCTATCCAAGGTAAGTCTTTTTGCAGTTGATCTTGTTTGGAAGTTTGCTCTCTTTAGATTTGTACTTTCTCGTATCCAAGAAATGCATGATCTGAGTATCAGTGTCATGTTTTTGTGTCGAGCGCAATGTCCTTTTCTACTTTTTAGAAATTTCGTCTGTCGGAGCGCGTCTAAAACCGCACCTATAGGCACATCGAAACGCGCATCTAGCCTATTTGTAGACATAGATAGACGCATCTATAGACACGTTGTTATATGCGAAAATCGACGTGCTAATCAGACGCATCTATAGACGTGCTCCGACAGTAAGCCTCTCTTCCCTTCCCCTTTCTTCTCAACTCATCAGTAATAGATTTTTTTCTTTTTTATAGTTCAACATGTGGCCAGGAACCGCTTCCAGCTTACCTGATCCCAGGGATTCTATTTGGAAGGACTTATATAACCTTTTAGGGCACCCTCCTAGTCCTGCCGAGTTATACGGGTATATGACGGGTACTCCAAACACTCCCTAGGAGTCGGCACTACAGACTCCAAACCACCCCACACCACTTGAGATCACCCCATTGGAGTCAACACAGCCGTCTTATGCCCCTTCTTATGCCCCTTCCCCCAAACCATCTTATGGCCCTTCCCCCATGCCGTCTTATGCCCCTTCTACCATCCCGTCTTATGCCCCTTCCCCCATGCCGTCAGGAGGTCCGTCTGTCTCACAGAGCCGTCAATGTACTTCTGCGCCATCGAGACTTGGTTCTCCAACTACGAGTGGTTAGCGTAGTCCCATGCAGTCTCCAGCTATGAGTGGCCAACGTACGAGCTCGACACGACACGGTAGCAGGCGTAGTAGTAGGGAGAGCGGTGGGGGATGCATGGCACAGTGCTTTGGGAGGGGTGGCGGTGCAGATGATGATGATTTAGATGATTTAGATGTGCCTCCGGGTGATGGTACAATATTCTATGACATCATTCAAACAGGAGGCATCTTGATGGATGCACGGGGGAAGGACATCATGGCCTTCATGCGCTCTGTAATTGCTAACAATTATAGAGATTGCTTTATCCACTTCAAAGACCAGCTAAAGAGGTTGGCTGATAAGATCCTCGCTGCTATTTTATTCGCTCTAGGTATCCTAACCCCCCCAATCGCCAGTTCACAGATAAATGGGCCCAATCAAAGATTGTTACGATACTTGGTAATAAAAGATCTTCGCTTAAGAGGCAGGCACTAGCGGAGCTTGCCAGGCTTGAGGGAGGTCAACCACCAAGGGGCCTGCCCCACACCGCTCACAAGCGTGAGTGGAAGAAAGCAATCAAGTCAGCGAGGGAGGACCCCAGTTTGCAGCACGTGGAGGCATGAAGGATCCACATGGAGGAATATGGAAGCACGCATTTTGGAGCAGGCGGTGTTGAATCATGGGAGGCCCGATTTGTAAGTATCGATCTCAAATTATATTGCTTATATAGTTTATTAGGAGGTTGTTTCTTTGTACTAATCCCTCCGCAAAGTGTGTCGTCTTGCAGCTTGAGATCGTGGATAGATACCCTACTCCTGTGGAGACTGCCTACCACTGCCACCATCGCAGAGGAGATACATGGAGGCACTTCTATGATGACGGGTTGATTACTGAGGAGTAGTATACCCAGGCTATTGGAGCGGCTCCCGAGGTATTTGAAAGTAATTAAATAATGCCAAAATTATAAGTAAAGATTTGATTTTTCATACAGTGATATATGTTGTCCCTTGTTTACAGGCCCATGCATAAGATGACGAGGAAGACGAGGAAGGAGGTGCAGAAGGGAGTGCAGAAGGGAGCGCAGAAGGGAGCGTGGAAGGTAGCGAGGATTAGTCGTAGAAGTAGTGCTAGCTACTCTTTTTTGTACCTAAAGCCACGTCTAGCTTGGCTTCGTGCCTCTTGTATATACACTCCTCTTATTTTTTGTACTTGAAGCCACATGACGTGGCTTAGCTTCCTTATTTTTTGTACTTGAAGCCACATGATGTGGCTTAGCTTCATACTATATGTATATACAAGCACTTTTTGAGCTTTCAATTTTATTGCGTTTTGGAGTTGTAATGTTTTATTTGGAATTGTAATTAAAATGCGGTTGGCTGTAAGAATTGAATTACACAATGTGGATATGGGATTCTTGTAACTATATAGCATACACAACATACACAGCATTCTGTAAATTTAAAAAAATATATTACGTCTATCAGTGCGTCTATAAACGCATCTATATACGCGTCTGCCTGTTCGACAAGCATTTATTTTTTCGTCTATAAACGCGTTGATAAGCGTCTCTATTTAAGCATCTACATGCGCGTCTATACGTGCGTGTGTCTGATATATAGATGTGTTGTTAGACGTGGGTCTCTAGCTGTGGAAATAGACGTGCAAATAGATGCGCCCGTAAGTTTTTTATTTAGTTGAGTAAACGCGTCTGTGTGCGCATCTATGGGTGCTTTGTCTTGTTATGTGATATATATATGCACCTATAGACGTGGGTCTGTAGACGCACTAGTAGATGCACCCATTACTTTTTTTAAAATTTAGTAAACACGTCTGAAAACGCATCTATGGATGCATCATGTTGTTGTGTGCTTACATATTTATGAGTGACCCCCCCGAGCACACATGTTGACATCCAAAAAAACAGCAAAGTGTGGTTTTTTTTCAAAATCTCTAACCACTCCAATTTTCTCTAACCTATCAATGTTCTTAAGATAGTGCTCATGACAAAGCTCCAACCTTCCCTTCTCTTACTACTATACTCCAAGTATAATAAATGTTTGACATAGTCTTTTTTTTTTTGGTAGGGAGATAGCATTCTTTTTCCTTATATATGTTTTTAAATGCCAACTTTTATGCCTTCCTGCATGTGCACTAAACTATACTTGAAATGTAGTATAATTATTATGTAGACTTCTTAAGGGCTAGTAAGGATTGGAGGCAACTTAAAGGACTTTGCGTTGTAGTTTTGCAAACCAAGGGTAATTGTCTTCATGGAAAACATTAAAGAGTGTGCACAAACCTAGACTTTGTGCTCGAGGATAGTAGGTAGAGAGTTGTCCAAATAAATAATACAAAAAGCTCCATAATTGATCATCTTTTGATCTTGTGATATCAAATTAAGATAGTTTTCATATTTGGTGGCCTTTTCTTTTACAAATTGCAAATGTGTTAATTTCTTAAACTTTGCTAGAGATTTAATGTAAATTTTACAAGCTAGTCCAGTCTACTATGATGAGTGTGACTTCGTAGCCTTTGTGTTTCTTTTTCTTTTTTTTGAAAAGCAAGAACCATAACATTAGAGCATAAACAATAATGCTTTGTTGAACCAATATAAGAATAGCTCATGAGAGCTTAACACTCCATTGCATGGTTGCATATCTGTACAAATATCATACTCTCTTGTATATAGAATGCACTCAATTTTTTAATAGTTTCATACTGCAAAGCCAAGGAACTAAATAAAAATAAAAAGATGGGAAAAGGAAGGATGGGAAACATTGAAGTTGAATATTGCATATGAGGACAACGCCAGAGTGGATCTACGGCAGCCTGCATTGTTCGACCATCGATACATATGGTCCTGTTGAGGCCAGAGATAGCCCCTAAAAGTTGGAATTCATTGTGGAAGCAAATCAGAGACTTCATGAACTTTTTTGAGTTTGTTGTTTCTCTTCTCTTTCTAAAATTCAATCTTTCCTACAAAATTTCTTAAGATGGTGCTCATGAGATGAAGTTCCAACCTTCCCCTAGCCATCTCTCTTACTAGTATAATCCAAGTATAATAAATGTTTGATTGTAGTGCACATGTAGGGACATAACTTTCTTTTTCCTTGTATTTCTTTTTTAATGCGATTTCATGCATGTGCTTTAAGCTATACTTGAAACGAGAACACACATATTATATAGACGACGAATTATGGGAGCTTGCACAAACCAGAGAATGGCAAGTAGAGAGTTGTGTAAAACAATAATTAAAAGGCTCCAAAATGGATCATGATCTTGTGAAATCAAATTATCATCATCGCATTTTCTATTATAAGGTACAAACGTTTAAAATTCGCTAGAGATTTATTGTAAACTTTTAGAAGTGGTCTTTGTGTTTTCTTTTTTCGTTTTTTGGGTAAAGCATGGGGCGATAAGAACCATAACACTACAGCATGCTTTGTCGAACCAAGATGAGAATAGCTCATGAGAGTAAAACACTCCACTGCATGTCTACGACTATCGCCTTCTTTCGTATGTAGAATGAACTCGGTTTTTCGACAGTTTCAAACGACGATTACTTCTGCCAAGGCAAGGGAATAGAGCGAAACGACAAGACGGAGAACGAAAACAAGTTGATATTGAAGGTGAATATTGCATCCGAGGACAATGCCGACGGCAGCCTGCATTGCTCGAGCATCGACAGATATGATCCTGTTGAGGCCACAGGAAATTGAAATTCATTGTAGAAGCAGATCAGAGACTTCATGAACGCGGATCCTCGACGTAATCTGGAGAGCGTGAAATTCTTCATTTCGCTGTAGCAATTACAGTACAGTGAGGCGCGCACGGCATCCCGGCGATAAGACTTCGGCCAATGTAGGAACATTGCTGAATACTGGAGCTAACTCGGGAGTGCTTGATTTTGGCATGACCAGCGAACTGCGAGTGTAGGGTGATACCGGTCGTCCTACACAGTTATAGTGCCATGAATTATCGATGAAAGAGTCGATATGGGACTCCAACTCTGGGGTGGCTGGAATCGTTAAAGGAGTCAAGGCATGGCGCTGAGGAGCCAGCTCTTTGGCGCGAGAAGCCGCAGCAGCAGGACGGAAGCATGCAACCGATAGCGGGGCAGCATGAATATTGTCTTCCGCAGGAGAGACGTGTTGAGCTAATGGAGAGCAACGTCTACCAGCAGCCATTTCCGATGAAAGAGGATTAGCTCCAAGTCACTGATCGTAGTAGACTGGACTGATCTATATATTGGAGACCACGTCGGACAATGGTAAATTACATTGCAAAAAGCAACATCTTCTTATTGTTAATTGATAAAAGCTACCAACGTTCTTAAGAGGAAACCAAATCTTTTCCATTCCTACGAAAATCTTTTTCACTCCTTTCGTAGTTCAAGCTTTATCAAAATTCAAGAGGGCCAGCGGCTGCTCCGCTCGCCATCATGACTTCTAGTAAATCTCCTCCTTCTAGCCTTTCCGCAATAACATGAAAAATCTCGCTCTCATTGCACTCTTTGCTTTCTCTTCCCTTCTCTTTTTTTTGCCATTTGGTCACTATACATTGTGGATCGCAATTTACATGGTGCAATTTATTTTGATGTTTCAACGGTTTGATTTCATGTCAATGTCAAGTTTTGTCCAAAGAATATATAATTCATTTTATTATTTATATTTAGAGCATTTGGGTATATATAGGTTATAAAGCTACTTTAGTTTCAAAGTTTCACCATCATAGCCATAGTTCTCTTAGCTACCAAACTACCATGGATTCTGCTAGCTCTGCCTTCCATGATTTCATCTCCTATACTCCATTAGTTGATAGAGAGGAAAAGTTATTCAAAGCCCGATATTCTCAATGTTTTAGAGAAGAGAGAAAGGCTGTGAAGCCTTATTATATATAACTTTTATTTTATGTGAATACATATATACTTTTTCTACAGTGTCCCATTTTGAGTTCTCTCACAAAATTTGTTTTATGTTGTCATTGTATTATGTAACTTTAGCCTTCAAAACTATAGAAAGCATTGTGGAAGCTTCTTTGAATCAATCAGCTCATGCTGAAAGTAAAGCTTAATATAAAATATTTGACAAGTCTCTTTAACTGAGACTCATGGAAACTTGAAGCTGTAGCTAAACTTATTGGCAGAACATAATAAGACATGTATTATCATTGAGAATAAAATATCAAGCATATGAATAATACACAAAGACTTAGCAAGTGATGCACTAAATAAGAAGCTCGTCAGTAAAGTATGCACTAAATAAAAACTAGCTTAATAGATGTGAAGCATCATTGGATTTTACTTTTGTAAAAGCACCAAGAAACCACAATTGTTGAAGCACTAAACTCTTGTTTTCACAAATCACCTAATAGAAAGCAAAAACTGCTTTCATATGGTAGAATAATAAAGCATGCCAGCTTTTCATAAAATCATTGCCGTGTATTCAAATAGGGTGCACGATGTGCTTTTCTTTAGCTTATCAGATGTAAAAGCAGTCAAAAATAGGAGATTCCCAAACTCATCCAGCCAAAATCAGTAGCTTTATAGATAACCTTTTGTCCAAGTGATTTTCCCAATCAACTTTTTGGTCTATTAAACGTATACAATTATCACTATAAAAGCATGTAGATTGGGCTGCCTTACTTTTAATGACAAGATTGAGACTCTACTTGGCATTGATTTGACAAGATTGAGACTCTACTTGGCATTGATTTGATAAGATCTTCATGTCTAAAGATTGACTATGCTTGCAACAATGATCCTGTGCTCTTGGTTCTTGTGGATATGACTGGTAGGCATTGGGACTCCTCTTCATCTAAATTGAAGCTAAAGAAGTTTGCGTTCTATGATTGAGCCTCTTATTGCTATGGATCTAGGAATGTGAAAGCATGATATGCTAGTGTGTTAAGATCTAAGGGAACGTGAATACTGAGTGCAAGATGATGTGATCAATTGGTGGAGACTGAAAGCCGGAGAGCGATGCTGTATCAGGAAGCTCCTTATCATTAAGTCTAATTTTCATTGCTTTTGCTTTTGCTTCAAATATTGTTGATTCTATAAAAAACATTTTCCATCCTCATGTCCTAAGATCAAGTCCTCTCTGGTTATGGGTGTTCATCTTCCTCTCGACAACACAAAGTAACTATAGACGCGCTTGGTAGATGCGCAAAATAGCGAGTGCGTCTATAGGCGTTGCTTGAGTAGAGGAATTATGGGCACGTCTAAAAGCGCATCTAACAACTCGTCTATTTGTGCGTCTAAATAGCGCGTCCATTTGCACATTTAAACTGAGAAAATACGGGCTCGTCTAACATCGCATTTATCAGCGCATCTATTTGTGCATGTATTAACACGTCTATTTGCGCATCTAAACTGAGAAAATATTGGCCCGTCTAACGTAGCGTTTATCAGTGCATCTATTTGCGCGTGTATTAGCACATTAATTTGCGTGTTTACACTGAGAATTAGACGCGTATTTAGACCCGTATATGGACGCAAACCAGAGAATATAGAAAGTGAGATTTTGGTGTATATCATTGCTTTCCAAACATTGCCCATGATTACCAAAGCACGTAATTTTAACAAAAACATCAATGCTTTTTTGCAAGCCCACATATACAAGAATTAAGTGATGTGAGGAAAATGAGACAATATGTAAAATAGTTTTGCCAATATCAATGATGGGCTATGGTTCAATCTCATCCTCAATGAGATAAACCCTTGCCAAAGTGCCTACTTCAAAATCCAAACAAGTGTTTAGATCTACAAATACATTCAATCCACTACTACTTGTGCTACTCATGTGCTCATTGAAATTAGCATCACCAATGGTAGGCTTGTCCTCATGGGTAATGGACTCAATATCTGTATCTCCTATCTCATGATCATCCTCCTCTCTCGTATCACGGTCATCATCACGTCCATGGCCATGATCATCCTCCATATGCTCCATATCAGTAAATGTACTATACATCACTTTGGAACGTGGCATAATAGGTATGACATGCCACCATCAGGTATTATCCACCATTGGTTGATAGACAGCCTAATTCAAACACAAATACAATCCTGTTATTTTTCTTGCATCAAATATTTAAAAGCGAGTCTTTTTATATGTGTGCACAGTACCTGTTCACATTGTTGTGGTAGTACTAGTGTGTCCTTCCTACTTTGCCAAAACTTTATGAAGTCAATAGTTACAAAGCCACTTGCATGGCATTTGATTGTTGCATTAGAAACTCTTTCCACCACATCCTTAAACCACTTTATATCCAAAACATACACAAAGAAGCGTCAAAAGTCAAGCATAATAATATCTTGGATTATGCCACAATAATCATCCATGGCTCCATTGGCTCCCTCAAAGCTAGCAATAATGCGGCAATCTTGTGTGTTTCTCTTATCATCAATCCGTTGTGTTCAAAAATGCTTGCCCTCACACCATATAGCATTGAACATAGTGAACTAAACCAAGAAAAAATCAATTAAATAAGCAATCTAAATTATTGAAAGCTCCTAACTTATGCATAAGATTCTATATACCAACCTTGCTCATGCATCCCCTAGCATACTCCGATTCTACCATTGTGATATGCATCCCCTCATCTTTCTCTACTTTCTCTATTTCATCAAGTAGCCAATCCACATGAATATCCTTTGGAAGTACTCTTAGATACTGAGGGTATGGCACACGAGATCCATGGTGTGTACGAAAGAGGGCCCTTTCTTCTTGTTTTCTTGCCTTTGCATCCTCGTATCTTGTCACCCATGTTTTCATCACATCACTATTAAGCACGCAAAAGAGGTTGATACTATTCTGCAACTCCGTGTCTATTACTTTGTTGCGTCCTTTCCCTTCAGGCACAATAGAGGTCATCCTTAGGTCTTCATCATCTCTCCATAGTCATGGGAGAGAGCTATCCACATCAACAAGAAACTCAGAAATATATACAAGTGACTCTTGTACCAACCAACCCTCGGCCATGCTACCTTCGGGTCTTGCATTTTGTCTCACAAAGCTCTCAAGGTCTTCATGAAGCGCTCGAGGAAGAACAACCATTGTGCATGTATAGTATCACATATAGCAATCTCATCCACCAAATGCACTACAAGATGTAGGTGGCTTATGAGAATAGAACGTGTAAATGTCTCCTCCACTAAACAAACCACCTCCACTTACATAACTCAAGCATTCTCAAGCATGGTGGGATCTATTTCCTTTGAGCTCACATACCTAGAAATGAAAATGTACAGCATATTAGCAATATGCATTCAAACTTGCATGGAGCATTGATACACATCATATTTTGTATCATGTAAAGTACCTCACAAGCTTGCCCATCTTGTAAATACAATCTTTCATGTCCTTCGATGCACTACGTGAAATGCTAGTAGGTAGTATGAACTGAACCCATGAGGAGGTGGTTGATTAGTTGCTTATAATTATTCACTCACAAATTTGAAAGGAAAAAGATATTATGCACATAAAATACTTACTTGGAGCATCTTGTGCCAATCATGAGATTCCAAGCCATATAATTGCTCTACACCTCTTTTCTTGTTCTTTGTAAAGGCTCCCTTCAAACACCTCATGAATCCAGTGGGAGTACGAATTGTAGTAATAGCGTGCTTCACCATCGCCATCTCTAGCTTTGATAACATCCACGATGCACGAGGTAAAAAAACACGCCCATTTGGTCTCTCTTGTGGCCAAGCTTCACGCATCCTCCCTGTTGTATGTAGATCCTCCCTTATGCCTGCAGAATCTCGTGTCCCATTCAAATGCTCCCAAATGGTAGATGCCACATTCTTGAAGATATGCATGGGATCAAGCAGGTGACTGATCTTGAGGTGGGACCAATATGGTAAATGATAAAAGATGGAGTATCTAAACAAAATAAATTGTTAGCGGGTAATCTTTATTTCCAGCCAATATGGCACACAATAGTTACAAACCCTTACCAGCTCATGCAAAGTGGTGGAGGAGTCGTGGAACTGTCCCAAATTCTCATCCAATCTCCCGCGGTGAGTGATTGTGGGAGGACTTCATTTCAAGGGGCAACATATCTAGGATGATCAGGTGGGAGAAATCAATGGTGATTATCATAGATGACCTTATTCAATGCGTCTGCCCGTGAGGCAACTAGCGAAGGACCACAAACAGGACATGCATGGTAACCCGATGTAGTGAGACCTGAACAATAGATGCAATTAAGAGTTGAAGGTGGGTTTAGGATGCCACATCCTTTGCCTATTCATAATTAGAAGTGCAATGCTTACCTGAACACTCGCCATAGCTTGGGAAGTCATGCATCGTCCACATCAAGACTGCTTTACATTTGAAGTCTCGTGACAAGGGAGGCTTGCTCACATCATGCACCTCGATACCTCTCCAAAGTGTCTCTAGCTCATCAATCAAAGGCTCCAAATAAAAATTAGGGTTTTTGACTTTATGTTTTCTTGGAATTAGAAGGGACAGCATAACATGTCCTTTCTTAATAGCCATAGAGGGTGGAAGATTATAATTCACCAATATCACTGGCCATACATTGTAAGACGTGCTTTTGAGACCAAATGGGTTCACACCGTCCATACCCAATCCAAGTCTCAAGTTCCTAGGTTCTTCCTTGAAGCCTGGCCATGTGTCTTTAATATGCTTCCACGTATTTAAAAGATAATTTAGAGCTTAGGCCTATAGTTATACCCCTTGTTACAAACCTTGTGTTAGTTATCTTGGAAACATCTCTCATCCCTCTAGTTATTATCATTGCCATGGTTTGGTTACCACTAATAATGCATGCAAGAATTTAATTATGTATATCGCACACATGCTCAGGGGAGTCACTGCGCACAAAACAATTTGTTCCAATAGATCTGGAAGGGTCTAATTCCTCTTGTTCTGACCTCAAACCTATTTTTTGTGAACAACTATGTGCACATTTTCTTCTTCAAAGTTCCTCAAGCTTTTGCCTAAGAGAGAAAGACACATACATGTGGGTTCAAGTCCTATTTGTAAAACACAAGATGTAGTGCCACACCCGCATATGTTGCCCTATGCTCATCCTAAGGAGGCAAAGCGTCGGCGATATGAGGTGGGATCTTCAGGAGGACATTATGGATGCATGGAATGATGGTGGTGATAGTAGCCCTCCAACATTACCTCATGAGGCCGTGGAGGAGGAGATGGTCAATGATATGGTGCGAGATTTATTTGCCCATCTATTCTCACAAGCCAACTCCATCTCATAGTGCATTTGGTGGATGAGATTGCTATATGCGGCATTTTACATGCACGATGTTGTTCTTCATCGAGCACTTCATGAGGCAAAATGCGAGGCCCAAAGGTAGCATGACTGAGGGTTGGTTGGTACAAGAGTAACTTGTATATTTTTTTGAGTTTCTTGTTAATGTGGATAGCTCTCTCCCACGACTATGGAGAGGTTTGTATTTGTGTTTAAATAGGTTGTCTATCAACCAATGGGTGGATAATACTAGGTGGTGGCCGCACATCATACTTATTACGCCACATTCCAAATTGATGTATAGTAAATTTACTTATATGGAGCATATGGAGGATGATCACGGCCATGGAGGTGATGATGATAGTGATCAAGAGAGGAGGATGATCATGAGATAGGAGATACAAATATTCAAGCCATGATCCATGAGGACAAGCCTGCCATTCGTGATGCTAATTTTGATGAGCAGAGTAGCACAAGTGATTGTGGGTTGAACGTATTTGTAGATCTCTACATTGGTTTGGATATTGAAGTAGATGATTTGGCAAGGGTTGATCTCATCCAGGATGAGATGTCGAACTGTAGCCCATCATTGTATCATCCAAATTTCTTACATATTGGCAAAACTATTCTATATAATATCTCATTCTCCTCACCTCACTTAATTTTTGTATATGTGTATTTGGCAAAAAACATATTATCGTGTGTGACACGTGCATAGCATTGATATTTTTATTAAATAAGGTGATTTGGTAGTCATGGGAAATGTTTGGCAAGCAGTGATGCACATTTATAAGCCTACAGTATAATTTCAAACTCTTTTGTGTCTTTATAAATGCGTCTAAATGTGCATCTATTTTCCAGTGTAGACATGCTAATAAACGCATGTATAACCATGTTGATAGACGTGTCAATAATTGTGCTAATAGATGAGCCCATATTTTCATTAAGTTTATTGGCACTTATAGGAGCGCTCGCTATTTTGCACATCTATCAATGCATTGTGTTGTTATGGCATGGCACGTGGGTTCCATAGAAGAAGTTTTCTAAATCCCCTTTTTACACATTTTTGACTTACACAAGGGCATCATATAAAGGGGTTATTCACAAATTCAATACAAAAAGGGTGTTTGAATTCAAGATAAATTTATAGAAAATTGTTTTTACAAATAGGACTTGAACCCGCATGATATGTAGTGTTTGTGCGCAGTGACTCCCCTGAGCATGTGCGCGATATACATAATTAAATTCTCGCATGCATTATTAGTGGTAACCAAACCATGGCAATGATAATAACTAGAGGGATGAGAGATGTTTCCAAGATAACTAACACAAGGTTTGTAATGAGGGGTATAACTATAGGCCTAAGCTCTAAATTATCTTTTCAATACCCTTAAAAATGAAATGATGCTTTTAACTATAATACATGTTCAAAATTAATGTTTAAAGCCAGCCTAGATGTTGGAACAACGTATTGAAAATAAATATTTGAGACCATGCTAGTGGTGGCTAGAACGACATGTTTTAAATTAATGCTGAAGTTATTGCTAAAACCACCATGCTCATTGTAGCTACACTTATCCAACAAAGCTTATTATGGTCAAATAGTGCTAAATACTGGTCAAATAGTGCTAGAAAAGTGCTCAAAAGTGCACAAAAGTCAAACAATGGCCAAAAGTGATCCAAAAGATCTTTAAAATATAAGAACTCTAGTAGAGTGGTCTCATTAAAAATAATGTAAATAAAATATATACATCTCAAAAAGTGCTATAAAATCATAAAAAAGGGAGCAAAATGCTCCACGAGCTAATAGAAAGAATCCTTCATCAATGAGCTTCTTCTTTCAACAACAGGTTAGATATTCCCTTCATCAAATAGGATCTCCTTCTTTGCTAATGGGCTCGTCCCTTCATCAATGTGTTTCTTATTTCTTTCATTCGGGGGTTGTATCTTCCCTTCATCAAATAGGGACATCATAGGGGCTTATCCTTTCTTTCTTCATGGTGTAGTATCTTCTCTTAGTAAAAGAGAGCCTTTCTCTTTGTGGTGGCCAATTCATGTTGCATCTTTACTGTGTCTAAATAGATAGTTCTAGAAGGTAGGCACAATTGGTCTCTTCATGTCTTGAGCATTGGTATATGATAATCTTTACATAGAGAGGCTCCATGCCCAAACATCCCAAAGCACACCATGCATAAGATGGATAGATTGGGGCCATTAGATCATGCACTCATCTATAATATTCCCATGATAAAGTGTGCATGTATGACCCTGCCACATTGTAAGAGGATATTCCTCTGCTTGAACTATTGTGGCTATCAATATCATAGACTCACCTTGTACATGAGCAAGTTGTTTTTTAATTCCTTCGCCTCATCTTAATATTGCAAATGTTCTCCTTCATATCCTCCAATCGATTATCATGAACAATAATAATCCTATACATTCTACTAGCTACAGTCAAACCTCTTGAAATTCTTTAGTAACTTTAGTGTAGGCCTCGCGCTCAGGGCCATCAAAGTACTTTGGTTATAAAAAAGGATGGAGGATTGCCTCTTAAACTTTTCAAGAGCCATGACATGCTCCTACATATTTGTATTGTAATCTAACTATAGGGCATCGTGCTTATTTTCCCATGACTATTGAGCCTTCTCTTTCCAATACTACTATTGAACCTTCTCTTTCTAATATTGCACATTCTCATCCTTGCTGTGAGCTCCACCTTGGTTTCTCTCTAATTGATTTGCATGCTTTCTACTATATTCTATAGCTACATCCTTAGGGATTTGTGGCAATATTAAAGATTGTGTTTCAAAACATAGTATTAAAACATTTTGAACGTTCTTTAATTAACCATGGGGCATTTCAAAATACTCCAGTAGCAAATTTTAAGTGGGACCAACTACAATAACAGTAGGTTACCATGTGGTAAATCAATATACCAAATAGTATACTGAGATAACACGATGCAATAAGGTATTATACCACGTGGTGTTAAGTATATTGAGTGGTGTACCCATACACCACTCGGTATATTGATTACACTAAGAGATGTTTAGCTACACTTTGCAGTGTTGTTAATCTTATATAAACCCGGGATTGCGAGCATGGCCCCAGAGAAACAAGAGAGAAACCCAACAAAGGCTCAAGATTATTTTATGATGTTGCCTAATAAGAAGTGGAAATGCAACTTTTATCATGAGGAGTACTCAAGCTCGGGCACAAGAATGCAAAAGAACTTATTGGGTGATGCCAACAAACAAATTGGAAAATTTAAGGGGCTAGGAGTTGAGAGGGTTATAGCCACTTTAGGCAAACAAATGCCTAAAAGTACGAACAGTCTGGTGGATGATATAGTTGCCTTGGGGGGGTCACTCATCATATGTAACCCTATCACGTGAGTTCAACAGAAGGATATTTTTTATTTTTAAAATTTACAGAAATAAATATACATAAGGGACTATTTAAAATAATTTTGGGAAAAATTTACAGATTTGTATAGAAAAGGGGTACATTTTATTAATGAAAAATTTACAGATAAGGGATTTTAGAAATAGGCCTTGAACGCATGTGGTATAGAGGGTTTATACATAGTGACCCCCCCGAGATAGTTGCACGCCACAAATCCCAACCTCGTGAATCCATGCCTGATGATATGCTTATTAGAGCTATATATAGCTCACCCTAACTTAGCCTAGTCCTCAACTATATATATATGCCTATGATTTATGAGTAGAATCACTTCCTTGGGAGCAACTCTTGTGTCTGTTTCTCTCCTCTTTATCTTCCTCTCAACATGGTATCAGAGCGTGGCTACGCTCTAGCATGGCTGTGAGAAGAAAGAAACACAATTTTCATCAATCTGACAATGTAATCATTCATAAAACGTTCATCCTGATCATTTCGACTACTTGATCGCTAGGTTTTTAGTTGATATGCAGAAGTTATCAAAGATGCATCGAAAATCAGTGCTGTGATCATGATTGATGAAAACAGCCCACGATGGCTTGTTCAAAGACTATGCGCCAGTTATTTTGAATGGATGTATTACTATATTTAGATTTTAGGTAAAAAGGTTATGGCTGTTTCTTTTTGCTGCCTGTTGTCAATAAATTGGTAGAAGAGTGTTTGGACAGGCACAACAAGACAAAGCACCCATAGATGCGCACACAAACGCGTTTGCTGAACTAAATAAAAAAACTTACGACCCGCATCTAACAGCGCATCTATATAGGACACACACGCACGTATAGACATGCATATAAATGCTAAAATAGTTGCTCTTATAAACGCATTTGTAGATGCAAAAATAGACGCTTGTCAACAGACAGACACGTATATAGATGCATTTATAGACACACTGATAGACGCGCTTTATAATATTTTTTTTTTAATTTACAAAATGTTGTGTATGTTCTATATACTATATAGTTACAAGAATCCCATTTCCACATTGTGTAATTCAATTCTTACAGCCAACCGCATTTTAATTACAATTCCAAATAAAACATTACAAGTCCAAAATGAAATAAAATTGAAAGCTCAAAAAGTGCTTGTATGTACATATAGCATGAAGCTAAGCCACGTCATGTGGCTTCAAGTACAAAAAGTAAGGAAGCTAAGCCACGTCATGTGGCTTCAAGTACAAAAAATAAGAGGAGTGTATATATAATAGGCACGAAGCCAAGCCAGTGGCTTTCAGTACAAAAAAGAGTAGCTAGCACTACTTCTATGACTAATCCTCGCTCCCTTCTAGGCTCCCTTCCATGCTCCCTTCTGCACTCCCTTCTGTGCCTCCTTCCTCGTCTTCCTCGTCGTCTTATGCACGGGCCAGTAAATAAGGGACAACATATATCAATGTATGAAAAATTAAATCTTTACTTATAATATTGGCATTATTTAATTGCTTTCAAATACCTCGGGGGCGCTCCAGTAGCCCGGATATACTGCTCCTTAGTAATCAACCCATCATCATAGAAGTGCCTCCATGTATCTCCTCTGCGATGGTGGTGGTGGTAGGTTGTCTCCACAAGAGTAGGGTATCTGCCCACGATCTCAAGCTACAAGACAACACAATTTGCAAAGGGATTAGTACAAAGAAACAACCTCCTAATAAACTACATAAGCAATATAATTTGAGATCGATACTCACAAATTATTGGGCCTCCCATGATTCAACACCCCCTGCTCCAAAATGTGCGCTTCCATATTCCTCCATCTAGATCCTTCGTGCCTCCACGTGTTGCAGACTAAGGTCCTCCCTCGCTGACTTCATTGCTTTCTTCCACTCACGCTTGTGAGTGGTGTGGGGCGGGCCCCTTGGTGGTTGACCTCCCTCGATCTTGGCAATCTCCGCTAGTGCCTGCCTCTTAAGCAAAGATCTTTTATTGCCAAGTATCGTAACAATCTTTGACTCGATTGGGGGGGTTAGGATACCTAGAGCGAACAGTAGCGAGGGTCTCATCAGCCAACCTCTTTGGCTAGTCTTTGAAGTGCATAAAGAAATCTCTATAATTGTTAGCAATTATAGAGCACATGAAGGCCATGATGTCCTTCCCCCGTGCATCCATCAAGATGCCTCCTGTCTGAGTGATGTCATAGAATATCGTACCATCACTCGGAGGCACATCTAAATCATCTCAATCATCATCGTCCCCACCGCCACCCCTCCCAAAGCACTGTGCCATGCATCCCCCACTACTCTTCCTACTACTACACCTGCTACCATGTCGTGTCGAGCTCGTACAATAGCCACTCATAGCTGGAGACTGCACGGGACTGTGCTTACCAGTCATAGCTAGAGAACTAAGTATCGACTACACAGGAGTACATCGACGGCTCTGCAAGACAGGACCTCCTAATGGCATGGGGGAAGGGGCATAAGATGGCAGGGTAGAAGGGACATAAGATGGCATGGGGGAAGGGGCATAAGACGGCATGGGAGATGGGCGTGTGCTATGTAGCCAACTGGGCTAGGCTATGCTGACTCCGCTGGGGTGATCTCAGCTAGTGTGGGGTGGTTTGAAGTCTGTAGTGTCGACTCCTGGGGGGTGTTTAGGGTACCCATCATATACCCGTATAACTCTGCAGGACTAGGAGGGTGCCCTAAAAGGTTATATAAGTCCCTAAAAATAGACTCCTAGGGATCAGGTGAGTTGGAAGTGCTTCCTGGCCACATGATGAACTAAAAAAAGAAATTTAAAAATCTATTACTGATGAGCCTCAGAAAGGGGAAGGATTATTATCGGAGCACGTCTATAGAAACGTCTGATTAACACCTCTATTTTCATGTGTAGCCACGTGTCTATAGACGCGGCTGCCTGTGTCTGCAAACAGACTAGATGTGCATTTAGACGCGCCTGTAGATGCATGTTTAGATGCGCTCTAGGATGCACCTATAGATGCACTTTGACAGACGGAGTTTTCTAAAAAGTAGAAAAGGACATTGCGCTCGACACACAAATGTGACACTGATACCCAGATCATGCATTGATACCCAGATCATGCGTTTTTTGAAGGTTTAAAAGCCGTGTTTATAGGCACGTCTAAAAGCGCGTCTATTTGCACGTATAAAGACACAGAGTAGGCGCGGTTTTAGACGTGCCCTTAGATGCGCTTTTAGACACGCACCAAAGAACAAACAAATGCACTTTTAGACGCGCCTTTAGATGCACCACAGAGTTTAAAATTAAACATTTCAAGAAGAGCAAATTTTTCTGGGTTGTTTGTTTGTAGGATGTCTTCATCTTCAACAAGTAGCTCTAGTGAGGATGAATTCCTTCGTATCCACCATCGCAAAATGTGGTTGGAGTAAAAAATCAAAGGTATGTGTGATAGATGTCGAGGAAACATGTATCATGCACACAGGATTATACTCAATCACATCTCAAAGTATGGAGAATGGGATGTGACCGTAAATAGGGTAAGGGTTTGTAAGTTGAGGTTGATTGAGATACCTATGGGTGTTCATATGTTTGCGTTGTGATCCCATTTTAATTTGATACAAGATGCAGTGCCACACCCACATATGTTGCCCTATGCTCGCCGTGAGGAGGCAAAGCATCGGCGATATGAGGTGGGATCCTCAAGAGGGACCGTTACGGATGCATGGAGTGATATATGGTGATAGTATCCCTCCCCCATTACCTCATGAAGCCATGGAGGAGGAGGTGTTTGATGATATGGTGCGGGATTTATATGTCCATCAAGGGAGGGATGATAGCATGGAGCAAGATGATCTTTTTACTACAGCATCGACTCCACTATTTGACGGGTGCACATTCTCTGTTCTACGTGCCTCCCTTGATTTACTAAACTTGCAAACCATCTATGGATAGGGAAATGCAAGTTTGAATGCATTACTCAAGTAAGCTTTAAAGTCTATTTTGCAAACATGGTGAATTATGCTAGTGGGTCAATTACTCGAATGCTTTTCCTCATTTCTGGTCTTCACGTGCAGAGGCTATTGTGTAAAATGCTTTTAAGGGAGAATAAATTACTGACCTCAAGAGATATGGCAAGGCAACATGTGACCTCTCTTGGAGGATTAGATTACAAGCACATCCATGCATGTGTCAACGATTGCGTTTTGTTTCGTGGACTACATAAGGATGCAAGAGAGTGTCCTGCTTGTGGAGAGGCAAGATATAGAGCAGATCTCAAAACTTTGGATGTGCCTCATAAGATTCTCTGACATTTTCCCATAATCCCTCGCATCCAACATATGTTCAAGTGCAAATCTATTGCAGAGCTCATGTCATGGCATTCCTCCCATCGATCAACCGATGGCAAGTGGAGAACTCCCATGGACTATCCTACGTGGAAGCATATTAAAGACACATGGCCAGGCTTCAAGGAAGAACCTAGAAACTTGAGACTTGGATTGGGTATGGACGGTGTGAACCCATTTGGTCTCAAAAGCACGTCTTACAGTGTATGGCCAGTGATATTGGTGAATTATAATCTTCCACCCTGTATGGCTATTAAGAAAGGACATGTTATGCTGTCCCTTCTAATTCCAAGAAAACATAAAGTCAAAAACCCTAATTCTTATTTGGAGCCTTTGATTGATGAGCTAGAGACACTTTGGAGAGGTATCGAGGTGCATGATGTGAGCAAGCCTCCCTTGTCACGAGACTTCAAATGTAAAGCAGTCTTGATGTGGACGATGCATGACTTCCCAAGCTATGGCAAGTGTTCAGGTAAGCATTGCACTTCTAATTATGAATAGGCAAAGGATGTGGCATCCTAAACCCACCTTCAACTCTTAATTGCATCTATTGTTTAGGTCTCACTACATCGTGTTACCATGCATGTCCTGTTTATGGTCCTTCGCTAGTTGCCTCATGGGCAGACGCATTGAATAAGGTCATCTATGATAATCACCATCGATTTCTCCCACCTGATCATCCTAGATATGTTGTCCCTTGGAATGAAGTCCTCCCACAATCACTCACTGCAGGAGATTGGATGAGAATTTGCGATAGTTCCACGACTCCTCCACCACTTGGCATGAGCTGGTAAGGGTTTGTAACTATTATGTGCCATATTGGCTGGAAATAAAGATTACCCACTAACAATTTATTTTATTTAGATACTCCATCTTTTATCATTTACCATATTGGTCCCACCTCAAGATCAATCACTTGCTTGATCCCATGTATATCTTCAAGAATTGGCATCTACCATTTGGGAGCATTTGAATGGGACACGAGATTCTGCAGGCATAAGGGAGGATCTACATACCACAGGGAGGATGCGTGAAGCTTGGCCACAAGAGAGACCAAATGGGCGTGTTTTTTTACCTCGTGCATCGTGGATGTTATCAAAGCTAGAGATGGCAACGGTGAAGCACGCTATTACTACAATTCGTACTCCCACTGGATGCATGAGGTGTTTGAAGGGAGCCTTTACAAAGAGCAAGAAAAGAGGTGTAGAGCAATTATATGGCTTGGAATCTCATGATTGGCACAAGATGCTCCAAGTAAGTATTTTATGTGCATATATCTTTTTCCTTTCAAATTTGTGAGTGAATAATTATAAGCAACTAATCAACCACCTCCTCGTGGGTTTAGTTCATACTACCTACTAGCATTTCATGTAGTGCATCGAAGGACATGAAAGATTGTATTTACAAGATGGGCGAGCTTGTAAGGTACTTTACATGATACAAAATATGATGCGTATCAATGCTCCATGCAAGTTTGAATGCATATTGCTAATATGCTGTACATTTTCATTTCTAGGTATGTGAGCTCAAAGGAAATAGATCCCACCATGCTTGAGAATGCTTGAGTTATGTAAGTGGAGGTGGTTTGTTTAGTGGAGGAGACATTTACACGTTCTATTCTCACAAGCCACCTACATCTTGTAGTGCATTTGGTGGATGAGATTGCTGTATGCGATACTATACATGCACGATGGTTGTTCTTCCTCGAGCGCTTCATGAAGACCTTGAAGGGCTTTGTGAGACAAAATGCAAGACCCGAAGGTAGCATGGCCAAGGGTCGGTTGTTACAAGAGTCACTTGTATATATTTCTGAGTTTCTTGTTGATGTGGATAGCTCTCTCCCATGACTATGGAGAGATGATGAAGACCTAAGGATGACCTCTATTGTGCCTGAAGGGAAAGGACGCAACAAAGTAATAGACACGGAGTTGCAGAATAGTATCAACATCTTTTGCATGCTTAATAGTGATGTGATGAAAACATGGGTGACAAGATACGAGGATGTAAAGGCAAGAAGACAAGAAGAAAGGGCCCTCTTTCGTACACACCATGGATCTCGTGTGCCATACCCTCAGTATCTAAGAGTACTTCCAAAGGATATTCATGTGGATTGGCTACTTGATGAAATAGAGAAAGTAGAGAAAGACGAGGGGATGCATATCACAATGGTAGAATTGGAGTATGCTAGGGGATGCATGAGCAAGGTTGGTATATAGAATCTTATGCATAAGTTAGGAGCTTTCAATAATTTAGATTGCTTATTTAATTGATTTTTTCTTGGTGTAGCTCACTATGTTCAATGCTATATGGTGTGAGGGCAAGCATTTTCGAACACAACGGATTGATGATAAGAGAAACACACAAGATTGCGGCGTCATTGCTAGCTTTGAGGGAGCCAATGGAGCCATGGATGATTATTGTGGCATAATCCAAGATATTATTATGCTTGACTTTTGACACTTCTTGTGCATGTTTTGGATGTAAAGTGGTTTAAGGACGTGGTGGAAAGAGTTTCTAATGCAACAATCAAATGCCATGCAAGTGGCTTTGTAACTATTGACTTCATAAAGTTTTGGCAAAGTAGGAAGGACACACTAGTACTACCGCAACAATGTGAACAGGTACTGTGCACACATATAAAAATACTCGCTTTTAAATATTTGATGCAAGAAAAATAACATGATTGTATTTGTGTTTGAATTAGGTTGTCTATCAACCAATGGTGGATAATACCCAATGGTGGCATGTCATACCTATTATGCCACGTTCCAAAGTGATGTATAGTACATTTACTGATATGAAGCATATGGAGGATGATCATGGCCATGGACGTGATGATGACCGTGATACGAGAGAGGAGGATGATCATGAGATAGGAGATAGAGATATTGAGTCCATTACCCATGAGGACGAGCCTACCATTGGTGATGCTAATTTCAATGAGCACATGAGTAGCACAAGTAGTAGTGGATTGAATGTATTTGTAGATCTAAACACTTGTTTGGATTTTGAAGTAGGTACTCTGGCAAGGGTTTATCTCATTGAGGATGAGATTGAACCATAGCCCATCATTGATATTGGCAAAACTATTTTACATATTGTCTCATTTTTCTCACATCACTTAATTCTTGTATATGTGGGCTTGCAAAAAAGCATTGATGTTTTTGTTAAAATTACGTGCTTTGGTAATCATTGGCAATGTTTGGAAAGCAATGATATACACCAAAATCTCACTTTCTATATTCTCTAGTTTGCGTCCATATACGGGTCTAAATACGCGTCTGATTCTCAGTGTAAACACGCAAATAAATGTGCTAATACATGCGCAAATAGATGCACTGATAAACGCTATGTTAGACGGGCCAATATTTTCTCAGTTTAGATGCGCAAATAGACGTGTTAATACATGCACAAATAGATGCACTGATAAATGCGATGTTAGACGAGCCCATATTTTCTCAGTTTAAATGCGCAAATAGACGCACTATTTAGACGCACAAATAGAAGAGTTGTTAGACGCGCTTTTAGACGCGCCCATAATTCCTCTACTCAAGCAACGCCTATAGACGTGCTCGCTATTTTGTGCATCTACCAAGTGCGTCTATAGTTACTTTGTGTTGTCGAGAGGAAGATGAACACCCATAACCAGAGAGGACTTGATCTTAGGACATGAGGATGGAAAATGTTTTTTATAGAATCAACAATATTTGAAGCAAAAGCAAAAGCAATGAAAATTAGACTTAATGATAAGGAGCTTCCTGATACAGCATCACTCTCCGGCTTTCAGTCTCCACCAATTGATCACATCATCTTGCACTCAGTATTCATGTTCCCTTAGATCTTAACACACTAGCATATCATGCTTTCACATTCCTAGATCCATAGCAATAAAGGGCTCAATCACAGAAGCAAACTTCTTTAGCTTCAATTTAGATGAAAAGGAGTCCCAATGCCTACCAGTCATATCCGCAAGAACCAAGAGCACAAGATCGTTGTTGCAAGCATAGTTAATCTTTAGAGATGAAGATCTTATCAAATCAATGCCAAGTAGAGTCTCAATCTTGTCATTAAAAGTAAGGCAGCCCAATCTTCATGCTTTTATAGTGAACATGCTTTTATAGTGATAATTGTATACATTTAATAGACCAAAAAGTTGATTGGGAAAATCACTTGGACAAAAGGTCTCGGGGGGGTCACTCATCATATGTAACCCTATCACGTGAGTTCAAAAGGAGGATATTTTTTATTCCTAAAATTTACAGAAATAAATATACATAAGGGACTATTTAAAATAGTTTTGGAAAAAATTTACAGATTTGTATAGAAAAGGGGTACATTTTATTGATGAAAAAATTTACAGATAAGGGATTTTAAATATAGGCCTTGAACGCACGTGATATAGAGGGTTTATACATAGTGACCCCCCCGAGCAAAAGGTTATCTATAAAGCTACTGATTTTGGTTGGATGAGTTTAGGAATCTCCTATTTTTGACTGCTTTTACATCTGATAAGCTAAAGAAAAGCACATCGTGCACCCTATTTGAATACATGGCAATGATTTTATGAAAAGCTAGCATGCTTTATTATTCTACCATATGAAAGCAGTTTTTGCTTTCATTAGGTCATTTGTGAAAACAAGAGTTTAGTGCTTCAGCAATTGTGGTTTCTTGGTGCTTTTACAAAAGTAAAATCCAATGATGCTTCACATCTATTAAGCTAGTTTTTATTTAGTGCATACTTTACTGACGAGCTTCTTATTTAGTGCATCACTTGCTAAGTCTTTGTGTATTATTCATATGCTTGATATTTTATTCTCAATGATAATACATGTCTTATTATGTTCTGCCAATAAGTTTAGCTGTAGCTTCAAGTTTCCATGAATCTTAGTTAAAGAGACTTGTCAAATATTTTATATTAAGCTTTACTTTCAGCATGAGCTGATTGATTCAAAGAAGCTTCCACAATGCTTTCTATAGTTTTGAAGGCTAAAGTTACATAATACAATGACAACATAAAACAAATTTTGTAAAAGAACTCAAAATGGGACACTGTAGAAAAAGTGTAGAAAAAGTATATATGTATTCACATAAAATAAAAGTTATATATAATAAGGCTTCACAGCCTTTCTCTCTTCTCTAAAACATTGAGAATATCGGGCTTTGAATTCTTGAATAGACTCCTAGCTCTAAACCTAGTCGATAGAGTGTCAAGGTTATTGTCGTTGTTGTTGGCCAAGGACATGGATGCTACTGTCAATGCCATAGCTTGAAAATTGGTTCCAAACGCATTGAGGGCAGCCATGCGGTTGACTAAAATAACCTTGTCAGCATTCCAATTGATGTCAACATGACCGATTTAACTCATGACAAGGCCTTGCACTTCAAGAGGTCCTCAGTGCCTCGTGGCAAAAACTTTTTGTGGATAACCATAAAGGACCCTTCTACTTGGCCAAGGTAATGTGCCAGTGAGTGATCTTGACTGAAGCTATTGTAAACAAGGCATTGGGAGATGATAAGAGGTCAACCTCAAATGCCTCCTGCAACAATCCAACATTACATTAGAATGTCGATAAAGCAAAATTATTCCAAGAGAGAAGAAATTCAAAGCTCATAGTTTCTAACCACTATGGAGTCATCATGCTTGATCCCTTCCTCTTTGTTAATGAGGATGGATCGAGGGGACTCTTGCTATCTGGAGGAGATGTGGACACTTCTTCTGGCACATCAGGTAGGTCGGAGTAGATCAATTTGTCTGCATCTTTAATTCTGTCTAGTGTGAAAGCAAGAACCTCTTCTATTGAATCGTCTCCTCCCAAAAACCCAGGTTCTTGCATAGTCATGTCCACCTCATATCCACACAGGACACCAAGAGTTTTGTCCTCCTAGAGATCAAACATAACCTCAATGTCATGGAGAAAGAGGTATTATTCTCCATCGACAAGGAGAGCAAGAAACCATATCACTGTTGTGGGGTCAACAGAGTTGGTGCCCAAGGTAGATGGAATTTCAGAAGTAAAAGGGGATTCAGGTCTTTGGAGCAATTCAAGTGCCAATGCAACTTCCTGCTCCTCAACTTCTTTATCAATGGGCTCTTCATTGTAGATGTTGGGCTCATCTACAAAAAGAAGAGGATCGACAAGTGTAGGGGTAAGGTTAAGGCTTGAGGTCACAGCCTTCTCTTCCATTTTTCCCTCTTAGAGAAGGAAAATAAAGGTCATTTCCCAGGATAGGAACCTATTTCCTATGTTTTGGATGACTCCACATGCAAGGAGGTCATCAATGTCTACTCCCTAAACCCTTGGGGTGTGAGATGGGCTCGAAAGTGACCTAAACACTTCACGAACCTAGGTTCTTGATTGAACAAGTACTTCAAAGAATCAATTGGGAGCCATCCTTTTGTAAACTCATCAAGTTGATATGCAAAACTCGCAATGTGGTCTTGCATATACTTGATGAGGCCTTCAAAATCATCTCAAGCTCCCAAGTAGGTGCCTAGGACATCTATGCTCTTATAAAAGACTAAAAATAACTCCTCCTCTCTATCAACTAATGGAGTATAGGAGATGAAATCATGGAAGGCAGAGCTAGCAGAATCCATGGTAGTTTGGTAGCTAAGAGAACTATGGCTATGATGGTGAAACTTTGAAACTAAAGTAGCTTTATAACCTATATATACCCAAATGTTCTAAATATAAATAATAAAATGAATTATATATTTTTTGGACAAAACTTGACATTGACATGAAACCAAACCGTTTGAAACATCAAAATAAATTGCACCATGTAAATTGCGATCCACAATGTATAATGACCAAATGGCAAAAAAAAGAGAAGGGAAGAGAAAGCAAAGAGTGCAATGAGAGCGAGATTTTTCATGTTATTGCGGAAAGGCTAGAAGGAGGAGATTTACTAGAAGTCATGATGGCGAGTGGAGCAGCCGCTGGCCCTCTTGAATTTTGATAAAGCTTGAACTACGAAAGGAGTGGAAAAGATTTTGGTAGGAATGGAAAAGATTTGGTTTCCTCTTAAGAACGTTGGTAGCTTTTATCAATTAACAATAAGAAGATGTTGCTTTTTGCAATGTAATTTACCATTGTCCGACGTGGTCTCCAATATATAGATCAGTCCAGTCTACTACGATCAGTGTGACTTGCAGCTAATCGTCTTTCATCGGAAATGGCTGCTGGTAGACCTTGCTCTCCATTAGCTCAACACGTCTCTCCTGCGGAAGACAATATTCATGCTGCCCCGCTATCGGTTGCATGCTTCCGTCCTGCTGCTGCGGCTTCTCGCGCCAAAGAGCTGGCTCCTCAGCGCCATGCCTTGACTCCTTTGACGTCCCATATCGACTCTTTCATCGATAATTCATGGCACTATCACTGTGTAGGACGACCGGTATCACCCTACACTCGCAGTTCGCTGGTCATGCCAAAATCAAGCACCCCCGAGTTAGCTCCAGTATTCAGCAATGTTCCTACATTGGCCGAAGTCTTATCGCCGGGATGCCGTGCGCGCCTCACTGTACTGTAATTGCTACAGCGAAATGAAGAATTTCACGCTCTCCAGATTACGTCGAGGATCCGCGTTCATGAAGTCTCTAATCTGCTTCTACAATGAATTTCAATTTCC
Organism: Dipteris shenzhenensis; assembly: GCF_047967505.1. Taxonomy (NCBI): domain Eukaryota; kingdom Viridiplantae; phylum Streptophyta; class Polypodiopsida; order Gleicheniales; family Dipteridaceae; genus Dipteris; species Dipteris shenzhenensis. The sequence continues at coordinate 1,262,800 of NC_141619.1, read as the reverse complement.
TGTGGCCTCAACAGGATCATATCTGTCGATGCTCGAGCAATGCAGGCTGCCGTCGGCATTGTCCTCGGATGCAATATTCACCTTCAATATCAACTTGTTTTCGTTCTCCGTCTTGTCGTTTCGCTCTATTCCCTTGCCTTGGCAGAAGTAATCGTCGTTTGGAAGTGTCGAAAAACCGAGTTCATTCTACATACGAAAGAAGGCGATAGTCGTAGACATGCAGTGGAGTGTTTTACTCTCATGAGCTATTCTCATCTTGGTTCGACAAAGCATGCTGTAGTGTTATGGTTCTTATCGCCCCATGCTTTACCCAAAAAACGAAAAAAGAAAACACAAAGACCACTTCTAAAAGTTTACAATAAATCTCTAGCGAATTTTAAACGTTTGTACCTTATAATAGAAAATGCGATGATGATAATTTGATTTCACAAGATCATGATCCATTTTGGAGCCTTTTAATTATTGTTTTACACAACTCTCTACTTGCCATTCTCTGGTTTGTGCAAGCTCCCATAATTCGTAGTCTATATAATATGTGTGTTCTCGTTTCAAGTATAGCTTAAAGCACATGCATGAAATCGCATTAAAAAAGAAATACAAGGAAAAAGAAAGTTATGTCCCTACATGTGCACTACAATCAAACATTTATTATACTTGGATTATACTAGTAAGAGAGATGGCTAGGGGAAGGTTGGAACTTCATCTCATGAGCACCATCTTAAGAAATTTTGTAGGAAAGATTGAATTTTAGAGAGAGAAGAGAAACAACACACTCAAAAAAGTTCATGAAGTCTCTGATTTGCTTCTACAATGAATTCCGACTTTTAGGGGCTATCTGTGGCCTCAACAGGACCATATGTATCGATGGTCGAACAATGCAGGCTGCCGTAGATCCACTCTGGCGTTGTCCTCATATGCAATATTCAACTTCAATGTTTCCCATCCTTCCTTTTCCCATCTTTTTATTTTTATTTAGTTCCTTGGCTTTGCAGAAGTAATCTTAGTATGAAACTATTAAAAAAGTGAGTGCATTCTATATACAAGAGAGTATGATATTTGTACAGATATGCAACCATGCAATGGAGTGTTAAGCTCTCATGAGCTATTCTTATATTGGTTCAACAAAGCATTATTGTTTATGCTCTAATGTTATGGTTCTTGCTTTTCAAAAAAAAGAAAAAGAAACACAAAGGCTACGAAGTCACACTCATCATAGTAGACTGGACTAGCTTCTAAAATTTACATTAAATCTCTAGCGAAGTTTAAGAAATTAACACATTTGCAGTTTGTAAAAGAAAAGGCCACCAAATATGAAAACTATCTTAATTTGATATCACAAGATCAAAAGATGATCAATTATGGAGCTTTTTGTATTATTTATTTGGACAACTCTCTACCTACTATCCTCGAGCACAAAGTCTAGGTTTGTGCACACTCTTTAATGTTTTCCATGAAGACAATTACCCTTGGTTTGCAAAACTACAACGCAAAGTCCTTTAAGTTGCCTCCAATCCTTACTAGCCCTTAAGAAGTCTACATAATAATTATACTACATTTCAAGTATAGTTTAGTGCACATGCAGGAAGGCATAAAAGTTGGCATTTAAAAACATATATAAGGAAAAAGGATGCTATATCCCTACAAAAAAAAAAAAGACTATGTCAAACATTTATTATACTTGGAGTATAGTAGTAAGAGAAGGGAAGGTTGGAGCTTTGTCATGAGCACTATCTTAAGAACATTGATAGGTTAGAGAAAATTGGAGTGGTTAGAGATTTTGAAAAAACAACACACTTTGCTATTTTTTTGGATGTCAACATGTGTGCTCGGGGGGGTCACTCATAAATATGTAAGCACACAACAACATGATGCATCCATAGATGCGTTTTTAGACGTGTTTACTAAATTTTAAAAAAAGTAATGGGTGCATCTACTAGTGCATCTGCAGACCCACATCTATAGGTGCATATATATATCACATAACAAGACAAAGCACCCATAGATGCGCACACAGACGCGTTTACTCAACTAAATAAAAAACTTATGGGCGCGTCTATTTGCACGTCTATTTTCGCATCTGGAGACCCACGTCTAACAACACGTCTATATATCAGACACACGCGTGTATAGACGCGCATGTAGATGCTTAAATAGAGACGCTTATAAACGCGTTTATAGACGCAAAAATAAATGCTTGTCGAACAAACAGACACGTATATAGATGCGTTTATAGATGCACTAATAGACGCGCTTTATAATATATATTTTTTAATTTACACAATGCTGTGTATGTTGTGTATGCTATATAGTTACAAGAATCCCATATCCACATTGTGTAATTCAATTCTTATAGCCAACCGCATTTTAATTACAATTCCAAATAAAACATTACAACTCCAAAATGCAATAAAATTGAAAGCTCAAAAAGTGCTTGTATATACATATAGTACGAAGCTAAGCCACATCATGTGGCTTCAAGTACAAAAAATAAGGAAGCTAAGCCATGTCATGTGGCTTCAAGTACAAAAAATAAGAGGAGTGTATATACAAGAGGCACGAAGCCAAGCTAGACGTGGCTTTAGGTACAAAAAAGAGTAGCTAGCACTACTTCTATAACTAATCCTCGCTGCCTTCCATGCTCCCTTCTGCGCTCCCTTCTAAGCCTCCTTCCTCGTCTTCCTCGTCATCTTGTGCATGGGCCTGTAAACAAGGGACAACATATATCAATGTATGAAAAATCAAATCTTTACTTATAATTTTGACATTATTTAATTACTTTCAAATACCTCGGGAGCCGCTCCAGTAGCCTGGGTATACTACTCCTCAGTAATCAACCCGTCATCATAGAAGTGCCTCCATGTATCTCCTCTGCGATGGTGGTAGTGGTAGGTAGTCTCCACAGGAGTAGGGTATCTATCCACGATCTCAATCTGCAAGACGACACACTTTGCGGAGGGATTAGTACAAAGAAATAACCTCCTAATAAACTATATAAGCAATATAATTTGAGATCGATACTTACAAATCAGGCCTCCCATGATTCAACACCGCCTGCTCCAAAATGCATGCTTCCATATTCCTCCATGTGGATCCTTCATGCCTCCACGTGCTGCAAACTGGGGTCCTCCCTCGCTGACTTCATTGCTTTCTTCCACTCACGCTTGTGAGCGGTGTGGGGCAGGCCCCTTGGTGGTTGACCTCCCTTAAGCCTAGCAAGCTCCGCTAGTGCCTGCCTCTTAAGCGAAGATCTTTTATTGCCAAGTATCCTAACAATCTTTGACTGGGCCCATTTATCTGTGAACTGGCAATTGGGGGGGTTAGGATACCTAGAGCTAATAGCAGCGAGGATCTTATCAGCCAACCTCTTTAGCTGGTCTTTGAAGTGGATAAAGCAATCTCTATAATTGTTAGCATTACAGAGTGCATGAAGGCCATGATGTCCTTCCCCCGTGCATCCATCAAGATGCCTCCTGTTTGAGTGATGTCATAGAATATTGTACCATCACCCTGAGGCACGTCTAAATCATCTAAATCATCATCGTCTCCACTGCCACCCCTCCCAAAGCACTGTGCCATGCATCCCCCACTGCTCTCCCTGCTACTACGCCTGCTACCGTGTCGTGTCGAGCTCGTAAGTTGGCCACTCGTAGCTGGAGACTACATGGGACCACGCTAACCACTCGTAGCTGGATAACCAAGTCTCGATGGCACAGAAGTACGTCGACAGCTCTGCGAGACAGAAGGACCTCGTGACGGCATGGGGGAAGGGGCATAAGACGGGATGGTAGAAGGGGCATAAGACGGCATGGGGGAAGGGGCATAAGATGGTTTGGGGGAAGGGGCATAAGAAGGGGCATAAGACGGCTGTGTTGACTCCATTGGGGTGATCTCAAGTGGTGTGGGGTGGTTTGGAGTCTGTAGTGCCGACTCCTAGGGAGTGTTTAGAGTACCCGTCATATACCCGTATAACTCGGCAGGACTAGGAGGGTGCCCTAAAAGGTTATATAAGTCCTTCCAAATAGAATCCCTGGGATCAGGTAAGCTGGAAGCGGTTCCTGGCCACATGTTGAATTGGAAAAAAGAAAAAAAATCTCTCAGGGGGGTCACTATGTATAAACCCTCTATATCACGTGCGTGCAAGGCCTATATTTAAAATCCCTTATCTGTAAATTTTTTCATTAATAAAATGCACCCCTTTTCTATACAAATCTGTAAAAATTTTCTAAAACTATTTTAAATAGTCCCTTATGTATATTTATTTCTGTAAATTTTAGAAATAGAAAATATCCTTCTGTTGAACTCACGTGATAGGGTTACATATGATGAGTAACCCCCCCGAGAAAAATCTATTACTGATGAGCTGAGAAGAAAGGGGAAGGGAAGAGAGGCTTACTGTCGGAGCACGTCTATAGATGCGTCTGATTAGCACGTCTATTTTTGCATATAACAGCGTGTCTATAGATGCGTCTATCTATGTCTACAAATAGGCTAGACGTGCGTTTCAATGTGCCTGTAGGTGCGGTTTTAGACGCGCTTTGAGATGCACCTATAGACACGCTCCGACAGACAGAATTTCTAAAAAGTAGAAAAGGACATTGCGCCCGACACACAAACATGACATTGATACTTAGATCATGCATTTCTTGGATACGAGAAAGTACAAATCTAAAGAGAGCAAACTTCCAAACAAGATCAACTGCAAAAAGACTTACCTTGGATAGAGGTATGGAAGGTTCTTCTTCTTTTTCAGAGTTGCTTCTCCTCCTTGTTCGTCCTCCTCTCCTTTAAGCTTAGAAGTAAGTGTGGGTGCATTCCTCTTAAGTGTAAGCTTGGAAGTAAGTATGGGAGCCTTCCTCTTAAGCGTCAAAATTGTGGATCTACTAATAAGAAAGGAAGCAAGCCACGCGAAGTATAAGTAATGTGAAGAAAAGCAAAGCGAGCACGCTAAAAGCAGGTTTAAAAGCCACATCTAATAACGCATCTATAGGCGCATCTAAATACACAGAGTAGACATGCCTTTAGATGCACTTTTAGATGCGACTGTAGACGCACTTTTAAATGCGCCTTTAGATGCACCACAAATTTTAAAATTAAACATTTGAAGAAGAGCAAACTTGGTGGGTTGTTTGTTTGTAGGATGTCTTCATCTTCAACAAGTAGCTCTAGTGAGGATGAATCCCTCCGTATCCACCATCGCGAAATGTGGTTAGAGCAAAAAATCAAATGTCTGTGTAATCGATGTCGAGGAAACATGTATCATGCACACAGGATTACACTCAATCATATCTCAAAGTATGGAGAATGGGATGTGACCGTAAACAGGGTATGACGAGTGTTCAGGTATGGAGAATGGGATGTGAATGTAAATAGGGGATGTGGATGATGCATGACTTCCCAAGCTATGGTGAGTATTCAGGTAAGCATTGCACTTCTAATTATGAATAGGCAAAGGATGTGGCACCCTAAACCCACCTTCAACTCTTAATTGCATCTATTGTTTAGGTCTCATTACATCGAGTTACCATGCATGTCCTGTTTGTGGTCCTTCGCTGGTTGCCTCACGGGCAGACGCATTGAATAAGGTCATGTATGAGAATCACCATCGATTTCTCCCACCTGATCATCCTAGATATGTTGCCCCTTGGAATGAAGTCCTCCCACAATCACTCACCACAGGAGATTGGATGAGAATTTGGGACGGTTCCACGACTCCTCCACCACTTGGCATGAGCCGGTAAGGGTTTGTAACTATTGGCTGGAAGTAAAGATTGGCTATATTGGCTGGAAGTAAAGATTGCCCGCTAACACTTTATTTTGTTTAGATACTCCATTTGTTATTGTTTACCATATTGGTCCCACCTCAAGATCAATCACCTGCTTGATTCCATGCATATCTTCAAGAATGTGGCATCTACCATTTTGGAGCATTTGAATGGGACACGAGATTCTGCAGGCATAAGGGAGGATCTACGTACCACAGGGAGGATGCATGAAGCTTGGCCTCAAGAGAGACCAAATGGGCCTGTTTTTTTACCTTGTTCACCGTGGATATTATCAAAGCTAGAGATGGCGATGGTGAAGCACGCTATTACTACAATTCGTACTCCCACTGGATGCATGAGGTGTTTGAAGGGAGCCTTTACAAAGAGCAAGAAAAGAGGTGTAGAGAAATTATATGGCTTGAAATCTCATGATTAGCACAACATGCTCCAAGTAAGTATTTTATGTGCATAATATCTTTTTCCTTTCAAATTTATGAATGAATAGTTATAAGCAACTAATCAACCACCTCCTCGTGGGTTCAGTTCATACTACCTACTAGCATTTGATGTAGTGCATCGAAGGACGCGAAAGATTGTATGTACAAGATGGGCGAGCTTGTGAGATACTTTACATGATACAAAATATGATGCGTATCAATGCTCCATCCAAGTTTGAATGCATATTGCTACTATGCTATACTTTTTCATTTCTAGGTATGTGAGCTCAAAGGAAATAGATCCCACCATGCTTGAGAATGCTCGAGTTATGTCAGTGGAGGTGGTTTGTTTAGTGGAGGAGAAATTTCCACGTTCTATTCTCACAAGCCAACTACATCTTATAGTGCATTTGGTGGATGAGATTGCTATATGCAGTACTATACATGCACGATGGTTGTTCTTCCTCGACCGCTTCATGAAGACCTTGAAGGGCTTTGTGAGACAAAATGCAAGACCTGAAGGTAGCATGGCTGAGGGTTGGTTGGTACAAGAGTCACTTGTATATATTTCTGAGTTTCTTGTTGACGTGGATAGCTCTCTCCCACGACTATGGAGAGATGATGAAGACCTAAGGATGACCTCTATTGTGCTTCAAGGAAAAGGACGCAACAAAGTAATAGACACGGAGTTGCATAATAGTATCAAACTCTTTTGCATGCTTAATAGTGATGTGATGAAAAGATGGGTGACAAGATACAAGGATGCAAAGGCAAGAAGACAAGAAGAAAGGGCCCTCTTTTGTACACACCACGGATCTCATGTGCCATACCCTCAGTATCTAAGAGCACTTCCAAAGGATATTCATGTGGATTGGCTACTTGATGAAATGGAGAAAGCAGAGAAAGACAAGGGAATGCATATCACAATGAAAGAATGGGAGTATGCTAGGGGATGCATGAGCAAGGTCTGTATATAAAATCTTATGCATAAGTTAGGAGCTTTCAATACTTTAGATTGCTTATTTAATTGATTTTTTCTTAGTGTAGTGCACTACGCTCAATACTATATGATGTGAGGGCAAGCATTTTCAAACACAATGGATTGATGATAAGAGAAACACACAAGACTGCGGCGTCATTGCTAGCTTTGAGGGAACCAATGGAGCCATGGATGATTATTGTGGCATAATCCAAGATATTATTATGCTTGACTTTCGACGCTTCTTTGTGTATGTTTTGGATGTAAAGTGGTTTAAGGACGTGGTGGAAAGAGGCCCTAATGCAACAATCAAATGCCATGCAAGTGGCTTTGTAACTATTAACTCCACAAAGTTTTGGCAAAGTAGGAAGGACACACTAGTACTACCGCAACAATGTGAACAGGTACAGTGCACACATATAAAAATACTCGCTTTTAAATATTGATGCACGAAAAATAACATGATTGTATTTGTGTTTGAATTAGGTTGTCTATGAACCAATTGTGGATAATAATAGATGGTGGCATGTCATACCTATTATGCCACGTTCCAAAGTGATGTATAGTACATTTACTAATATGGAGTGTATGGAGGATGATCATGGCCATGGACATGATGATGACCATGATACGAGAGAGGAGGAGGATCATGAGATAGCAAATACAGATATTGAGGCCATTACCCATGAGGACGAGCCTACCATTCAAGATGCTGATTTCGATGAGCACATGAGTGGCACAAGTAGTAGTGGGTTGAATGTATTTGTAGATCTAAACACTTGTTTGGATTTTGAAGTAGATAGTTTGGCAAGGGTTGATCTCATTGAGGATGAGATTGAACCATTGCCCCATAATTGATATTGGCAAAACTATCTTACATATTGTCTCATTCTCCTCATCTCACTTAATTCTTGTATATGTGGGCTTGCAAAAAATTATGTGCTTTGGTAATCATGGGCAATGTTTGGAAAGCAATGATGTACACCAAAATCTCACTTTCTGTATTCTCTGATTTGCATCTATCTACGCATCTAAATGTGCGTCTGATTCTCAGTGTAAACGCGCAAATAAACGCGCTAATACACGTGCAAATATACGCGTTGATAAATGCAATGTTAGATGGGCCCGTATTTTCTCAGTTTAGACACGCAAGTAGACGTGTTAATATACGCGCAAATAGACGAGTTGTTAGACATGCTTTTAGACACGCCCATAATTCCTCTACTAAAGCAATGCCTATAGACGCGCCCGCTATTTTGCACATCTACCAAGCACATCTATAGTTGCTTTGTGTTGTTGTGTCACTTTGCAAAAATAAAAATAAAACAGAAAGACACACTAATAGACGTGCTTATAAATGCTCTAAAGAAATTTTGTTTTATGAAGAATGCTGTGTGGTTGCAAGAATCCCAATTCTACAGTGCAATGCATTTCTTACAGCCAACAATATTTGGATTTTCATGATTCCATGCATGTCTATAGCTGTCAATTACAATTCCGAATAGAAAATTACAACTCCAAAACATTTACATCACAAAGCATTCATTGATAAAACATTGCACAAGAAAATTGAATGCCAAAAAAATTAGACGAGTGTATATTAATTCATAGCCTAAAAAGAACTTATATATACATATAGCATGAAGCCAAGCCACTTGTGGCTTCAAGTACAAACAATAAGTGGAGTGTATATTAATTCATAGCCCAAAAAGTGCTTGTTATAGCATGAAGCCAAGCCACCTGTGGCTTCAAATACAATAAAGAATAGCTATCACTACTTCAAGCACTACTTTTATAACTAATCGGAGGCATCCTCATCCTTACTCTCATCATTATAGCCTTCTTCGTCGCCTTCTTTCTCCTCAATCTTCTTCCTCCTTAATATCCCTAGAAGCCTATAAATGAGGGACAAGATGTATTAATGTATGAAAAATCAAATCTTTGTTTACAGGAATGACATTATTTAAGAACTTTTAAATACCTCTCCAAGGGCGCTCCAGTAGCCTGGATATACTGCTCCTCAATAATCAACCCCTCGTCATAGAAGTGCCTCCAAGTATGTCACATGCGACGTCCACGATGGTAGGCTATCTCTGCAGGAGTAGGGTAGCTGCCCACGCTATCAAGTTGCAAGATGACACAATTTGCAAAGGAGTTAGTACAAAGGAACAACCTGGTAATAAACCACATATTAAACACAATATAATTTTAGATCGATATTTACAAATTGGGCCTCCCATCATGATGCAATACCTCCTGCTCCCAAATGCATGTTTCCATATCGCTTCATCTAGATCCATCGTACCTCCATGTGCTTTAGACTGGGGTCCTCTTTCACTACCTTCATCGATTTCTTCCAGTCGTGATTATGAGCAGTGTGTGGCTAGCCCCTTGGTGGTTGTCCTCCCTCTCTCCTGGCAATCTTAGCTAGTGCCTGTCTCTTATGCAAAGACCTCTTATTGATGAGGTTAGTAGTAATCTTTTTCTTTGCCCATTTGTAAGTGAGCTCAACACATTCAGGAACACGTTCTGGATTGGGATACCTCCTACGTATACTCTTGATGCTATCCTTAGCCAAAATTTCTTTCTGCTCTTCGAATGGAATAAAGCAATCTTTGATGGTATCCCTCCCCTGTGCATCCTGCAGGATACCTCCCATCTTAGTGATATCATAGTAGATCATACCATTATCCTCTGGCACATATGCATCTGAATCATGCTTGGCCCAAGTGATGTCCCCAAAGCCTTGTCCCATGCATCCTATGCCAGAGCTCTCCCTGCTACTATGTATGCTGCTATGTCATGATGAGTACTGCGATGGGCACTCGCCTCTAGAGTAGGGGCTCCCAACTGCACGGGATGAGTCGGATGAGTCTTTTGAAGAGCTTCCTGGCCACATGCTAAATTGCAAAGAAAAGGATTAGAAGCGAAGAGTATTAGAGCTATATATAGCTTGCCCTAACTCAACCTAGTCCTCAACTATATATATGCCTGTGATCTATGAATAGAATCCCTTTCTTGGGAGCAGCTCTTGTGTCCGTCTCTCTCCTCTTTCTCTTCTTCTTCACACAACTCTTGTCTCCCCCTCTCTCCTCTTTCTCTTCCTCTCAACATGGTATCAGAGCCTAGCTATGCTCTAGCATGACTGTGAGGAGAAAGCGACATTTTTCGTCAATCTAGCAATGCGATCATTCATAGAACGTTCTTTTTTATCGTTTTGACTACTTGATCACTAGGTTTTGACTTGACATGCAAAAGTTATCAAAGATGCATCGCAAATCAGCGTTGTGTCATGAGTGATGAAAATGGCCCGCAATGGCTTGTTCAAAGCATATGTGCCAGTCATTTTAATTGGTTGTATCACTATATTTCGATTTTAGGTAAGAAAGTTATGGTTATTTCTCTTTGTTGCTTGCTATCAATAAACTGGTGGAAGAGTGTTTAAACAGGAAGATGACTAGAGAGGACTTGATCTAGGACATGAGGATGGAAAAGGTTCATACTTTATAGAATCAACAATATTTGAAGCAAAAGAAAAAGAAATGAAAAAACTAGACTTAATGATAAGAAGCTTCTTGATGCGGTGTCACCCTCCTGCTTTTAGTATCTGCAAGTTGATCACACAATCTTGCACTCAGTATTTATGTTCCCTTGGATTTAACACACTGGCATATCATGCTTTTACGTTCCCACATGGAGAAATAAGATTCTCAATCACATAAAGGAAACTTCTTTAGCTATAGGACTCTAGAAAAATTAAGATGAAGAGGAGGCCCAACACCCACCGGTCATATCCATTAAAAACAAGAGTGCAGGATCGTTCTTGTAAGTTTAGTCAATCTTTAGGGGTCAAGATCTTATCTAATCGATGCCAAGTAGAGTCCCAATCTTGACGTTAAGAGTAAGGCAGTCCCATCTACATGCTTTTGTAGTGATAATTATATATGTTCAACAGACCGAAAAGTTGATTGAGAAAATCACTTGGACAAAAGGTTATCTACCATATTAAATCAAATTTTTATTTCTATTAGGTCGTTAGTGAAAACAAAATTTTAGTGCTTCAGCGCTTATGGTTTCATGCTACTTTTGCAAAAGTAAAAGCCAATGATGCTTCACATATATAAAGTTGATTTAGTGTATCCTTTATTGATCAGCTTCTTATTTAGTTCATTGCTTGCTGAGTCTTTGTGTAAGTGCTTTGCTAATCAACATTCATAGAACGTCCTTCAACCAAAGAGCTCTATCAATAACTATACTCGGGTGCCTCACAAAACTTGATTGTTTTTTAGCAACCAGTATGACATACATCTATGTGTTGGAGCTTTTCTTTGCCTGTTGGAATAGAGATAAACCAACTTTCATTAATGTTGTATCTGAAGGAGTTCGGGTGAGTTCTATCGTCCGGGTTTTTAGCGAAGTTCTAGTCTTCGGCCACGAGGAAGTGGTCCTTGGAAAGTTGCTCTTTGAGGGTCTTCTAGCAAGCAGCATGAAGGACTGAGTCATTTGGCACATACACACTTGTAACTGCGAAGGAAATCCCAACATCTCTTACTTTGAGAATCAGAACACTACCATCGTCATCGGACGCTAACAAGACTGAATTCAAATTGCCGGAGATTAGAATTGCTATACCCCCTCTCCCATGGCGAGGGCAATTCACGAACACCTCAAACCTGAGCTGCTTGCATGCAAACCAAAATGGAGCTATGGATCCACACTTAACCTCTTGATTGGGAACCATGATATCATCATAGTTCAGTACAATGCTTTGTTCTTGATATTCCACTTAAAAGGTTATGTTATTTGTACTCCACTACATTCATATGCTTGATGTTTTATTCGCAATGACAATACATGTATTATTATGTTTTTCTAACAAGTTTAGATGCAAATTCAAGTTTCCATGAATTCAGTTAAAGAGACTTTTACTTTTAGCATGAGTTGATTGATTCAAAGGAGCTTCCAAAATATTTTGTGTTGTTTTGAAGGCTAGATTTTCTTCGATTATCTTATCATTTACTTTTGATTTTCTAAATGTTTTATGTTATTTTAAAGGTGAGAGTTACTTTCGATTATCTTATGATTTTGAAAGGAAGTTCCGTTTCATCTTTTGTTAATCAAGCATGCCATCCATTGTATTTGATCTAGAATAGGGTAAAGATCATGTAGGTGCATGTGCTTGATGGCATGCATCTCATCGGTCCACTGATCACACATTGAGGATTCCCGCAGATTGTGCGGCTTGGAAGCACATATATAATCAGTGGCCGGACTTTGCGAGAGAGCCACGCAACTTACATCTTGGGCTAGCCATGGACGGCGTGAATCCTTTCGGGTTACGCTCGACATCTTGGTCGACATGGCCCATAGTCGTGGTGAATTACAATATCCCACCATGGCTAACAATAAAAAAGGGACACCTCATGCTTGCACTACTTGTGCCAGGAAAGTACAAGGCAAAAAACATGGACGTGTACATGGCACCTTTGATAGAGGAGTTACAGATATTATGGAGAGGAGTGCAGGTCTTTGATATTTCCAGAGCTCCTAGGCATACCAATGATATTTTAGTCAGGGGTATCTTGATGTGGACCATGCATGACTACCCAGGATATGGAGAGTGCGCAGGTACGTGGTTATGTCTTTACATGTACAATGAGGGATTATGCTTTTTTTACTCTCTTTTGCACGCATGTCTTGTACTAACATATTCATGCACGTGTGCAGGGCTTGTTACAAGTGGGTACCATGCTTGTCTTGTTTGTGGACCCGCTCTGAAATCGCTTGCACGCTACTCCAAACACATGAGGAAAAATGTTTATGAAGGTCATGCTCGATACCTTCCGCTCGACCATCTCGCACATGGAGGTTAGCTTGACCCACCACCATCATATTTGAAAGCAAGTGATTGGATTCAAGCTTGGAGGGAGAATGGAGAGGAACCTCCTCCTGGTATGAAGAGGCTATCGATCTTTCACGAGCTTCCTTATTGGGGTCAGTTACAAATCAATCATCTCTTGGATCCCATGCATATCTTTAAGAATGTGGGGGCTACCATTTGGGCACACTTGGTTGGTTCCAAGGACTCGAGAGGAGTGCGAGAAGACTTGCGTTCTATGAATAGGATGTCTCGTTTGTGGCCCCAAGTGCATGCTTCAGGAAAAGTTGTCCTCCCAAAAGCAACGTGGATCCTCTCTACGAGGGAGGAGGCAGCGATCAAGGCAGACATTGCCTCTTTTCAAACACTGACAGGGTACATGCGTTGCTTAAAAGGAGCATTTTCAAAGGATAATAAGCTTAGTGGCCTCAAGTCCCATGATTGGCACAAGGTCTTACAGGTATTCTAAGTAGAATTAGTGTACCGATAATAGTGATGCATTAGCGTAATTATTATATGTTATATTGTTGACATGATTTCATTGTTGCTTTGATAGTTCATCCTTCCAATTACAATAAAAGGGTGCTTACAAGAAGATGTTAGAAATGCTATATTCAAGATCTGTGGTATTGTGAGGTATGCTTACTATCAATTCGCATTATGTATTTTCTTCATGGACATGTGAAATAGGTGGATATCTCAAATATCTTACATATGCATGGACATGTGAAATAGGTGGATATCTCAAAAAGAGATCTCTATATCGAGCATCGAGAAGGCTAGGGTGGAATCCATCGAAGCCGTATGCTTGCTTGAGAAGCACTTTCCCTCAAGCATTATGACAACTCAAGTCCACTTGCTTGTGCACATAGTTGATGAGGTGGCTATAGCAGGTACCGTTCATAATCGATGGATGTTTTTTCTCGAGCGGTTTATGAAAACGTTAAAGGGGTTTGTAAGACAAAGAGCAAGACCAGAAGCAAGCATGGCAGAGGGATGGCTTGTGCAAGAGTCATTAGTATATATCACAGAGTTTCTTGCATCCACGGATCCTGATATGCTGCAAGCTTGGCACAACAAGGATGATGATCGCATCATTGGCGAGGTCCCCCAAGGAAAAGGGATTGAAAGAAAGATGAGCGAAGAGCAAATGGAGAAATTCAATAAGTTTTGTATCCTCAATAGCCCTGAGATGCAGAAGTGGATTGAGAGATATGAAGTGGCCAAAGCAGAAAGAATAAATGCAAGGACGAGATTCAGAGTAATGTACAGGCGATCACAACCATATCCACGAGATCTGGCTCTTCTCCCTACTCACATGTCACTTGATTGGCTACAACTAGCTATACGTAAAGCCGAACGTGATGGAGAGACAATAAACGAGCGCGAGCGGGAGTTATCATCTGGATGTATGGTGCATGTAAGTTTCTTATCTCTTGATGTAATTAAGTAATTATTTGTGGCAATATATGCTATAAAATAGGTGCATCTTCATTGTTTTAATGATGCTCTTTTACGGTACAAAAAGTACAGTGCATTATGGTCATATGGATGACATTTTCGCATAGAACGCATCGATTCAAAGAGAGTCACGTATGATTGTGGAGTCATGGCTAACTTCACACAAGATAGCCGAGCAAGTGCTTCGGATACCAATCTTCTCTCCTCACAGTTGGATTATTGTGTGGAACCATACGCGACATCTATGAAATTGATTTCAGACGATTTACTATTTTCATTCTTGATGTAAAATGGTTTAGAACTACTTACAACGGTCCCCATGCAACTGTGAGAAAAGATGGTAGCGGTCTCTTTGCAATAGACTCCACCAAACATTGGACCGATGAAAGTGATACTTTTGTTCTTCCCGAGCACTGTGAGCAGGTGCATACTAATGATTTAATTAGTCGAAGCTTTCGTTTTTTAAGTCCATTGATATATATATAATTGACGACATTTGGCACGTGATTTTTCACCTTCAATATAGGTGGTTTTTCATCCGGATCATTCTGATCCAAGATGGTGGTACGTGATCCAAGTTGCACCACGAAGTAAGCAGATTTTTGAAGATCGAGATGTGGATATGGAGATGCCACTACCAATGCCGGATCCAATTGATGAATCTAGCGAAGAAGATGTAGATCACCATATGAGGCAAGAGGAAGATGCGCATAATGACATCGCACGGGAGGAGGATGGAGATCACGATATTGACGAGGAAGACAACAATCGTCAAGATCAATCACCACACTTAAGCTTAATTGAAGAAGATGATCAAATACTTTTAGGTGAACGTACGATGCTAGAGTACGATGATGATATAGGAGATCAACTCGGTATAGAGTTGGAGATAGACTTGCTTGGTGCCTTAGACTTGGCTCAAGATGAAACAGTTGATGTAAATGCTCTTATTTAATTTGATTTTTCTCATCTCAAACTTGGACATGAATATATGAGCTTCAAAGGCTTGATGTACATGCTCTCATTTTTTAATTCTCTATGAGCTCAAACATGTATGAAAATTTAAAAAATTTTGTCATTGGAAGAAAATAAATTTTAAGGCTTAAAAAAAAAAAAAACCTCTCTGTAAAACGTCGCTATGATATAGTGTCTCAGTGTCGCTATATAGCGACCTTTAAAAGTCGCTATATAACGACTTTTACTAACGTCACTATATAGCGACGCTTAGTAAAAGTTGCTATATAGCGATGATTTACGACACCCGATTTTTATACCGACGATTAACGCTAAGCGGGCGCTAATCGTCGGTATGTAAACGTCGCAATAGGATGCATGTGTAGTAGTGAAAAGAACTTATTGGGTGATGCCAACAAACAAATTGGAAAATTCAAGGGGCTAGGAGTTGAGAGAGTTATAGCTACTTTAGGCAAACAAATGCCTAAAAGTATGAACAGTCAGGTGGAGCTCGATACCTCCCGTCCACCCCCGAGCTATCTCACTCTCACTCTCAAAATATCTTGATCTGATCTTCTTCTTTGCGCTGCCTCGATTCGTGTGTGCTATTGTCACTTTTGCAGTGCCTCGATATGCATGGCTTCTCTTTGCTCGAGCAACCTTGAGATGCGTGCCTTCTCTTCTCTTTCGCTCAGCCTCGATATGCATGCGTTGGATTATGTGTTCTCCTTCTCACGATCTCCTCTTCTTTTATAGCCTTTCATGACTCCAAAATAAGCCGCCAAAAACCTTTAAAATCGGCCAAAAATAGCTTTTCTCAAAAAGTGTGCATGTGATTTTCACCTTCTTTTAGCGTGTGGTTATGATAGCAAATACGTACGCCATGAAAACGGCCTTGTTCGGAGCATCACCACGCTTGCCTCGTAGATCCAATGGACAAGTTCAATAGCTCATCTTGAAAATCGGATCCTCTTCTTTCCCTTTGCATTGACCTTTCATGGCTAACTCTTCCATCTGGACCTCCGTCTAATGCCTGCAACTCTTGACACAGAAATCTAGATGCACTTTTAGCTCAAAACCACTTTGTTAGCAACTTCTGACCTCCATACAAGCATGCAAACGAGTGAACCACAAATTTTTCACTAGGACAAAGTTTTTCTACTCAACAAGATCTAAAACTCTCTCATACAGAATTTCTTCAAATTATTTCTCTAACCAACTCGAAATCCAACCGCAAAATCCAGCCGACACCATAATAGACAAAAACCAAAATTTTTTGACCAACACCAAACTTTCCCAAAACCTTCAAAACATCAAAATCATCCTTTTTGAACACTATCTGTGATATATATTCCAAAATATTTCATATACAAAATTGGAGCGTCACATCCATTCCCTCTTCAAGAACTCTGTCCTTAGAGTTTAAATGAAGGAAACTTAGTAAGGCATCTAAGTCTACCCATGAAGCATCTTCTACAAGATAAGCATCCTACTTAACCAAAACTTCTTCTATTGTTCTATTCCTAAGCCGCTTCGTGTTCCTATCTAATATATATTCAGGTTCGACTTTCAAAGTCCCATCCTCCATGATCCTAGACTTGTTCTCTGCAAAATATGAGTTGGGTTGGCAACATAAGATTTCAATAGACAGACATGGAAAACAGGATGCACTTTTATGTTCTCAGGCAGTTCAAGATGATATGCAAGCATTCCTACCCTCTTTAAGATTTTAAAAGGTCCTGCGAAACGAGGTGAGAGTCTTCTATCCTTCCCAAGGATTAGATTGCTATGTTTAGGTATTACTTTCAGAAATACCATCTCCCTAATCTGAAATTCATGAAAAGACCGCTTCTTATCATAGTAATGCTTTTGCCTGTCTTGTGCTCTTTGAATGCTCTTCCGAATCAGTTTCACTTCCTCATCCATCCTCTCAAGCATTTGTCTAGACACTTTGACTCTATTTTGAGGATCCGCAAAATTCACAGGAGTGACGTGGCAATTCTGACTATACATGGCTTCAAATGGAGTCATTTGAATGGAGCTATGCCATATACTATTATAAGCAAACTCGGCTAAGGATAGGAATTCAGTCCAATTTGTTTGCTTCTCATTAACATACATTCGAAGCATATCCTCAAGTATGTGATTAACCCTTTCAATTTCTCCATCTATTTGTGGGTGAAAAGCTGTACTCATCTTAAGCTCCATCCCAATTGCTTTGAATGTGGCCTTCCAAAAATCAGAATTAAATTTGGAATCCCTATCTGACACAATACTTTTAGGCATCCCATGCAATCAGAAAATTTCTTTCACAAACAACTTAGCTACCTCAAGAGCACCATCAGTCTTTTTTATAAGAAAGAAATGTGCCATTTTGGTAAGACGATCAACGATGACAAAAATGGTATCATATCCCCCTCGAGCTGTAGGTAGTTTAGTAATAAAATCCATGGATATGGATTCCCACTTCCTGAAAGGTATGTCCAAAGGTTGCATCTTACCAGGCATCTTATGTTGTTCCACCTTCACTTGTTGACATTGTAAGCATTCTTGGACATAATGACAAACATCATGCTTTAGTGTAGGCTAATAAAATGATTTTCGAACCTTGTCGTATGTTTTGTTATATCCAACATGTCCCGAAAA
The DNA here is from genome assembly GCF_047967505.1 of Dipteris shenzhenensis. NCBI lineage: Eukaryota > Viridiplantae > Streptophyta > Polypodiopsida > Gleicheniales > Dipteridaceae > Dipteris > Dipteris shenzhenensis. Next base: position 1,244,683 of record NC_141619.1, on the reverse strand, counting down.
TGGAGCATCGTGACAATCATACAAGATTTTCCATCTCAAAGGTGGCATATGGGCATCTTGTTGTTGAGCAGCATATGCTTGCGTACGTTCGCGATCATAACACCTCTTGTAACACCAAAAGGATGGATGATTTCTACCACAATACTCGCAAGGAGAATTATTGGATAAGCGGGGTTGCTTAGTGGTAACACCATGTTCCTCATCATATTGCCAAGCCCAACAATCAGGGATAACATGACCATGCTTATCACAGTAAGAACAATGTTTCTCACGATATTTGAGACAAGAAGAATTGCTACCTCTATACGGATGACAACTATGTCCATAACTACCACATTCATATTTAAAAAAAGGATGCTTGTGAGCAACACAAGCTATCTCTGAATCTGCATCATCCATTGTGATCATCACAGATTCATGAGGGTCTTTACGACGCTCGCGTTGTTGAGTGTACTCAATCAAAGAAATACATGTTTAATCAAAATCAATCTCAGTTTCGTTAGAAAGGATGGTAACAATATTATCATATAATGGATCCTGGAGTGTGTCGAGAAGATAGGTCACCAATTGATTTCATGGAACAAGTGCACCAGCAGCAGCAAGTTGACTGACAATATTCTTGAATGAGTCAATATGAGATAGGACCTCCAACTTTGTACGGACTGCTCAAAAGATTACGAAGATAAAGAATCTCTGTGATAGATTTCTTCTCAAAAGTAGAAACGATATATTCCCATATTGCATGAGAAGAAGGAAGGCTAAATACATCCAGCATAAGAGAATCATGTAGAGCAGATAAAATATATTGACGAGCTGCTTTATCATGATAATGCCAAGCAGTGAAGTCAGATCTCCATTGCTCAAAGAGAGGGCCTTGAGTCACAAGAGCATGATTCGGAGTTGCATCAATAGGTTGGGGTGGACAAACGAGATCACCAAGAATAATATATGAAAGATTATCACCTTCGAGTATGAATAACATCTTTACTTTCCAACCAGGAAAACCATGTCCTTGAAATAGAGGAACAGATCATTGGCCAGAAGGAAAGCCATTGATGATTATAGACGTTGCCATCATACTTCGGGAGAATACGTTTGTCAGAGCTCACATCAATGTTCAAGAATACAATGGTCGCTCTGAAAATATAAAACTCAAGATACCCCAAAAAAGGATAGAACATGAGATGGGAGTATAGTAGAAATAGCATGCATGCCAAGAAAGCACTTTGAGCTGGTTGATCATGAAACCAAAATATTTTTGGAGAAAAGCAAAACTTGTTGATCACAAAACGGAGGTATTTTTGGCGAGAAGCACTACGATCATGCTGATCACAAAACCAATACGTTTATCACGAAGCCACCAGATTCTTGGCAAAAAGCAATACGAGCATGCTGATCACAAAACCAAGAAAAAAGTAGTCATCACAAAAAGTGACGTAACTTTCTGCTCCGAAGTCCGATTAGGGCATTTAAGTGCTCAGCCAAAGAGCACAACGAGAGCTATGCTGATAACTTTCTCAAATTTGCACCAGAAGACCTCCAAAAAACCACATCAAGTTAGACATGTCAAACTTGATAAGAGAAAATAAGTGATGAGATACTGAAAGCGCTGTGTAATCAAATCAACAACTAATACTTCTTGTCTTTCTTCATTACAGTGAGCATACAATAGCAAAACCTTTGTTGCTCTGATACCATGTTGAGAGAGAAGAAGAAGAGATGATAGACACACCACATAGACTCCCAAAGACTAATTCATATTGATCACTAGTTACATATATATATAGGTGAGACCTAGTTCAAGTTAGGGCAAGCTATGTATAGCTCTAACACATATGACAAGAGGCAACACAACAAGACAAAGCACCCATAGACGCGCGCACAAGCGCGTTTCATGAACTAAATAAAAAACTTACGGGAACATCTATTTGCGCGTCTGGAGACCCGCATCTAATTGCGCGTCTATATATCAGACTTACGCGATAGACGCGCACAAAGACGCATAAATAGACGCGCTTATAAATGCTTTTATAGACACACGTATAGACGCAAATCGAACAGATAGACGCGAATATAAACGCGTTTTTAAACGCACTGATAGACGCGCCTTTTTTTTTAATAAAAATTTTACAGAATACTGTGTATGTTGTGTATGCTATATAGTTACAAGAATCCCATATCTACATTCTGTAATTCAATTCTTACAGCCAACCGCATTTTAATGACAATTCCAAATAAAATATTACAACTCCAAAACGCAATAAAATTGAAAGCTCAAAAAGTGCTTGTATATACATATAGCACGAAGCTAAGCCACGTCATGTGGCTTCAAGTACAAAAAATAAGGAAGCTAAGCCATGTCATGTGGCTTCAAGTACAAAAAATAAGAGGAGTCTATATACAAGAGGCACGAAGCCAAGCCAGTGGCTTTAAGTACAAAAAAGAATAGTAGCACTACTTCTACGACTAATCCTCGCTGCCTTCCATGCTCCCTTCTGCGCTCCCTTCTACACCTCCTTCCTCGTCTTCCTCGTCGTCTTGTGCATGGGCCTGTAAACAAGGGACAACATATATCAATGTATGAAAAATCAAATCTTTACTTATAATTTTGGCATTATTTAATTACTTCAAATACCTGGGGGGCCTGTCCAGTAGCTCGGGTAAACTGCTCCTCAGTAATCAACCCGTCATCATAGAAGTGCCTCCATGTATCTCCTCTGCGATGGTGGCGGTGGTAGGCTGTCTCCACTGGAGTAGGGTATCTGCCCACGATCTCAAGCTGCATGACCGCGATACACTTTGTGGAGGGATTAGTACAAAGAAACAACCAACCTCCTAATAAACTACATAAGCAATATAATTTGAGATCGATACTTACAAATTAGGCCTCCCATGATTCAACACCCCCTGCTCCAAAATGCACGCTTCCATGTTCCTCCATCTGGATCCTCCGTGCCGTAGACTAGGCTCCTCCCTCGCTGACTTCATTGCCTTCTTCCACTCATGCTTCTGAGCGGTGTGGGGCGGGCCCCTTGGAGGTTGACCTACCTCAAGCCTGGCAAGCTCCGCTAGTGCTTGCCTCTTAAGGAAAGATGTTTTATTACTAAGTATCATAACAATCTTTGACTTCCCCCATTTATCTGTGAACTAGCGATTGGGGGGGTTAGGATACCTAGAGCGAACAGTAGCGAGGGTCTCATCAGCCAACCTCTTTGGGTGGTCTTTATAGTGGATAAAGCAATCTCTGTAATTGTTAGCAATTACAGAGCGCATGAAGGCCATGATGTCCTTCCCCTGCGCATCCATCAAGATGCCTCCTGTCTGAGTGATGTCATAATAAATCGTACCATCACCCAGAGGCACGTCTAATTCATCTAAATCATCCTCCTCCTCACTGCCACATGGCCCAAATCACTGTGCCATGCATCTGCCACCACTCTCCCTACTACTACACCTGCTATCCTGTCGTGTCGAGCTCGTACGCTGGCCACTCGTAGCTGGGGAGTGCACGGGACTACGTTGACCACTCGTAGCTAGAGAACTGAGTCTCGATGGCTGGGGAGTACGTCGACGGCTCCCCGAGACAGAAGGACCTCTTGACGGCATGGGTGAAGGGGCATAAGATGGGATGGTAGAAGGGAAATAAGATGGTACGAGGGAAGGGGCATAAGACGGTACGGAGGAAGGGGCATAAGAAGGGGCATAGAACGGCTGTGCGGACTCCACTGGGGTGATCTCAGGCGGTGTGGGGTGGCTCGGAGTCTGTAGTGCCGACTCCTGTAAGGGTACCCATCATATACCCGTATAACTCCGCAGGACTAGGAGGGTGCCCTAAAAGATTATATAAGTCCTTCCAAATCGATTCCCGCGGATCAGGTGAGCTAGAAGCACTTCCTCCCCACATGTTGAACTGGAAAAACGGAAACAAATCTATTACTTTGGGAGCTGAGAAGAAAGGGGAAGAAAAAAGAGGCTCTGTCAGAGCACGTCTATAGACCCGTCTGATTTGCGCGTCTATAGATGCATCTAACAGAGCATCTAACAGTCTGTCTAATAGTCCATCTTACAGTGCATTTAAAAGCGCGTCTAACAGTGCGTTTAAAAGTCCGTTTAACAGGGCGTTTGTGTGAGCGTCTACAGACGCATCTGTGTGTGTCTGCAACAAGCTAGACGTGCAGATAGACGTGCCTGTAGACGCGCTTTTATATGTGCCCTGAGACGTGCCTATAGACACGCTCCGACAGGCGAGAATACTAAAAAGTCGAAAAGGACGTTGTGCCCGACAAAAGAACGTGTCGCTCATACCTAGATCCTGCATTTCGTGGATGCGAGAAAGTACAAAACTGGAAAGAGCAAGCAAGAACAACTTCAAAAGGACTTACTTGGAAAAAGGTATGGAAGGATCTTTCTTTTCCAAACTTGTTTCTTCTCCTTGTTCGTACTCCTCCTCTCCTTTAGGCTTGGAAGCAAGTGTAGGTACGGTCCCTTTCTCTTGAGTGAAAGCTTGGAACTGTGTATGGGAGGCTCTCTCTTAAGCTTGGAATCTATGGAACTGCTAATAAAGAAGGAAGGAAGCCGCTCATGAAGTTTAAGTAATGAAAAGAAAAGCAAAGCGAGCAGCGCGCCGAAAAGCAGGTTTAAAATCCGCGTCTATAATTGCGTCTATTAGCGCGTCTATAGTCACGTCTGAATACACAGAGTAGTCACATCTATTAGCGCGTCTATAGGCGCGTTTAAATACACAGAGTAGACGCGCGTTTAGACGTGCCGATAGACGCGATGTTAGACACGACTATAGATGCGGCGATGGATGCAACACAAAGTTTAAATTAAGCATTTGAAGAAGAGCAAATTTGGTGGGTTGTTTGTTTGTAGGATGTCTCCATCTTCAACAAGTAGCTCCAGTGAGGATGAATCCCTCCGTATCCACCATCGTGAAATGTGGTTGGAGCAAAAAGTCAAATGTCTGTGTGATCGATGTCGAGGAAACATGTATCGTGCACGCAAGATTATGCTCAATCATATCTCAAAGTATGGAGAATGGGATGTGACTGTAAACAGGGTAAGGGTTTGTAAGTTAAGGTTGATTGAGATACCTATGGGTGTTCATATGTTTGAGTTATGATCTCGTTTTAATTTGATACAGGATGTAGTGCCACACCCGTACATGTTACCCTATGCCCGTCATGAGGAGGCGAAGCGTCGGCGATATGAGGTGGGATCTTCAGGAGGGACCGTTACGGATGCATGGAGTGATGGTGATAGTAGCCCTCCGCCATTACCTCATGAATCCGTGGAGGAGGAGGTGTTTGATGATATGGTGCGGGATTTATATGTCCATCAAGGGAGGGATAATAGCATGGAGCAAGATGATCTTTTTACCGCAGCATCGACTCCACTGTTTGAGGGGTGCACATTCTCTGTTCTACGTGCCTCCCTTGAGTTACTAAACTTGCAAACCATCTATGGATGGAGCAATGCAAGTTTGAATGCATTACTCAAGTAAGCTTTAATTTAAAGTCGATTTTGCAAACATGATGAATTATGCGCATGGGTCAATTACTCGAATGCTTTTCCTCATTTATGGTCTTCACATGCAGGCTATTGTGTAAAATGCTTCCAAGGGAGAATAAATTACCGACCTCAAGAGATATGGCAAGGCAACATGTGACCTCTCTTGGAGGATTAGATTACAAGCGCATCCATGCATGTGTCAACGATTGCGTTTTGTTTCGTGGACTACATAAGGATGCAAGAGAGTGTCCTACTGGTGGAGAGGCAAGATATAGAGCAGATCTCAAAACCTTGGATGTGCCTCATAAGGTATTGCGACATTTTCCCATAATCCCTCGCATCCAACATATGTTCAAGTGCAAATCTATTGCAGAGCTCATGTCATGGCATTCCTCCCATTGATCAACCAATGGCAAGTGGAGAACTCCCGCAGACTCTCCTGCGTGGAAGCATATTGAAGACACATGGCCAAGCTTCAAGGAAGAACCTAGGAGCTTGAGACTTGGATTGGGTATGGACGGTGTGAACCCATTTGGTCTCAAAAGCACGTCTTACAGTGTATGGCCAGTGGTATTGGTGAATTACAATCTTCCACCCTCTATGGCTATTAAGAAAAGACATGTCATGCTGTCCCTTCTAATTCTAGGGAAACATAAAGTCAAAAACCCTGATGTTTATTTGGAGCCTTTGATTGATGAGCTAGAGATACTTTGGAGAGGTATCGAGGTACATGATATGAGCAGGCCTCCCTCATCACGAGACTTCAACTGTAAAGCAGTCTTGATGTGGACGATGCATGACTTCCCAGGCTATGGCGAGTGTTCAGGTAAGCATTGCATTTTTTAATTATGAATAGGCAAAGGACGTGGCACCCTAAACCCACCTTCCACTCTTAATTGCATCTATTGTTCAGGTCTCACTACATCGGGTTACCATGCATGTCCTGTTTGTGGTCCTTCGGTAGTTGCCTCACGGGCAGACGCATTGAATAAGGTCATCTATGAGAATCACCATCGATTTCTCCCACCTGATCATCCTAGATATGTTGCCCCTTGGAATGAAGTCCTCCCACAGTCACTCACCGCGGGAGATTGGATGAGAATTTGGGACGGTTCCACGACTCTTTCACCACTTGGCATGAGCCGGTAAGGATTTGTAACTATTGGCTGGAAGTAAAGATTGGCTATATTGGTTGAAAGTAAAGATTGCACGCTAACACTTTATTTTATTTAGATACTCCATCTTTTATCGTTTACCATATTGGTCCCACCTCAAGATCAATCACCTGCTCGATCCCATGCATATCTTCAAGAATGTGGCATCTACCATTTGGGAGCATTTGAATGGGACACGAGATTCGGCAGGCATAAGGGAGGATCTATGTACCACAGGGAGGATGCGTGAAGCTTGGCCTCAAGAGAGACCAAATGGGCATGTTTTTTTACCTCGTGCACCGTGGATGTTATCAAAGCTAGAGATGGCAACGGTGAAGCGCGCTATTACTACAATTCGTACTCCCACTGGATGCATGAGGTGTTTGAAGGGAGCCTTTACAAAGAGCAAGAAAAGAGGTGTAGAGCAATTATATGGCTTGAAATCTCATGATTGGCACAAGATGCTCCAAGTAAGTATTTCATATGCATAATATCTTTTTCCTTTCAAATTTGTGAGTGAATAGCTATAAGCAACTAATCAACCACCTCCTCGCAGGTTCAGTTCATACTACCTACTAGCATTTCACGTAGTGCATCAAAGGACGTGAAAGATTGTATTTACAAGATGGGCGAGCTTGTGAGGTATGTCAGCTCAAAGGAAATAGATCCCACCATGCTTGAGAATGCTCGAGTTGTGTCAGTGGAGGCGGTTTGTTTAGTGGAGGAGACATTTCCACGTTCTATTCTCACAAGCCAACTACATCTCATAGTACATTTGGTGGATGAGATTGTTATATGCAGTACTATACATGCACGATGGTTGTTCTTCCTCGAGCGCTTCATGAAGACGTTGAAGGGCTTCGTGAGACAAAATGCAAGACCCGAAGGTAGCATGGCCGAGGGTTGGTTTGGTACAAGAGTCACTTGTATATATTTCTAAGTTTCTTGTTGATGTGGATAGCTCTCTCCCACGACTATGGAGAGATGATGAAGACCTAAGGATGACCTCTATTGTGCCTCAAGGAAAAGGACGCAACAAAGTAATACACACGGAGTTGCATAATAGTATCAACCTCTTTTGCGTGCTTAATAGTGATTAATAGTGATGTGATGAAAAGATGGGTGACAAGATACGAGGATGCAAAGGCAAGAAGACAAGAAGAAAGGGCCCTCTTTCGTACACACCACAGATCTCGTGTGCCATACCCTCAGCATCTAAAAGCACTTCCAAAGGATATTCATGTGGATTGGCTACTTGATGAAATGGAGAAAGCAGAGAAAGACGAGGGGATGCATATCACAATGGAAGAATGGGAGTATGCTAGGGGATGCATGAGCAAGGTCGGTATATAGAATGTTATGCATAAGTTAGGAGCTTTTTATAATTTAGATTGCTTATTTAATTGATTTTTTCTTGGTGTAGTGCACTATGTTCAATGCTATATGGTGTGAGGGCAAGCATTTTCGAACACAACGGATTGATGATAAGAGAAACACACAAGATTGCGGCGTCATTGCTAGCTTTGAGGGAGCCAATGGAGCCATGGATGATTATTGTGGCATAATCCAAGATATCATTATGCTTGACTTTCGATGCTTCTTTGTGTATGTTTTGGATGTAAAGTGGTTTAAGGACGTGGTGGAAAGAGGCCCTAATGCAACAATCAAACGCCATGCAAGTGGCTTTGTAACTATTGACTCCACAAAGTTTTGGCAAAGTAGGAAGGACACACTAGTACTACCACAACAATGTGAACAGGTACTGTGCACACACATAAAAATACTCGCTTTTAAATATTTGATGCAAGAAAAGTAACATGATTGTATTTGTGTTTGAATTAGGTTGTCTATCAACCAATGGTGGATAATAATAGATGGTGGCATGTCATACCTATTATGCCACGTTCCAAAGTGATGTATAGTACATTTACTAATATGGAGCGTATGGAGGATGATCATGGCCATGGACGTGATGATGACCGTGATACAAGAGAGGAGGATGATCATGAGATAGGAGATATAGATATTGAGTCCGGCATTACCCGTGAGGACGAGCCTACCATTGGAGATGTTGATTTCGATGAGCACATGAGTGGCACAAGTAGTAGTGGGTTGAATGTATTTGTAGATCTAAACACTTGTTTGGATTTTGAAGTAGATAGTTTGGCAAGGGTTGATCTCATTGAGGATGAGATTGAACCGTAGCCCCACAATTGATATTGGCAAAACTATTTTACATATTGTCTCATTCTCCTCATTTCACTTAATTCTTGTATATGTGGGCTTGCAAAAAATTATGTGCTTTGGTAACCATGGGCAATGTTTGGAAAGCAATGATGTACACCAAAATCTCACTTTCTGTATTCTCTGGAGCGCGTCTATTTATGCGGCTAAATGCGCGTCTGAGTCTCAGTGTAAACGCGCAAATAAACGCACAAATACACGCGCAAATAGCCACGCTAATAAACGGGATGCTAGACGGGCCCGTATTTTCTCAGGTCAAATGCGCAAATAGACGCAGTGATTTACACGCAAATAGATGAGCGTTTAGCCGTGCCTATAGATGCGCCCATATTTTCTCTACTAAAGCAACGCCTATAGACGTGCCCGCTATTTTGCGCATCTACCAAGCGCGTCTATAGTTGCTTTGTGTTGTTGTGCAAGCTAGTGTAGATTAGACACAGCTTACATAATCATAGTGGGAATGAAATAACAATTTCTTCACATCTAGAAGTACCCAACAAGTGGGAAGACGAGCATCCAAGATTACAGAGAGCATCCAGAAGTAGCTAAGAAAATGGACATCTAGGAACGATGATCGCGTCCAAACAAGTACTCAATAGTAATCCATATGTGCCATGTTCAAATGAGTACTTAATAAATAATCCATATGTACCATGTCCAAACGAGTACTCAAGCAATTAGCCATATGTCCTCATAAATATCGTCATCAGTAAATAGTTGGAAGACGTTGAACCTTGCCACCTCCAAACGAGACCGCAATGTGACCATGTCCAAATGACTACTCAATAAGTAATCCATATGTGTCCATTGTGAAAGCTAGGTAAATATGTGTCACATCCAAACGAGGACTCAATAATAATCCATGTACCAAGTCGAGACAAGTAAATATGTATCACATCCAAATGAGGACTCAATAATATTCCATGTACCATGTCCAGATGAGTAAATATGTGTTACATCTAAACAAGGACTCAATAATAATCCATGTACCACGTCTAGATGAGTACTTAAGTAGTTAGCCATATGCCACATTCAAATGAGTACTCAAGAAATTAGCCATATGTGTTCATAAATATTATCATCTGAAAGACGTTGAACCTTGTCATGTTTAAACGAGTACGAAATAAGTAATCCATAGGTGCCACGGCCAAATGAGTACTCAATAAGTCAGCCATATGTGTTCATTGTAAAAGACATATAAGTATACATCACCACATAAAGGACGAAATAAAAGTATGCCTTGCTTGAATATATAAGGAGAATCAATAGGTAAATACATACCATAATTCATCAATAAGTTAATCTACAAAGAAGGAACAAATTGCTGGTCTAGCAAGACCTTGCATGCACTTATAAATATAGATGAGTATGAAAAATAAAGTAGATGTACTCATCCTGCACATATCAAATGTGCATTTAGTCCATTGGATTGTATCTAGGCACCTGTGCAAACATGCATGTACTCGAAGACACAAATGAGTGTGATGAAAGAGAACATACGAGCTCACCTTGGAAACAAACGAGTGCCTTGAAAACAAAAAGAAAACATGTGAGAAGAACCTTCGCATATATGAAGTAATGTATCCAAGAAGTAATGATCTCAAAGTTAAATAGAAAAGAAACATTAAAAGAAAACATGTTAGCATGTTAACAACATAAAACATTTGGCAAGACCTTTTCTTCCATAGGATGGACCAGCTTATGAAGGTGAAGCTAGTGTTGAATACATGACGAGTAAGTCAAGCAAGATGTTAGCTTATGAGAGAATCAAAAAACAACTTGCTCATGTACAAGGTGAGTCTATGATATTGATAGCCACAATAGTTAAAGCAGAGGAATATCCTATTATGATGGGGCAGGGTCATACATGCACACTTTATCATGGGAATATTATAGATGAGTGCATGATCTAATGGCCCCAATCTAGCCATCTTATGCATTGTGTGCTTTGGGATGCTTGGGCATGGAGCCTCTATGTAAAGATTATCATATACCAATGCTCAAGACATGAAGATACCAATTGTGCCTACCTTCTTCTAGAACTATTTATTTAGACAGAGTAAAGATGCAACATGAATTGGCCACCACAAAGAGAAAGGCTGTCTTTTATGAAGAGAAGATACTGCACCATGAAGAAAGAAAGGATAAGCCCCTGTATATGACGTCCCTATTTGATGAAGGGAAGATACAACCCCTGAATGAAAGAAATCATAACACATTGATGAAGGGAGGAGCCTATCAGCAAAGAAGGAGACCCTATTTGATGAAGGGAAGATCTAACCTCTTGATGAAAGAAGAAGCCCATTGGTGAAGGATTCTTCCTATTAGCTCATGGAGCATTTTGCTCCCTTTTTGATGATTTTATAGCACTTTTTGAGATGTATATATTTTATTTACATTATTTTTAATGAGACCACTCTACCAAAGTTCTTATATTTTAAAGATCTTTTGGATCACTTTTGGCCATTGTTTGACTTTTGTGCACTTTTGAGCACTTTTCTAGCACTATTTACCAGTATTTAGCACTATTTGACCATAATAAGCTTTGTTGGATAAGTGTAGCTACAATGAGCATGGTGGTTTTAGTAATAACTTCAGCATTAATTTAAAACATGTCATTCTAGCCACCACTAGCATGGTCTCAAACATTTATTTTCAATACGTTGTTCCAAAATCTAGGCTGGCTTTAAAGATTAATTTTGAACATTTATTATAGTTAAAAGCATCATTTTGTTTTTAAGGGTATTGAAAAGATAATTTAAGCTTAGGCCTATAGTTATACCCCTCGTTAAAAACTTGTGTTAGTTATCTTCGAAACATCTCTCATCCCTCTAGTTATTATCATTGCCATGGTTTAATTACCATTAATAATGCATGCGAGAATCTAATTATGTATATCGCACACACATGCTTAAGGGAGTCACTACGCAGAAACACTACATATCATGTGGGTTCAAGTCCTATTTGTAAAACCAATTTTCTATAAATTTATCTTGAATTAAACACCCTTTTTGTATTGAATTTGTGAATAACTCCTTTATATGATGCCCTTGTGTAAGTGAAAAATGTGTAAAAAGGGGATTTAAGAAACTTCTTCTATGGAACCCACGTGCTATGCTACAACAACACAATGCATTGATAGATGTGCAAAATAGCGAGCGCTCCTATAAGTGCCAATAAACTTAATGAAAATATGGGCGCTTCTATTAGCACAGTTATTGACACATCTATCAACATGGTTATATATACGTTTATTAGCATGTCTACACTGTAAAATAGATGCACATTTAGACGCATTTATAAAGACACAAAAGAGTTTGAAATTATACTGTAGGCTTATAAACGTGCATCACTGCTTGCCAAACATTTCCCATGACTACCAAATCACATAATTTAATAAAAATATCAATGCTATGCACGTGTCACACACGATAATATGTTTTTTGCCAAACGCACATATACAAAAATTAAGTGAGGTGAGGAGAATGAGATAGTATATAAAATAGTTTTGCCAATATGTAAGAAATTTCGATGATACAATGATGGGTTACGGTTCGATCTCATCCTCGATGAGATCAACCCTTGCCAAATTATCTACTTCAATATCCAAACCAATATAGAGATCTACAAATACATTCAGCCCACAACTACTTGTGCTACTCTGCTCATCAAAATGAGCATCACCAATGGGAGGCTTGTCCTCATGGATCATGGCTTGAATATCTATATCTTCTATCTCATGACCATCCTCCTCTCTTGTATCACTATCATCATCACCTCCATGGCTGTGATCATCCTCCATATGCTCCATATAAGTAAATTTACTATACATCAATTTTGAATGTGGCGTAATAGGTATGATGTGCAGCCATCACCTATTATTATCCAACCAATGGTTGATAGACAACCTATTCAAACACAAATACAAACCTCTCCATAGTCGTGGGAGAGAGCTATCCACATTAACAAGAAACTCAAAAAAATATACAAGTTACTCTTGTACCAAACAACCCTCGGTCATGCTACCTTTGGGCCTCACATTTCGCCTCATGAAGTGCTCAACGAAGAACAACCATCTTGCATGTATAATGCTGCATATAGCAATCTCATCCACCAAATGCACTATAAGATGGAGTTCGCTTGTGAGAATAGATGGGCAAATAAATCTCGCACCATATCATTGACCACCTCCTCCTCCACAGCGTCATGAGGTAATGTTGGAGGGCTACTATCACCACCATCATTCCATGTATCCATAATGTCCTCCTAAAGATCCCACCTCATATTGCCGACGCTTCACCTCCTTAGGATGAGCATAGGGCAACATATGTGGGTGTGGCACTGCATTTTGTATCAAATTAGAAAAGGATCATAAGTCAAACACTTGAACACCCACAGGTAGCTAAATCAACCTCAATGCTTTAACACTTACCATGGATATGGTCGCATCACATTCTCCATACTTTGATATGTGATTGCGTGCATGATACATATTCCCTCGACATCAATCACACATACATTTGATTTTTAACTCCAACCACATTTCTCGATGGTGGATATAGAGGGATTCATTTTCCAATAGAGTTTCTTGTTAAAGATGAAGACATCCTACAAATAATAACTACTCAAAATGAAAGTCCAAAATGCTCGGGTTGTTCACCTTAAAAAAATTTAGTGTACCACATGCATTCAAAAGGAGGGGTATTTTAATGCACCTTTAGGAAAAATTTTAAAAGGATTATGATAACAGGAGGGGGTTTTTTATTTTACTTTTAGAAAAAATCCATTAGTTCATAAGGAAAGAGGGGTGGTTTTATTGGAAAAACTATTTCAATTGAGGGGTTTCTTTAATACCCTTTGAACACACATGATACATAGGGGCTTTTAGTAGTGCACCCCCTGAACCAAAATGATAGTGCTTGCAATTTTTACCACAAAACTATGTAACACATTTATTACCGTGTCTATTTAGACACGATAACTAGTTAGAGGTGTAATTTTTAGATGCGGTAACTGATTTTTAAACCTACTTTTTGTTCATTTCCTCACTAGTCTATGATGCTTGAATTCCTTTCAAGTTTTATGCCCATCTCCAAGAGGAACTCATCTCCAAGTAGATTACACATCCATCTCCAAGCATACAAGAGAAGAGGGTGAAGTAGGAAGCCACAAGAGAGGGAGAAGAAGCTTTCATAGCTCTATCCAAGGTAAGTCTCCTATCAGTTGCTCTTCTCTCTCAATCTATGATGCTTCTTGTACTTGTTGAAAGTTATTTTCTTTAGATTCATCCTCTGTCACCCACAGGAAAGAATGTTTTTGGGCACTCTTGTTCTATGTTGGGGTCGGTTAGTCTCTCATTGTCAATTTTTGTCGAGATTCTTTGTCATAGTTTGTCTAACATTGCATCAAATTGTCTTCTTAACTATGCACCTGTGCCTACAGATGTGCTATTAGACATGTGTATAGATGCGCTGCGATAGTTCTCTCCTTCCTAAAACCTTCTCCTTCCCATCTCCATCTCATTCTCCTTCTCCTTCTCCTTCTCGTTCTCATTCTCGTTCTGGTTCTTGTTCTCCTTTCCTTCCAATCTCCCTTCTCCTTCTCCTTCTCCTTCCATTCTCCCTTCTCCTTCTCCTTCTCGAGAGGTGCAACACCAAGAAATCCTAGGTATGATGTGCGTTCAAGGGGTATTAAAAAAACCCCTCAACTAAATTTTCTCACCCAATAAATCAACCACTCTTCAATTATGAACTAACGCATTTTTCTCTAAAGTTGAATTAAAAACTCCCTCCTGTTATTGTAAACTTGTTAAATTTTTTCCAAAGTGGTAATTAAAATGCCCCTCCTTTCGAATGAATGTGGTACACTAAAATTTTGGGAGGTGAAACTGCCGAGTTCTTCCCATTCAATTTTCCTGTCTCCTTTTTTCCATTTTTCTTGTTCTTCTTCTTCTTCTCCTTCTCCTTCCCTTTTCCTTCTCCTTCTCTTTCCCTTTTTCCCATATTCATTCCTTGTTCTTCTCCTTCTCTTTCTCTTCTCTTGCATGCATGTTTAAGTTGGATTTTCAATGCCTTAATCAGTCATGAGGGATTGCATGCATGATCGAAATAAGAGATTGCACATGTGAGGGAAATTGGGATAAAGCATCAGGGTAGGATACGGAAAGAGGGCATGCATGATGGAAATCATGGGATTGCATGAGGGAAATTGGGATAAAGCATCAGGTTGTTGATAGGGAAAGAGGGCATGCATGATGGAAATAAGGGATTGCAAGTTGATAAGCATAGGATAAATTCATATGAATAAAGATTTGATATATGCATAACTCTTATATGCACATGCATAACTCTTTTATGCACATGCATAACTCTTTTATGCACATGCATAACTCTTTTATATATGCATATGGAAAGAGGGCTTGCATGATGGAAACAAGGGATTGCATGAGGGAAATCCGGAATATAAAGCATGAGGGCGTGATAGGGAAAGAGGAAAATAAAGGATTGCATGAGGGATTTCCCTTTTCTCTTTTCTTCTGTGCTATTCTTATGTTCTTATCTTCTTTCTTTCTTCTCTTTTCTTCTCTGCTCTTCTTTCTCTTACTACTATTATTCTATTCTCTTTCCTCTTTCCTCTTTTCTTTTTTCTTATGTGCTCTTCTCTTCTTTCTTTCTTTCTTCCCTTCTCTTATCTACACTTCTTCTTTCTTCTCTTCTCTTCTCTACTCTTCTTATCTTCAACCCTTCTTCTGTTTGTTGAGAGGAAGAGAAAGAGGAGAGAGATGGACATAAGACTTTCATCTAGAGTGAAGGAGCATACATCACATAGCATCAAGAGAAGTGTGATTCTTACGCTCTGCGTGAGCATTTTGTTGAGGAGAGTATCGAACATTATATTCACAATGAATGCCACACTCAATGTAATAATCATTAAAAAGATTAGAAATATATTCTCCACCATTGTCACTGCGAAGGGTCTTGATCCAAAAACCAGTATGAAGTTCTCCAGCAGTTTTATATTGCTTGAATACTGATAAGGCCTTTGACTTATGTCGCAAGAGAAATGCAATTGTATATCTTGACCAATCGTCAATGAAAGTGATGAAATACCTGTAGAAAGACTTGGATGGAGGAAAAGGTTCACATATATCAGTGTGAATAAGATCCAATAAAGCATGAAAGGGTTTTCGATGAAAAGTTGAAGTAGATGCATGAAAGGGTTTTCGATGATGCTTGATAAGAGCATAATATTCACATAGGCCCATGTGAGGATGAGTGAGCTGGGAGATTCATACCATCCACAAGATCATGATGATTTATAGAAAGTAGTTTGTCAAAATCTAAATGAAGAAAATGATGATGCCATAGCTTGCAGTCCAGATCACCAGGGGCTATAACCACATTAGTAATATCATCATTTAAGGAAAGTTGAAAGAGGTTACCATTTCAAGGAGCAACTGCTAGGGTACGTCCATCTTTTTCAATCCGACACTGTGTGGTCAAAGCCAATAAAGAGACCAAGATCAACAAGTCGTGCATTAGAAAGAAGATTTCTCTGAAGTTCTGGAACATGGAGAACACCTCGCAAGACTCTTGTTGAAGAAGAAGTGCCAAGATATAAATCTCCAATGCCAATGACTTGACAAGCAATGTCATCAACAAGATAAACCAATTTCTTGTGAGGAAGAGCATGATAATTATGTAACCATTGAGATTGATATGTCATATTACTAGTAGCACCAGAATCAACAATAAAAGTGGAACCATCTCAAAAATGAAGTATCCTTTCTGGAGAGACATCAGAATAGATATGATTTGCCTCTTGATGCATATGGGCATCTTGTTGTTGAACAGCATATGCTTGCGTATGTTCGCGATCATAACACCTCTTGTAACACTGAAAGGATGGATGATTTCTGCCACAATATTCACAAGGAGAAGTGGGGTTGCTTAGTGGTAACACCATGTTCCTCATCATATTGCCGAGCCCAACAGTTAGAGATAACATGACCATGCTTATCACAATAAGAACAATGTTTCTCACGATATTTGAGACGAGAAGAATTGCTACCTCTATACAGATGACCACCACATCCATAACTACCACGTCCATATTTGAAGAAAGGATGCTTGCGAGCAACACAAGCTGTCTCTGAATCTACATCATCCATTGTTATCATCACAGATTCATGAGGGTCTTTACGATGCTTGCATCATTGAGCGAACTCAATCAAAGAAATACATGTTTGATCAAAATCAATCTCAATTTTGTTAGAAAGGATGATAACAATATTATCATATAATGGATCTTGGACTGTGTCGAGAAGATAGGTCACCAATTGATTTCATGGAACAGGTGCACCATGTCATGCACCGTTCTTTCACAATCACGATCAAAATTGTAGCAAGATAATAATCACAAATGAACAAGAAGAGAGATTCCAGTATGAATCAGACTGATGAGTCTTTACAATAATTTTAGAGAAGAATCACTCCATGAAGGAGCTCGATACCACCCATCCACTCCCGAGCTATCTGACTCTCTCTCACTCTCACTCTCACTCGCATGAAGATGTTCAAATCAGATGATCAAATGATCAAATCTCAATCACACTCTCACTCTCACTCTCACTCTCAAAATATCTTGATCTTATCTTCTTCTTTGCATTGCCTCGATTCGCGTGTGCTAATTGTCACTTTCGCAGTGCCTCGATATGCATGCCTTCTCTTCACTCACACAACCTCGAGATGCGTGCATTTTCTCTTTCACACAGCCTCGATATGTGTGCGTAGGATTGTGTGTTCTCCTTCTCATGATCTCCTCTTCTTTTATAGCCTTTCACGACTCCCAAAAAGCAGCCAAAAGCCCCCAAAATTGGCCAAAAATAGCTTTTCTCGAAAAGCGTGCATGTGCTTTTTACCATCTTTTAGCGTGCGCTTTTGATAGCAACCGCCCTGTTCGGAGCATCACCACACCTACCTCGTAGATCCAATGGACAAGCTCAATAGCTCATCTCGAAGATCGGACCCTCTTCTTTCCCTTTGCATTTGACCTTTCATGGCTAACTGTTCCATCTTGACCTCCGTCTAATGCCTGCAACTCTTGACATGGAAATCTAGATGCACTTTTAGCTTTTGTTAGCAACTTCTGACCTCCATACAGGCATGCAAATGAGTGAACCACAAATTTTCCACTAGGACAAAGTTTTTCTACTCAACAAGATCTAAAACTCTCTCATACAGAGTTTCTTCAAATTATTTCTCTAACCAACTCAAAATCAAGCTGCAAATCCAGCCGACACCATAATGGACAAAAACCAAAATTTTTCGACCAACACCACCAAACTTTCCCAAAACCTTCAAAACATCAAAACCATCCTTTTTTAACACTATCTGTGATATATATTCCAAAATATTTCATATACAAAATTGGAGCGTCACACACCAGTAGCAGCAAGTTGACTGACGATATTCTTGAATGAGTCAATATGAGTTGTCATAGGAGCTCCAACTTTGTACGGAGTGCTCAAAAGATTATGAAGATAAAGATTCTCTGTGACAGATTTCTTCTCAAAAGTAGAAACGAGATATTCCCATATTGCATGAGAAGGAAGGCCAAATACATCCAGCATAAGATAATCATGTAGAGAAGATAAAATATATTGATGAGCTGCTTTATCACGAGAATGCCAAGCAGTAAAGTCAGATCTCCATTACTCAAAGAGAGGGCCTTGAGTCACAAGAGCATGATTTGGAGCTGAATCAATAGGTTGCAGTGGACAAACGAGATCACTAAGAATAATATCTGAAAGATTATCACCTTCGAGTATCAATAACATCTTTACTTTCCAACTAGGAAAACCGTGTCCTTAAAAGAGAGAAACAGATCGTTGGCCAAAAGGAAAGCCATTGATGATTATACATGTTGCCATCATACTTCAGGAGAATACATTTGTCAGAGCTCACATCAATGATCAAGGATACAATGGTTGCTCTGAAAATATAAAACTCGAGATACCCCAAAAAAGGATAGAATGTAAGATGGGAGTATACTAGAAATAGCATGCATGCCAAGAAAGCACTTTGAGCTGGTTAATCACGAAACCAAAATATTTTTGGAGAAAAGCAGAACTTGTTGATCATGAAACGGAGGTATTTTTGGCAAAAAGCACTACGATCATGCTAATCACAAAACCAATACGTTTATCATGAAGCCACGAGATTCTTGGCAAAAAGCAGTACGAGCGTGCTGATCACAAAACCATGGAAACAAATGACTACCTTGAAAACGAAAAGAAAACATGTGAGAAGCACCTTCGCATATATGAAGTAATGTATCCAAGAAGTAATGATATCAAAGTTAACTAGAAAAAAAACATTGAAAGAAAACATGTTAGCATGTTAACAACATAAAACATTTGGCAAGACCTTTTCTTCCATAGGATGGACTAGCTTATGAAGGTGAAGCTAGTGTTGAATACATGACGAGTAAGTCAAGCAAGATGCTAGCTTATGAGAGAGAAAGAAACATTAGATCGATATTTTCTTTTGCATATCAAGCACATGCACCTACATGATCTTTACCCTATTCTAGATCAAATACAATGGATGGCCTGTAAGCACGCTTGATTAACAAAAGATGAAAGAGAACTTGCTTTCAAAATCATAAGATAATCGAAAGTAACTCCTACCTTCAAAATAACATAAAACATTTAGAAAATCAAAAGTAAATGATAAGATAATCGAAGAAAATCTAGCCTTCAAAATAGCACAAAATATTTTGGAAGCTCCTTTGAATCAATCAACTCATGCTAAAAGTAAAGCTTGATATAGAATAGTTAGCAAGTCTCTTTAACTGAGATTCATGGAAACTTGAAGTTGCAGCTAAACTTGTTAGCAAAACATAATAATACATGTATTGTCATTGCGAATAAAACACCAAGCATATCAATGTAGTGGAGTATAAATAACATAACCTTTTAAGTGGAATATCAAGAACAAATCATTGTACTGAACTATGATGATATCATGGTTCCCAATCTTGTACAACATTGATGGAAGTTGGTCTATCTCTATTCCAACAGGCAAAGAAAAGCTCCAACACATAGATGTATGTCATACTGGTTACTAAAAAACAATCAAGTTTTGTGAGGCACCCGAGTATAGTTATTGACAAAGCTCTTTGGTTGAAGGACGTTCTATGAATGTTGAGTAGCAAAGCACTTACACAAAGAGTCAGCAAGCAATGAACTAAATAAGAAGCTAATCAATAAAGGATGCACTAAATCAACTTTATATATGTCAAGCATCATTGGCTTTTACTTTTGCAAAAGTAGCATGAAACCATAGCACTGAAGCACTAAAATCTTATTTTCACTAATGACCTAATAGAAATAAAAATATGATTTCATATGGTAGATAACCTTTTGTCCAAGTGATTTTCTCACACAACAACACAAAGCAACTATAGACGCGCTTGGTAGACGCGCAAAATAGCAGGCGCGTCTATAGGCGTTGCTCTAGTAGAGAAATTACGGGCGCGTCTATTAGCGCGGCTAAATGCTC
The DNA here is from genome assembly GCF_047967505.1 of Dipteris shenzhenensis. Classification (NCBI taxonomy): domain Eukaryota; kingdom Viridiplantae; phylum Streptophyta; class Polypodiopsida; order Gleicheniales; family Dipteridaceae; genus Dipteris; species Dipteris shenzhenensis. The sequence continues at coordinate 1,224,207 of NC_141619.1, read as the reverse complement.
GTCTATTTGCGCGTCAATCACGGCGTTTATTTGCACGTTAGACCTAAGAAAATACGGGCCCGTAACATCCCGTCTATTAGCGCGTCTATTTGCGCGTGTATTTGCGCGTTTATTTGCGCGTTTACACTGAGACTCAGACGCGCATTTAGACGCGGGGTTGGACGCGATCCAGAGAATACAGAAAGTGAGATTTTGGTGTACATCATTGCTTTTCAAACATTGCCCATGATTACCAAAGCACATAATTTTTTGCAAGCCCACATATACAAGAATTAAGGGAAATGAGGAGAATGAGACAATATGTAAAATAGTTTTGCCAATATCAATTGTGGGGCTACGGTTCAATCTCATCCTCAATGAGATCAACCCTTGCCAAACTATCTACTTCAAAATCCAAACAAGTGTTTAGATCTACAAATACATTCAACCCACTACTACTTGTGCCACTCATGTGCTCATCGAAATCAAGATCTCCAATGGTAGGCTCGTTCTCACGGGTAATGCCGGCCTCAATATCTATATCTCCTATCTCATGATCATCCTCCTCTATTGTATCACGGTCATCATCACGTCCATGGGCATGATCATCCTCCATACGCTCCATATTAGTAAATGTACTATACATCACTTTGGAACGTGGCATAATAGGTATGACATGCCACCACCTATTATTATCCACCATTGGTTGATAGACAACCTAATTCAAACACAAATACAATCATGTTACTTTTCTTGCATCAAATATTTAAAAGCGAGTATTTTTATGTGTGTGCACAGTACCTGTTCACATTGTTGCGGTAGTATTAGTGTGTCCTTCCTACTTTGCCAAAACTTTGTGGAGTCAATAGTTACAAAGCCACTTGCATGGCGTTTGATTCCCGGGGGATTCAGAGGAGGAAACTTATGATATCACGTGAGTGTACAATAGGGGGGTTTTTTGAAATGAGGCATAAGCTTATAAATTAGGGGTGGGGGCTCTTTTTATTTTTTCCCAATATTGAATTTAAGTTAGGGAGCCATGCCATATTTAAGAGGGGGGGACATAGTATAGGCTACCTTGGGTAACTAGTCCAAACAAGTTTGGTTTTGTGTATGGTTTTAAATAGTCATAGGGAAAGTAATCTAAATTTGCTTATTGTGTAGTCTAAATACTTGAGAAAGAACGTAGATTTAAGGAAAGGGGGGGACATAATAGAATTTTGGTGGTATCTTATAAGCTTAAATAGGGGTGTTTTATCATCCTACGTGGATCTTAAATAGGGGGTTTTCTTGAAGTTCATGCACGCAGGTGACATCCCCCTGTAATGAAGAGTGAATCCCCCGGGGTTTGATTGTTGCATTAGGGCCTCTTTCCACCACGTCCTTAAACCACTTTACATCCAAAACATACACAAAGAAGCGTTGAAAGTCAAGCATAATGATATCTTGGATTATGCCACAATAATCATCCATGACTCCATTGGCTCCCTCAAAGCTAGCAATGACGCCACAATCTTGTGTGTTTCTCTTATCATCAATCCATTGTGTTCGAAAATGCTTACCCTCACACCATATAGCATTGAACATAGTGCACTACACCAAGAAAAAATCAATTAAATAAGCAATCTAAATTATAAAAACCTCCTAACTTATGCATAACATTCTATATACCGACCTTGCTCATGCATCCCCTAGCATACTCCCATTCTTCCATTGTGATATGCATCCCCTCGTCTTTCTCTACTTTCTCCATTTCATCAAGTAGCCAATCCACATGAATATCCTTTGGAAGTGCTCTTAGACGCTGAGGGTATGGCACACGAGATCCGTGGTGTGTACGAAAGAGGGCCCTTTCTTCTTGTCTTCGTGCCTTTGCATCCTCCTATCTTGTCACCCATCTTTTCATCACATCACTATTAAGCACGCAAAAGAGGTTGATACTATTACGCAACTCCGTGTCTATTACTTTGTTGCGTCCTCTTCCTTGAGGCACAATAGAGGTCATCCTTAGGTCTTCATCATCTCTCCATAGTCGTGGGAGAGAGCTATCCACATCAACAAGAAACTCAGAAATATATACAAGTGACTCTTGTACCAACCAACCCTCGGCCATGCTACCTTCGGGTCTTGCATTTTGTCTCATGAAGCCCTTCAAGGTCTTCATAAAGCGCTCGAGGAAGAACAACCATCGTGCATGTATAGTACCGCATATAGCAATCTCATCCACCAAATGCACTATGAGATGTAGTTGGCTTGTGAGAATAGAACGTGGAAATGTCTCCTCCACTAAACAAACCGCCTCCACTGACATAACTCGAGCATTCTCAAGCGTGGTGGGATCTATTTCCTTTGAGCTCACATACCTCACAAGCTCGCCCATCTTGTAAATACAACCTTTCACGTCCTTTGATGCACTACGTGAAATGCTAGTAGGTAGTATGAACTGAACCCGCGAGGAGGTGGTTGATTAGTTGCTTATAGCTATTCACTCACAAAATGCAATCGTTGACACATGCATGGATGCGCTTGTAATCTAATCCTCCAAGAGAGGTCACATGTTGCCTTGCCATATCTCTTGAGGTCGGTAATTTATTCTCCCTTGGAAGCATTTTACACAATAGCCTGCACGTGAAGACCATAAATGAGGAAAAGCATTCGAGTAATTGACCCACGTGCATAATTCATCATGTTTGCAAAATCGACTTTAAATTAAAGCTTACTTGAGTAATGCATTCAAACTTGCATTGATCCATCCATAGATGGCTTGCAAATTTAGTAACTCAAGGGAGGCACGTAGAACAGAGAATGTGCACCCCTCAAACAGTGGAGTCGATGCTGCGGTAAAAAGATCATCCTGCTCCATGCTATTATCCCTCCCTTGATGGACATATAAATCCCGCACCATATCATCAAACACCTCCTCCTCCATGGCTTCATGAGGTAATGGTGGAGGGCTACTATCACCATCACTCCATGCATCCGTAATGGTCCCTCCTGAAGATCCCACCTCATATCGCCGACGCTTCGCCTCCTCACGACGGGCATAGGGTAACATGTGCGGGTGTGGCACTGCATCCTGTATCAAATTAAAACGGGATCATTATAACTCAAACATATGAACATCCATAGGTATCTCAATCAACCTTAACTTACAAATCCTTACCCTGTTTACGGTCACATCCCATTCTCCATACTTTGAGATATGATTGAGCGTAATCCTGCATGCACGATACATGTTTCCTCGACATCGATCACACAGACATTTGATTTTTTGCTCCAACCACATTTCGTGATGGTGGATACGGAGGGATTCATCCTCACTGGAGCTGCTTGTTGAAGATGGAGACATCCTACAAACAAACAACCCACCAAATTTGCTCTTCTTCAAATGCTTAACTAAAAAACTCTGTGTCGCGTCTAAATGCCCGTCTATCGTCGCATCTACTGTCGCGTCTACCTGCGCGTCTAAATGCCCGTCTACTCTGTGTATTTAAACGCACCTGTAGATGCACTAATAGACGCGCCTATAGATGCGCTTACTTTGTGTATTCAGACGCGACTATAGATGCGCTAATAGACGCGACTATACCCGCGACTTTTAAACCTGCTTATCGGCGCGCCGCTCGCTTTGCTTTTCTTTTAACTACTTAAACTTCGCGAGCGGCTTTCTTCCTTCATTATTAGCAGTTCTATAGATTCGAAGCTTAAGAGAGAGCCTCCCATACACACACAGTTCCAAGCTTTCACTCAAGACAAAGGGACCATACCTACACAGCTTGCTTCCAAGCCTAAAGAAGAGGAGGAGTACGAACAAGGAGAAGAGGAGGAGAAGAAACAAGTTTGGAAAAGAAAGATCCTTCCATACCTTTTTCCAAGTAAGTCCTTTTGAAGTTGTTCTTGCTTGCTCTTTCCAGTTTTGTACTTTTCGCATCCACGAAACGCAGCATCTAGGTATGAGCGACACGTTCTTTTGTCAGGCAAAACGTCCTTTTCCACTTTTGAGTATTCTCGACTGTTGGAGCGCGTGTATACAGGCGTCTGAGGGTGTGTCTAAACGTGCGTCTACAGGCGCATCTATTTGCGCGTCTGGCTTGCTACGGACACGCACAAACGCGGATATAGACGCTCAAATAGACGATCTGTTAAACGGAAGTTTAAACAAATTGTTAGACGCGCTTTTAGACGCGCTATTAGACGGATGTTTGGACGGGCTGTTAAACGCGCTTTTTAACGCACTGTTAAACGGATGTTTTGATGGTCTGTTAGACGCTGTGATAGATGCGCTTTTACTTGAACTGTTAAATGCTCTGTTAGACGCGTTTATAGACGCGAAGATTAGACGGGTCTATAGACGCGCTCTGACAGAGCCTCTTTTTTTTTCCCCCCCCTTTCTTCTCAGCTCCCAAAGCAATAGATTTGTTTATTCTTTTCCAATTTAACATGTGGGGAGGAAGTGCTTCTAGCTCACCTGATCCACGTGAATCGATATGGAAGGATTTATATAATATTTTAGGGCACCCTCCTAGTCCTGCGGAGTTATACGGGTACACATGACGGGTACCCTTAACACTCCCCAAGAGTCGGCAGTACAGACTCCGAGCCACCCCACACCGCCTGAGATCACCCCAGCGGAGTCTGCATAGTTGTCTTATGCCCCATCTTATGCCCCTTCCCCCGTACCATCTTATGCCCCTTCCCCCATGCCGTCTTATGTCCCTTCTGCCATCCCATCTTATGCCCCTTCCCCCATGCCTTCAGGATGTCCTTCTGCCTCAGCGAGCTGTCGACGTACTCCCCAGCCGTCGAGACTCGGTTCTCCAGCTACGAGTGGTCAGCGTAGTCCCACACAGTCCCCAGCTACGAGTGGCCAGCGTACGAGCTCGACACGACAGGGTGGCAGGCGTAGTAGTAGGGAGAGCGGTGGCGGATGCATGGCACAGTGCTTTGGGCCATGTGGCAGTGAGGCCGAGGATGATGATTCCGATGATTTAGACGTGCCTCTGGGTGATGGTACGATTTATTATGACATCACCCAGACAGGAGGCATCTTGATGGATGCGCGGGGGAAGGATGTAATGGCCTTCATGCGCTCTGTAATTGCTAACAATTACAGAGATTGCTTTATCCACTATAAAGACCACCCAAAGAGGTTGGCTGATGAGACCCTCGCTACTGTTCGCTCTAGGTATCCTAACCCCCCAATCGCCAGTTCACAGATAAATGGGCCAAGTCAAAGATTGTTACGATACTTAGCAATAAAAGATCTTCCCTTAAGAGGCAGGCACTAGTGGAGCTTGCCAGACTTGAGGCAGGTCAACCTCCAAGGGGCCCACCCCACACCGCTCAGAAGCGTGAGTGGAATAAGGCAATGAAGTCAGTGAGGGAGGAGCCCAGTCTGCAGCACGTGGAGGCACGGAGGATCCAAATGGAGGAGTATGGGAGCGCGCATTTTGGAGCAGGGGGTGTTGAATCATGGGAGGCCCAATTTGTAAGTATCGATCTCAAATTATATTGCTTATGTAGTTTATTAGGAGGTTGGTTGTTTCTTTGTACTAATCCCTCCACAAAGTGTATCGCGGTCATGCAGCTTGAGATCGTGGGCAGATACCCTACTCCAGTGGAGACAGCCTACCACCGCCACCATCGCAGAGGAGATACATGGAGGCACTTCTATGATGATGGGTTGATTACTGAGGAGCAGTATACCCGAGCGACTGGACATGCCCCCCAGGTATTTGAAAGTAATTAAATAATGCCAAAATTATAAGTAAAGATTTGATTTTTCATACATTGATATATGTTGTCCCTTGTTTACAGGGCGCCCCTGCACAAGACGACGAGGAAGACGAGGAAGGAGTGCAGAAGGGAGCACAGAAGGCAGCGCATCAGGGAGCGTGGAAGGCAGCGAGGATTAGTCGTAGAAGTAGTGCTACTATTCTTTTTTGTACTTAAAGCCATTGGCTTGGCTTCGTGCCTCTTGTATATAGACTCCTCTTATTTTTTGTACTTGAAGCCACATGACATGGCTTAGCTTCTTTATTTTTTGTACTTGGAGCCACATGACGTGGCTTAGCTTCGTGCTATATGTATATACAAGCACTTTTTGAGCTTTCAATTTTATTGCGTTTTGGAGTTGTAATATTTTATTTGGAATTGTAATTAAAATGAGGTTGGCTGTAAGAATTGAATTACAGAATGTAGATATGGGATTCTTGTAACTATATAGCATACACAACATACACAGTATTCTGTAAAAAAAAAAAAAAAAAAAAAGGCGTGTCTATCAGCGCGTTTACAAGCGCGTTTATATTCGCGTCTGTCTGTTCGATATGCGTCTATACGTGCGTCTATCAAAGCGTTTATTTGCATGTCTATTTATGCGTGTATGAGCGTGTCTATACGCGCATAAGTCTGATATATAGACGCGGGTCTCCTGACGCACAAATAGACGCGCAAATAGATGCGCCCGTAAGTTTTTTATTTAGTTCATGAAATGCGTCTGTGCGCGCATCTATGGGTGCTTTGTCTTGTTGTGCGACCTCAAGCCTTAACCTTACCCCTACACTTGTCGATCCTCTTCTTTTTGTAGATGAGCCCAACATCTACAATGAAGAGCCCATTGATAAAGAAGTTGAGGAGCAGGAAGTTGCGTTGGCACTTGAAGTGCTCCAGAGACCTGAATCCCCTTTTACTTCTGAAACTCCATCTACCTTGGGCACCAACTCTGTTGACCCCACAACAGTGATATGGTTTCTTGCTCTCCTTCTTGTCGATGGAGAATAATACCTCTTTCTCCATGACACTGAGGTTATGTTTGGTCTCTAGGAGGACAAAACTCTTGGTGTCTTGTGTGGATATGAGGTGGACATGACTATGCAAGAACCTGGGTTTTTGGGAGGAGACGATTCAATAGAAGAGGTTCTTGCTTTCACACTAGACATAATCAAAGATGCAGACAAATTGATCTACTCCGACCTATGTGATGTGCCAGAAGAAGCCTCCACATCTCCTCCAGACAGCAAGAGTCCCCTCCATCCATCCTCGTTAACAAAGAGGAAGGGATCAAGCATGATGACTCCATAGTGGTAAGAAACTATGAGCTTTGAATTTCTTCTCTCTTGGAATAATTTTGCTTTATCAACATTCTAATGTAATGTTGGATTGTTGCAAGAGGCATTTGAGGTCGACCTCTTATCATCTCCCAATGCCTTGTTTATAGTAGCTTCAGTCGAGATCACTCACTGGCACATTACCTTGGCCAAGTAGAAGGGTCCTTTATGGTTATCCACAAAATGTTTTTGCCACAAGGCACTGAGGACTTCTTGAAGTGCAAGGCCTTCTCATGAGTGATTGATCATGTTGACATCAATCGGAATGCTGACAAGGTCATTTTGGTCAACTGCATGGCTGCCCTCAATGCGTTTAGAACCAATTTTCAAGCTATGGCATTGATGGTAGCATCCATGTCCTTGGCCAACAGCAACAACAATAACCTTGACACTCTATCGACTAGGTTTAGAGCTAGGAGTCTATTTAGGAATTTAAAGCCCGATGTTCTCAATGTTTTAAAGAAGAGAGAAAGGCTGTGAAGCCTTATTGTATATAACTTTTATTTTATGTGAATACAGATATACTTTTTCTACAGTGTCCCATTTTGAGTTCTTTTACAAAATTTGTTTTATGTTGTCATTGTATTCTGTAACTTTAGCCTTCAAAACTATACAAAGCATTTTGAAAGCTTCTTTGAATCAATCAGCTCATGCTAAAAGTAAAGCTTCATGAAAACTTGAAGCTGCAACTAAACTTATTGCCAGAACATAATAATACATGTATTATCATTGAGAATAAAATATCAAGCATATGAATAATACACAAAGACTCAGGAAGTGATGCACTAAATAAGAAGCTCGTCAGTAAAGTATGCACTAAATAAAAACTAGCTTAATAGATGTGAAGCATCATTGGATTTTACTTTTGTAAAAGTAGCAAGAAACCACAATTGCTGAAGCACTAAACTCTTGTTTTCACAAATGACCTAATAGAAAGCAAAAACTGCTTTCATATGGTGGAATAATAAAGCATGCTAGCTTTTCATAAAATCATTGCCCTATATTCAAATAGGGTGCGCGATGTGCTTTTCTTTAGCTTATCAGATTTAAAAGCTGTCAAAAATAGGAGATTCCCAAACTCATCCAGCCAAAATCAGTAGCTTTATAGATAACCTTTTGTCCAAGTGATTTTCCCAATCAACTTTTTGGTCTATTAAACGTATACAATTATCACTATAAAAGCATGTAGATTGGACTGCCTTAATCTTAATGACAAGATTAAGACTCTACTTGGCATTGATTTGATAAGATCTTCATCTCTAAAGATTGACTATGCTTGCAACAACGATCCTGTGCTCTTGGTCCTCGCGGATATGATTGGTAGGCATTGGGACCCCTCTTCATCTAAATTTTTGTGGATTCATGAAGCTTAAGAAGTTTGCTTTCTGTGATTGAGCCTCTTATTGCTCTGGATCTAGGAACATGAAAGCATGATATGCTAGTGTGTTAAGATCTAAGGGAAGATGAATACTGAGTGCAAGATGATGTGATCAATTGGTGGAGACTGAAAGCCAGAGAGCGATGCTGTATCAGGAAGCTCCTTATCATTAAGTCTAAGTTTCATTGCTTTTGCTTTTGCTTCAAATATTGTTGATTCTATAAAAAACATTTTCCATCCTCATGTCCTAAGATCAAGTCCTCTCTGGTTATGGGTGTTCATCTTCCTGTCCAAACACTCTTCTACCAATTTATTGACAACAGGTAGCAAAAAGAAATAACCATAACCTTTTTACCTAAAATTTGAATATAGTAATACACCCATTCAAAATAACTGGCGCATACTCTTTCAACAAGCCATCGTGGGCCGTTTTCATCAATTATGATCACAACACCGATTTGCGATGCATCTTTGATAACTTCTGCATATCAGTTCAAAACCTAGCGATCAAGTAGGCGAAACTATCAGAAAGAATATTTTATGAATGATTATGTTGTCAGATTGATGAAAATCGTGTTTCTTTCTTCTCACAGTCACGCTAGACCGTAGCTAGGCTCTAATACTAGGCTAAGTTAGGGTGAGCTATATATAGCTCTAATAAGTATATCATCAGGCATGGATTCATGAGATGGGGATTTGTGGCATGCAACTATATCATCCACCTGATTGTTCATACTTTTAGGAATTTGTTTGCCTAAAGTGGCTATAACTCTCTCAACTCCTAGCCCCTTGAATTTTCCAATTTGTTTGTTGGCATCACCTTATAAGTTCTTTTGCATTCTTGTGCCCGAGCTTGAGTACTCATCATGATAAAAGTTGCATTTCCACTTCTTATTAGGCAACATCATAAAATCATCTTGAGCCTTTGTTGGGTTTCTTCCTTGTTTCTCTGGGGCCATGCTCGCAATCCCAGGTTTATATAAGATTAACAACGCCACACAGTGTAGCTAAACATCGCTCGGTGTAATCAATATACCAAGTGGTGTATGGGTACACCGCTCGATATACTTAACACCACGTGGTATAATACCTTATTGCAAGGTGTTATCTCGGTATACCATTTGGTATATTGATTTACCACATGGTAACCTACTGCTGTTGTAGTCGGTCCTGATTAAAATTTGCTATTGGAGTATTTTGAAATGCCCCTATGGTTAATTAAAAAACGTTCAAAATGTTTTAATACTACGTTTTAAAACACAATCTTTAATATTGCCGCAAATCCCTAAGGATGTAGCTATAGAAGATAGTAGAAAGCATGCAAATCAATTAGAGAGAAACCAAGGTGTAGCTCACAGCAAGGATGAGAATGTGCATTATTAGAAAGAGAAGGTTCAATAGTAGTATTGGAAAGAGAAGGCTCAATAGTCATGGGAAAATAAGCACGATGCCCTATAGTTAAATTACAATACAAATATGTAGGAGCATGTCATGGCTCTTGAAAAGTTTAAGAGGCAATCCTCCATCCTTTTTTATAACCAAAGTACTTTGATGGCCTTGAGTGCGAGGCCTACACTAAAGTTACTCAAGAATTTCATGAGGTTTGACTATAGCTGTAGAATGTGATGGGATTATTATTGTTCATGATAACCAATTGAAGGATATGAAGGAGAACATTTGCAATATTGAGATGAGGCGAAGGAATCAAAAACCAACTTGCTCATGTACAAGGTGAGTCTATGATATTGATAGCCACAATAGTTAAAGCAGAGGAATATCCTCTTACGATGTGGCAGGGTCATACATGCACACTTTATCATGGGAATATTATAGATGAGTGCATGATCTAATGGCCCCAATCTAGTCATCTTACGCATGGTGTGCTTTGGGATGTTTGGGCATGGAGCCTCTCTCTGTAAAGATTATCATATACCAATGCTCAAGACATGAAGAGACCAATTCTGCCTACCTTCTAGAACTATCTATTTAGACAGAGTAAAGATGCAACATAAATTGGCCACCACAAAGAGAAAGGCTCTCTTTTATGAAGAGAAGATACTGCACCATGAAGAAAGAAAGGATAAGCCCCTATGACATCCCTATTTTATGACGTCCCTATTTGATGAAGGGAAGATACAACCCTTGAATGAAAGAAATAAGAAACACATTGATGAAGGGAGGAGCCCATCAGCAAAGAAGGAGACCCTATTTGATGAAGGGAAGATCTAACCTCTTGATGAAAGAAGAAGCCCATTGATGAAGGATTCTTCCTATTAGCTCGTGGAGCATTTTGCTCCCTTTCTGATGATTTTATAGCACTTTTTGAGATGTATATATTTTATTTACATTATTTTAAATGAGACCACTCTACCAGATTTCTTATATTTTAAAGGTCTTTTGGATCTTTTTTGGCCATTGTTTGACTTTTGTGCACTTTTGAGCACTTTTCTAGCACTGTTTGACTAGTATTTAGTACTATTTGACTAGTATTTAGCACTATTTGACCAGTATTTAGCACTATTTGACCATATTAAGCTTTGTTGGATAAGTGTAGCTACAATGAGCATGGTGGTTTTAGCAATAACTTTAGCATTAATTTAAAACATGTCGTTCTAGCCACCACTAGCATGGTCTCAAACATTTATTTTCAATACGTTGTTCCAACATCTAGGCTGGCTTTAAACATTAATTTTGAACATTTATTATAGTTAAAAGCATCATTTTGTTTTTAAGGGTATTGAAAAGATAATTTAGAGCTTAGGCCTATAGTTATACCCCTCGTTACAAACCTTGTGTTAGTTATCTTGGAAACATCTCTCATCCCTCTAGTTATTATCATTGCCATGGTTTGGTTACCACTAACAATGCATGCGAGAATTTAATTATGTATATTGCACACATGCTCAGGGGAGTCATTGCGCACAAACACTACATATCATGCGGGTTCAAGTCCTATTTGTAAAACTAATTTTCTATAAATTTATCTGGAATTAAAATACTCTTTTTGTATTGAATTTGTGAATAACCCGTTTATATGATTCCCTTGTGTAAGTGAAAAATGTGTAAAAATGGATTTAAAAAACTTCTTCTATGGAACCCATGTGCTATGCCACAACACAATGCATTTATAGATGTGCAAATGTGACGCTCCAATTTTGTATCTGAAATATTTTGGAATATATATCATAGATAGTGTTCAAAAAGGATGGTTTTGATGTTTTGAAGGTTTTGGTCAAAAAATTTTGGTTTTTGTCCATTATGGTGTCAGCTGGATTTTGCAGCTTGATTTTGAGTTGGTTAGAGAAATAATTTGAAGAAACTCTCTATGGGAGAGTTTTAGATCTTATTGAGTAGAAAAACTTTGTCCTAGTGAAAAATTTGTGGTTCACTCATTTGCATGCTTGTATGGAGGTCAAAAGTTGCTAACAAAGTGGTTTTGAGCTAAAAGTGCATCTAGATTTCCATGTCGAGTTGGCATTAAACGAAGGTCGAGATGGAAGAGTTAGCCATGAAAGAAAGAGTGTCTTGAGATTTAGGCGATTGCTGATGACACGTTTCTGAATCTTGATCTTAGGCTTGACGATAAACGATAAGCGGACTCGAACCGCTGACATCCGCCACAAATGAGTCTCTGTCTTCTACCGAATATCTAGTTGGTCGCCACGTCGATATTGCAAATATGCAGGGTAAATATCAATTCCATCACAAATTTTATTTTCTCGAAAGGAACACAGAGCACAGAGATAGATAACCAATAATACGAAACTCCCAATAGGAAGAAAAATCCTCGGAGTGTCCGTGTTCCCGAAGGCACTCCTATCTGCAAATTTCTTGTATGTGTACCCTTGATGCAAAGGGAAAGAAGAGGATACGATCTTCTAGATGTGCTATTGATCTTGTCCATTGTATGTACGAGGCAGGCGTGGTGATGCTCCGAACAGGGCCGTTTTCATGCCATTTTCATTCAAGAATATCATCAGTCAACTTACTGCTACTGGTGCACCTGTTCCATGAAATCAATTGGTGACATATCTTCTCGACACAGTCCAGGATCCATTATATGATAATATTATTACCATCCTTTCTAACAAAACTGAGATTGATTTTGATCAAACATGTATTTCTTTGATTGAGTACGCTCAACGATGCGAGCGTCGTTGTGACGCTCCAATTTTGTATATGAAATATTTTGGAATATATATCACAGATAGTGTTCAGAAAGGATGGTTTTGATGTTTTGAAGGTTTTGGGAAAGTTTGGTGTTGGTCGAAAATTTTTGGTTTTTGTCCATTACGGTGTTGGCTGATTTTGCGGCTTGATTTTGAGTTGGTTGGAGAAATAATTTGAAGAAACTCTGTATGAGAGAGTTTTAGATCTTGTTGAGTAGAAAAACTTTGTCCTAGTGAAAACTTTGTGGTTCACTCATTTGCATGTCTGTATGGAGGTCAGAAGTTGCTAACAAAGTGGTTTTGAGCTAAAAGTGCATCTAGATTTCCGTGTCGAGTTGCAGGCATTAGACGGAGGTTAAGATGGAAGAGTCAGCCATGAAAGGTGAAATGCAAAGGGAAAGAAGAGGGTCCGATCTTCGAGATGAGCTATTGAGCTTGTCCATTGGATCTAGGAGGCAGGTATGGTGATGCTCCGAACATACAATCCAATGCACGTATATCAAGGCTGAGCAAAAGAGAAGAGAAGGCATGCATCTCGAGGTTGCTCGAGTGAAGAGAAGGCATGCATATCGAGGTGCTTTGAAAGTGACAATAGCGCATGCAAATCGAGGCAGCGCAAAGAAGAAGATAAGATCAAGATATTTTGAGAGTGAGAGTGAGAGTGTGATTGAGATTTGATCATTTGATCATCTGATTTGAACATCTTCATGCAGGTGAGAGTGAGAGTGAGATAGCTCGAGGGTGGACGGGTGGTATCAAGCTCCTTCATGGAGTGATTCTTCTCCAAAATTATTGTAAAGACTCATCAGTTTGATTCATACTACAATTTCTCTTCTTGTTCATTCGTGATTATTATCTTGCTACAATTTCGATCGTGATTGTGTGCGTGATAAGTGGTATCAGAGCCCGGTTTCAATGGTAGACAATGAGGCAATTATGAAGAAACTAGAAGAACAAGATTCATTGATTCGAATGCCAACCATGGAATTAAATATATTGTCCAAAGGAAAAGGCATAGCGGATGATGGAGCTAGTGGTGGTGCTGCTGGTAGAAATTTAGAAGATGAAGAGGTCTATGTCGAGCTTGGTGCGGGGGTACCGAGCCGAAGGAGACAAAGAGGTGAGGAAGATGTTGCCGAATCTGCTCTTTTGCAAGTTTTTAAGAAAGTGAAACTCTCTGAATTTGATGGTGAGAAGAAGACTGAGGAAGATTTGGAAGCGTGGCTCGAAGAACTTGAAGATTTCTTTGCTCTACGAGAGTTTGATGAAGCGGGAAAGGCTAAGATTGTGGCACTACAGTTACGTGGAGTTGCAAAACTATGGTGGAAGTCGCATGTGCAAATCCGACAACGTTAAGATCAACCCATCACATGGGCTGAATTCAGAACTGTAGCTAAAAAGAGGTATTATTCTCCACATTATTATATGGAAAAGAAGATGGAGTTCTATAATTTTAAGCAAGTACAAGAGGGAAAACATAATCTCTCTGTGGATGAGTAGAAAGAGAAGTTCCCGCGATTACATAAGTACGCACCTGAGGTCACAGGTGAAGCTCTTACTCACAAATTTGTGGAAGGGCTTAAGGAAGATCTTTTATATATGATGAAAGGAAGAGGATCAAGTGATTTCTTGGATGTTGTGGCTAAGGCCGAAAACTTTGAAAAGATGGAAGAATATAGCCTAAGAAAGATAGCAAAATCAAAGTTCATTCCAACAGGTCATCGTTTTCAAGGGTCATAAGGTTCAGGTATGCCTCAACAAAAACCCGATTATTCGAATATGCTTAGATTTCAAGAGAGGAGTAGCTAACCTGGGTACAACCAAGTGGGAAGGCCAAACTTTAATAACTGAAATCAGATTCAAAATCAAAATCAAAGAAATAAAGGAGTTTCAAATCAGAAAATGCACCTTGGAAAAGTGATCCAGAGTTTATTAAATGGGCAAGAAGATTGGGATTATGTTTCCGATGTGGTGAGCAAGGTCACCGAACATTTGAGTGCCTGAATAAAGCAAAATTTAATTTTATGAAAGGACCAATGATAGGAGCAAAGACGAATCAGATGAATCCAACCATCGACGAAGCGGGGGACAAAGGTAAGTGCTTGGAACCTATGAGATGTATGGTATCTTCCACAACTCATATGCATGCATCTGTGATTAAAGTGATGGGGAAATTTGGGAATCAAAACATAAGTTTTCTTATTGACTCCGGTAGCACTCATTGTTTTATTTCCCTGAAATTCCTCAAGACTCTAAATGTAGAAATTAAGGATCAAGTCAGAAGACCAGTCCAACTTGCTAATGGAAAATTACATTATACTCAAGGGCTTCTAGAAAATCTTTCCTTCAGTTTAGCACAGAGGAAGAGTAAGGGAGATTTTTATGTTATTGAGATGGGGAAGTGTGACGCTATTATTGAAATGGATTGGTTAAATGTAAGCAAAGTAGTTATTGATTGTGGAGAAAGGACCATTAGTTTTCTTAATGAAGATGGCAAAGATAAAATTATTATAGGAGAAGAAAGAGATAGTAAAGCTTCTCTCATATCAGCCATGAAATTGCTGCAAGGAGTAAGACAGGGCTGTGACACATTCCTCGTCTTTGCTAATAAGTTAAAGGAGGGAAGTGAAGATGAGACAGTACCACACTATGTTACAAAACTCCTTGAAGAATTTTCTGATGTGTTTCCTGATGATTTACCTAGGATGCCACCACCTAGACATCTTGACCATGCTATAGAGTTAGAACCAGGCACAAGTCCTTATTGTCGGGCTCCCTATAGATTTAAATGTGGATGAACTAAAGGAATTAAAGCTTCAACTGGATGACTTGTTAAAGAAAGGGTTTATAAAGCCTAGCGTTTCTCCTTAGGGTGCTCCAGTCTTATTTCAAAAGAAAAAGGATGGAACTTATAGGCTTTGCATTGACTATAGAGGATTGAATCGGCATACTATAAAGAATAAGTACCCTCTACCTCACATTGATGAATTGTTGACTCAATTGAATGGTGCCATAGTGTTCTCTAAAATTGATTTGCGATCTAGTTACCATCAGATTCGTATTAAGGAGGAGGACATTCCCAAAACTACTTTTAGAACTCGCTATGGCCATTATGAATTTACTGTGCTTGCTTTTGGCTTGACCAATGCACCCGCTACCTTCATGGGTCTAATGAATGATGACTTCATTTTGGTTTTTTTGGATGACATTTTTGTATATTCCAAGAATGGGGAACAACATGAACAACATCTAAGGAAAACACTTGAAAAGTTACAGGAGCATAAACTTTATGGGAAAAAGAGAAAATGTTTCTTTGCTAAAGACAATCTTGTGTATTTGGGTCGTGTGATTTCAAAAGATGGTATTCATATTGATCCTGACAAAGCAAGGCTTATTTCAGAGTGGCCTAGACCGAAAAATGTAAGGGAGGTAAGAGGCTTTATTGGCTTAGCACAATATGAGAGAAAACATATCAAAGATTTCTCAAAAATAGCCTCTTCACTTACTGATTTAACAAAACTTGACAAGCAGTTTATGTGGATGGAGAAGTGTCAACAAGCTTTTGATACTATAAAAGACAAAGTGGCTGAAAATTGTATTCTCAAGATACTCGAGATGGGTAAACCTTTTGTAGTGACATGTGATGCTAGTGGTACCCAACTTGGATGTGTACTTTCTCAAGATGGTTGTGTAGTGGAATATGAGTCTCGAAAATTAAGGAAGCATGAAGAGAACTATCCCACGCATGATCTCGAATTGGCCACCATTGTTCATGCATTGAAACATTGGAGACACTTTCTACTTGGTGTAAAGTTCGAACTTCGAATGGATCATGAAAGTTTGAAGTACCTCTTCACTCAACCATTATTGAATAATAGGCAAAAAGGATGGATGAATCTTCTTTCCAAGTATGACTTTGAGATTAAGTACATTGAGGGAAAGGAGAATATGGTGGTTGAAAGACCGTATTAGATAATTCGGGAAAAACCCAATTCCCAGAATGGCAGTTTTGGAAAAAATTGTAGCTCCCCTCAATGAAAACATAGGAGAAATATGTGAAAATAGACTAGATAGCCATTCATGAAGTGTGAAATATCAACTACATTCTCAAATAATAAATAGAATATCAGTGTCTAAACTACGTTATCATCAACAAAATAATAAACTTTGAAACCCATTTGAGTTAGATTCATCTCGTGAGCCATAGTGATGTTCAAAAACACCTTCATAATTCTAGAATTTCCATTGATATTGAGACTCGCTTTTGTTGTGAGCATTCTCATTTGAAAATCTCCAAAACACCGTTTACAAAATGTAGAGTGTAATTAATGTAGTTGATGGAAAATCAAGATATGTAGTTGAGGAGAATGAATGCAAGATATGTAGTTGATGGAAAATCAATGGGCAATGACAAGCATTTGATGTAATTTAGGTGGCAATGACAATCATTTATTGTGCACTTTCAATTTTTGCACTAACTATCATTATTGTAAAATGATAACTTTACATGTCATGTTGATTACTCATTGCAAAGTAAAAAAGTACACTTTAGGATGGAAACATAACAACTTGTTGATACGCCATTGAAATCCCTAAAATAAATCATGATTCCAAAGAAACTCTCAACCACTAGCGGAGAATGGCAGTAGGATAATGGCAAAAGTGCCAATGCACATGTGAGTTTAGGATTCCTTGTGCATGTTTTCAGGTCATGATATGAGATTGGCACCACTACCATTCTCCACTGGTGGCATTCTCCACAGAGATTGGCACATGGGAGTTTAGGCTTCTCAATGACATTTCATAGGGCCTAATAAGAGATTGACCACTGCCATTCTTCACTTGTACAAATGTTTACCCTACTATTCTAGGAGGGGTATTCCAGTGATCATAGGAGAGTGGTGTCCGATTCCAATCGACATGTGAGTTTGACGATCTCAGAGACTGACACAATTCCATATGATCTCTACACAACGGAGACAGTGATCACTACATAAAAGAATGCACATGTGAGTTTAGGATTCCTTGTGCACCACTGCCATTCTCCACTGGTGGCATTCTATAATGGCAAAACTGCCAATCCACATGAGTTTATGATTCCTTGTGCTTGTTTTCAGGTCATGGTATGAGATTGGCACCACTACCATTCTCCACTGTTGGCATTCTCCACAGAGATTAACACCATTCCATATGATCTCTACACAGCGGAGACAGTGACCACTACATAGAAGAATGCACATGTGAGTTTAGGCTTCTCAATGCCATTTCTTAGGGCCTAATAAGAGATTGGAACCACTACCATTCTCTTGTACAAATGTTTACCCTATTATTCTAGGAGGGGTATTCCAATGATCATAGGCGAGTGGTGTCCGATTCCAATCCACATGTGAGTCTGATGATCTCAGTATAGTTATGTAGGTGCCACCATGAGTTTGGCATCACTGCCATTCTCCACTAGTGGTTGTCTAGACAAACTAAACCTATAGATTGACATTCCAAGGCCTAATAAGAGATGGACACAATTCCATATGATCTCTACACAGCGGAGACAGTGATCACTACATAGAAGAATAAGCATGTGAGTTTAGGCTTGTCAATGCCATTTCTTAGGGCCTAATAAGAGATTGATACCACTGCCATTCTCCACTTGTACAAATGTTCACCCTACTATTCTAGGAGGGGTATTCCAATGATCATAGGAGAGTGGTGTCCGATTCCAATCCACATGTGAGTTTGATGAACTCAAAGATTGACACAATTCCATATGATCTCTACACAGCGGAGACAGTGATCTCTACATAGAAGAATGCACATGTGAGTTTAGGATTCCTTGTGCATGTTTGCAGGTCATGTTATGAGATTGGCACCACTACCATTCTCCACTGGTGGCATTCTCCACAGAGATTGACACAATTCCATATGATCTCTACACAGCGGAGATAGTGATCGCTACATAGAAGAATGAGCATGTGAGTTTAGGCTTCTCAATGCCATTTCCAATTCCCAATTCGGGGAAAAACCCAATTTCCAGAATGGCAGTTTTGGAAGAAATTGTAGCTCCCCTCAATGAAAAAACAGGAGAAATATGTGAAAATAGACTAGATAGCCATTCATGAAGTCTGAAATATCAACTACATTCTCAAATAATAAATAGAATATCAGTGTCTAAACTACGTTATCATCAAAAAAATAATAAACTTTGAAACCCATTTGAGTTAGATTCATCTCTGAGCCATAGTGATGTTCAAAAACACCTTCATAATTCTAGAATTTCCATTGATATCTCGCTTTTGTTGTGAGCATTCTCATTTGAAAATCTCCAAAACACCGTTTAAAAAATGTAGAGTGTAATTAATAACCATGAGTATTGCAATGAAAATGCACAGGCTCTTTAACTTAATGAGATATGCAGTTGATGGAAAATCAAGATATGTAGTTGAGGAGAATGTATGCAAGATATGTAGTTGATGGAAAATCAATGGGCAATGACAAGCATTTGATGTAATTTAGGTGGCAATGACAGTCATTTATTGTGCACTTTCAATGTTTGGACTGACTATCATTATTGTAAA